>NW_027507787.1:85968148-86365648 GCF_037356315.1 Lithobates pipiens
CCACGTTGTCCTCACAGAGAGAGAGAGGGGGGGGAGAGACTGCTCCACGTTGTCCTCACAGAGAGAGAGAGAGGGGGGGAGAGACTGCTCCACGTTGTCCTCACAGAGAGAGAGAGAGGGGGGAGAGACTGCTCCATGTTGTCCTCACAGAGAGAGAGAGGGGGGAGAGACTGCTCCATGTTGTCCTCACAGAGAGAGAGAGAGGGGGGAGACTGCTCCACGTTGTCCTCACAGAGAGAGAGAGGGGGGGAGACTGCTCCACGTTGTCCTCACAGAGAGAGAGAGAGGGGGGGAGAGACTGCTCCATGTTGTCCTCACAGAGAGAGAGAGAGGGGGGAGAGACTGCTCCATGTTGTCCTCACAGAGAGAGAGAGAGAGGGGGGAGAGACTGCTCCATGTTGTCCTCACAGAGAGAGAGAAAGAGGGGGTGAGACTGCTCCATGTTGTCCTCACAGAGAGAGAGAGAGAGAGGGGGGGAGAGACTGCTCCACATTGTCCTCAGAGAGAGAGAGAGGGGGGGGAGAGACTGCTCCACATTGTCCTCAGAGAGAGAGAGAGAGAGAGAGAGAGAGAGAGAGAGGGGGGGAGAGACTGCTGCACATTGTCCTCACAGAGAGAGAGGGGGAGAGACTGCTCCATGTTGTCCTCACAGAGAGAGAGAGAGGGGGGGAGAGACTGCTCCACATTGTCCTCAGAGAGAGAGGGGGAGAGACTGCTCCACATTGTCCTCACAGAGTGAGAGAGAGAGGGGGAGAGACTGCTCCATGTTGTCCTCACAGAGTGAGAGAGAGAGGGGGAGAGACTGCTCCATGTTGTCCTCACAGAGAGAGAGAGGGGGAGAGACTGCTCCATGTTGTCCTCACAGAGAGTGAGAGAGAGGGGGGGAGAGACTGCTCCACGTTGTCCTCACAGAGAGTGAGAGAGAGAGGGGGAGAGACTGCTCCACGTTGTCCTCACAGAGTGAGAGAGAGAGGGGGAGAGACTGCTCCATGTTGTCCTCACAGAGAGAGAGAGGAGGAGACTGCTCCACATTGTCCTCACAGAGAGAGAGAAAGAGAGAGAGAAATCACTCTACATTGCAGTTTCTCTCTGGAAGCAATGTTGTGCAGTCTCTCTCTCTGTGAGGGCAATGTGAAGTGACCACTCTCTCTGTGTGGGCAGTGCTGTGAAGGCACAGGCCTCTGCACTGGGCCCTGGGACAAAATTAAGGGCACCATGGGCCTGGTGTGGCAGTGGAGCAGGTTTAGGAGTGCCAGGGTCCAGGGATATGGTATAAGTAATGTTCTATCCCAGCTCTCCTCTTACTGGCCACCCTCATGCGTTTCCAGGACCCTGTGCTGGCTGGTGCCAAGACTTGGTTGCAGCCACACAGGTGTAATGCTAGGGAAGCCTGGCACTTGATTTACCAAGCTTCCATAAGAGCCGCGCGTCGGTGTGTGCTCGTTTCCCAGCCATCAGAATACAGTAGTCACTGCCGGCAGCTATAGCAGCCAGCAGTGACTGATAAAAAGAAGAAAAAAAAAAGAAAACAGGACACGCTGGTTGTACTGAAGTCAGTTGATAGATCGGATTCTGTATAACCCGTCTGCACATTGATAGATTGAAATTCTGGAAGTTCAGCAGAAATTTCAGTCTGTCTATGGTGGCCTAAGTCCACCAGTCTGAGTTTAATATCCTAAAATCTTCTGAAAGGGGTGCTCCACTTAGGTAAATTCACTTTGCACACCTAATACATAATGAGAGTTCTGGAAATAAGGTGGAGTTCAAAGAATAAGGTGAGAGAACATCTAATACCTACAGAAAGTAATGGAAATAAGGTGGAGTTCAAAGTGAATTACCTGGAGGGATTGGCATTTAGGAGGTTAAAATAGGCAGGGAGGAAATTAGATATCACCTCCTCACTGCCTGTCAAATGCCTCTGAAAAGTGACCTGAGCATTGATCACTTTTCAGTGGAGTGGCAGTGCCTGCTAAGAGTGCAAGCCTTTGGGCTCACACTGGTGCTCAACATTTTTTTTTTTTTGGGGGGGGCAAGCAAACTGAAAAAAAGCATCAAATGCAGCCACTGTGCCCCATCATATGCAGCCTCTGTGACACCCCCTCCGCACACTCGCTGCCTGACTGACAGTTACCCCATCTTGGTGGTAGGTCAGGCAGTGGGTGATGGCGGCGAGCTGTGGGGCATGCAGTGGGTCAGGTGACGGCTCCTGTCCTATGTCCTCCATCGCTCCCGTGCGTCTCTTCTTCTGGTCTGCTAGATGTCCAATAGGAATGCCTGTGCTTTCAACCAATCAGGTGACGGGTATTACACCCGCGCTTCCTGATTGGCGGAGAGGTGGGTCAGTGTTAGAAAAGAGAACATTAATTTGCTTTTCTAACACACCTGGGTGGGCTCATGGCGCAATGCTCTGCAAAGTCCACCTTTTTTGAAGCCTATTAGAGCCTATGGCACAAATGCTTAAAAAAAAAAAAAAAAAAACCCCACCACTGTAATTCAGGCACTCGGCATTTGAAAAGGGGTCAGACGCCTGAACAGAGAGTAGCCACAGTAATGCATGAATCTATCCATTTTACATATAGGGAGTAGCATGAAGGAGGGAGCAGTGCCCGTTTGCCCTTAATGGACAGGCCGCCACTGTGCTGGTGGTTTTCCATAGCCGCTGTCCCTTAGACCTCTAATTAGGTTGTGCGTTTTTTGCTGCATTTTCTGGAATTGCATCAAAGATGCAGCATGCAGGACTTTTTGTGCTCTTTCAGAACATGCAGCAAAAATGTACAAACTAATAGAAGTCTAATGAACCAGGGGTAACATGCAGGAAGACTGGCACTACACCAGCACTGCAGCATGCCAGTGTGACACCACATCATAACATCTAGGAAGGAAAGCAACAGTCACAGGCTGTAATATAACATTTAAGCTGCAGAGAGGGGGAGAGAGAGTGGGAATGGAGGGAGGAGAAGCTCACTTGTCACTTGGATGCAATTGACAGTCCCAGGAGGCTCACTTGTTTTTTCTTTTTTTAAGGCTGTGGCTGCCGAGCTCAGCCGACTGCTCAGGTTTAACTTTCCCGGTCACACATCCTCTTCAGACAACACACGGGCTGCCTGGAGTGTGGGCGGGGAAAGAGAGCAGATTCCATCCAGCCTCTGATAGAGCTTCGTGTGGAGGAGGGAGGGGCTGGGCTAAACTAGCACAGACTGTCAGCCCTATGACAGAGCTCATCGCTGCCTAGTGCCTTGCAGTATTGAATCTGGCCGTGCCTGCCACCCGAGCTGCTGCACTCGGCCAGCTCAGCAGCCTTTGTGCAGGACATTAGAGCAGCCCAGGGGGCGTTTGCATCCCTGCCCCCCGGCCCAGCCCGCCCCTGAGCAGGAGCCTGGCCACCACACCGCTTCCAATTTAGTGCAAATGGGGGCCTTCATGCTTCAGTGTTTTAACAGGGACCCCGTATAAAAAGAATAAGGGTCAAGGACCAGTACTGGGTGGCCATCTACTTAGACCCCCGGTACAAACACAAAATGGCGGAAATGTTACCACCGTCACAGAGGGCTGTCAGAATGGAGCACTTCCAGGCCTTGCTTCGAGAAATGCTGCATTCTGCTTTTGCATGCGCTGGCAAAGGAGCAATTCCTACTCCCAGAGAAAGAGTTGCGGATACCAATCCAACAGCGCCTGCAAGAAGAGAGCGGTTTGAAGATGTGTTGGTGACTTCTAATATGAGGTCATTCTTTCAGCCGACCCATCGACAGGTCTCATCCGGATCCAGCATCAGGGAACGCCTAGACCGACAGGTGTGCGACTACATCGGGTTAACAGCCGATGTGGACGCTCTGAGCAGTGATGAACCCCTGGACTACTGGGTGGGCAGGCTTGACCTCTGGCCAGAGCTTGCCCAATTTGCAATGGAACTGTTGGCTTGCCCCTTGTCCAGTGTCCTGTCCGAAAGGACGTTCAGCGCAGCAGGGGGGATCGTGACCGATAAGCGCACTCGCCTAGCTCACGACAGTGTTGACTACCTCACATTTCTGAAAATGAATGAGGCATGGATCTCAGAGGAATTCAACACATGTGACCAGTAGACCATGTATATCTCTATAAACAATTTATTTAATCGAGCACACAGACCTTTTTTCTACATTTGGCTCACTTCCTTCTACAAAAAAAGCGCACCGTACTATATGCTCGTACCCGCCTGTTTGAAGAGGTTGAGCGGTGTCATATTATTGGGGCCCAGCAATGAGTTGCTGGTATCAGTGCTGCTGTCAGTGCTCTCTATCATGGTGCTGGTGTCAGTGCTCTATATCACGGTGCTGGTGTCAGTGTTCTATATCACAGTGCTGGTGTCAGTGCTCTATATCACGGTGCTGGTGTCAGTACACTCTATCTCAGTGCTGGTCTCAGTCCTCTCTATAATGGTGCTGGTGTCAGTGCACTCTATCTCAGTGCTGGTCTCAGTGCTCTCTTTCATGGTGCTGGTGTCCTGGTGTCAGTGCTCTATATCACAGTGCTGGTGTCAGTGCACTCTATCACGGTGCTGGTGTCAGTGCTCTATATCACAGTGCTGGTGTCAGTGCTCTATATCACGGTGCTGGTGTCAGTGCTCTATATCACGGCGCTGGTGTCAGTGCACTCTATCACGGTGCTGGTGTCAGTGTTCTATATCACGGTGCTGGTGTCAGTGCTCTCTATCACGGTGCTGGTGTCAGTGCTCTATATCACGGTGCTGGTGTCAGTGCTCTATATCACGGTGCTGGTGTCAGTGTTCTATCTCACGGTGCTGATGTCAGTGCTCTATATCACGGTGCTGGTTTCAGTGCTCTATATCCTGGTGCTGGTGTCAGTGCACTCTATCACGGTGCTGGAGTCAGAGCTCTATATCATGGTGCTGGTGTCAGTGCACTCTACCACAGTGCTGGTGTGAGTGCTCTATATCACGGTGCTGGTGTCAGTGCTCTATATCACGGTGCTGGTGTCAGTGTTCTATATCACAGTGCTGGTGTCAGTTCACTCTGTCACGGTGCTGGAGTCAGAGCTCTATATCACAGTGCTGGTGTCAGTGTTGTATATTACGGTGCTGGTGTCAGTGCACGCTATCACGGTGCTGGTGTCAGTGCTCTATATCACGGTGCTGGTGTCAGTGCTCTATATCACGGTGCTGATGTCAGAGCTCTAGATCACGGTGCTGGTGTCAGTGCACTCTATCACGGTGCTGGTGTCAGTGTTCTATATAACGGTGCTGGTGTCAGTGCACTCTATCACAGTGCTGATGTCAATGTTCTATCTCACGGTGCTGGTGTCAGTGCTCTATATCACGGTGCTGATGTCAGTGCTCTATATCATGGTGCTGGTGTCAGTGCACTCTATCACGGTGCTGGTGTCAGTGCTCTATATCACGGTGCTGGTGTCAGTGTTCTATATAATGGTGCTGGTGCTGGTGTCAGTGCACTCTATCACAGTGCTGGTGTCAGTGCTCTATATCACTGTGCTGGTGTCAGTGCTCTATATCGCTATCACTATATCACTATATCACTGTGCCAGCTTTGAGAACGAATGGCTGAGATCAGCCCTGACAGCTCAGGATTGTCCCCCAGTAGGTGACATTTGACGTTGATGTGTTTTGTCCTAGGATTGACCCTTTCTGATCAACTTGTGGATTTGCTCTGTGCAGTCCCCGGTCCAATCAGCATCCACATATCCGACCAGTTTTGGATTGGATGTTGCTGGTAATAACCATAACTTCATCTGAATTTTTCATTTGAGGAATTGTATCACTCAAAAATGGGAATTGATTTTGACACATCTATCACAATGTCCACAAAAAGTTGACAACTCCATATCGCTTCTTGATACGCGTATGCTGCTGTAATGTACTCTGCTTCAGTTGAAGATAGAGCGACAGTTGCTCGCTTTCGACTAGACCAACTTATGGTTCCTTCCCCATACAGGAATATGAATCAACTTTTGGATTTTCCTTCTGTGCAGTGCTTGGTCCAATCAGCATCCACATATCCAACCAGTTTTGGATTGGATGTTGCTGGTAATAACCGCAACTTCATCTGAATTGTTCCTTTGAGGAATTGCATCACTTTTTTTACTGCGTTCCAGTCATGCTGACAGGAGGCTGAACCTTTCCTGCATAGTATGCCCTTTGCTGCGGCTATGTCTGGCCTTGTCACAATGGCAACATATAGAAGCTTACCGCTTGCTCTGCGTTACATGTCATTGTTGAATAAAAGATGAAAAGGAAATTGGGACTTTACATCTGCATGTGTAGGAATGCTGTCTCCTGTTGCACAGTCTTTAACAGTTTCTAACACAAGGTGTAATGCCTTGTACACACGGTCGGACATTCCAACCACAAAATCCATCAGATTTTTTCCGACAGATTTTGTCTGAAACTTGTGTTGCATACACACAGTCGGACAAAGTTGTCGGAAAATCCATTCGTTTGGAACGTGGCGACGTTCGTTACATACGACGGGACTACATAGATTCTAGTAGCCAATAGCTTTGGTCTTGTAATTTGATCTGAGCATGCATGGCACTTTGTCCGTGGGAATTGTCTACAAACGATCGGAAAAAGTCAAATCAAAAAGTCAGAAATCCTGCTCTCAGATTTTTTCCGTCGGAAATTCCAACGGAAAAAGTCAGATAGAGCCCACACACGATCGGATTTTCTGATAATATAATCCGGTTGGACCTTTTCCGTCTGAATTAGTTCTTCAGCCCATTGAGTTCCCAGTCTCTCTCTCATTAGACTAGATGATTCACTGCCACTGAATCCCTTGAGCTCTTCCAATCTTCACTGTAGTATCTTCCTCAAGCGTCACTCCCACTTCTCTGCTGGGTCCCTCGCTTGACATTCCAGATACTTATCAAGCTTCACACCACTGGCCTGCCTGGTCTCTGGCTTGACACACAAGGCTGCTCTGGAAGCGTCACCTCTGCTGGCTGGGTCCCTGGCTTGATACCCGCTGAAGTTTCCAGATTCCTTGCTGTCCCCAGTTGGTGATAATTCTGGTCCAGTGCTTCAGATACTCACTGTGGTCCCTGGTAAAAAGGTGGATGGTCCCTGATTGGGAAGCCCAGAGAATTTAGGGGATTCCAATAACATGTTGACTGCTGAACCACATTATAAAAGATGTATTTAATATACAAGCCTATGGTTTTAGCCATAGGCAGGGGAGCAAGCATATACAGTACATACAGTACATGGTGAAGTCATTGCTCTACCTGAGGCTGGGAGCCTTAAAACATTTATACAATTCTAAAAGGGGGGGGGGAGTCTTGTGCGTCTCTTTGAAGGTCTGATCAAGTTGTAATTGTATTTATATTCACACAGGGATGGTCATTTCGCACCTAGGTGTCACTTCCAGATTCTCTGGGAAAATACCTCTCACAGCTGGGGGTGTGATTGGCATTTCGACACTCTCAAGACAGCTATGAAAACACATCCTGTGTATTTGAAACAAATACACTTGCTTAATCAGAATACATGATTTTGATAATCATGACAAAATTGTTTATAAATAAATGGCGATTCCATTTACCCGCTCAGTCCCTTACTGGCAAAATCTTTCCCTTCTATCTCCGACCATGACAGGTTCTCCGGCCGGCAGGACCATCACTTCTGGTTGGACTGCAAGTCACAATCCCAACCCTGCGCTGCTCTCTTGCTTCTGGATAGGCTCTCAGATAGCCTAGCAGACAAATGTGCCTGGGATAGGCCCAAACTCCGGCCTAGCAGCCAGGGCAATACAACACACATCCACTAAGACAGCCGTCCAGATGGCACAGAACCCCAATCACCTGACCCCACTCAAATATACAGGTTCTCCCAGCAGGCCAAAGGATTAAAGAAAACGCCTGCCCATTGGCTGAGACACCCCATATACCCATATTCTGACCTTGCAGTGTCCTTGTCTTACCTAATGCCACCAAGTGCCCAGCCCCCTAGTGGCAACAGAGAGAAGTGCAGCACTTGAATACTTAGGGTGAAATAAATTGATCCTCAACAATTAACCAAGGTAGCTATACCTGGCAGGTAAATTTAGGAACAACCCTGCGTAAAAACCAGGGTGCTACATGTTGACCCAGCTGGGCTGACCCTATGTGAAGCATGGGTGGAAAATGGAGTTGGAGTGTTAGGCTGTCGGGGCCATTGAGAGTAGCTCTCCAGTATGGGGGGGGGCGGGGGAATTCAGGCCTGGGCTCAGGTGCGACAGGGACCCCTTCTCATGACACACAGAGAGATCCTGACCAGGAGGCACGGGAGTAAGATGAGGACAGCAGGAGAACACTGCGGGACAAATAAAGGAAGACAGCCAAGAGGGCTGGTGAGTGTTGCAGTCAGAAGACTGAGAGGCATGCTGAAAGGGACTGGGTGCAAGCAGTTGGGGATGGAAGCCGAGTCAAGTCTGGGAGGACTGCGGATAAGTAGCCAGGAGGGTCAGGGAAAGGGGCACTGGCAGCTGCAGCCATGCGGGCTGGCAGTGCCTAAAGAAGTGGTACTGGAGCAGTAGCCACAGGAATAGGACAGCTAGCACCAAAGACCTCTATTTTTGCTGAACTACTAAAATGACCCGTAGTCCCTGCCTCTAAATGGCATTTACAAGGATCTAATGGAGATTGTGTTGGATGAAACCATCAGTGCTATCTGGTCCTGGGAATTGTAGTTCTACAAGCAAGTCTTTGCTGGAGGTAGGAGAAGAAGTGTGTATATACCGGATGTATATAGTTGAGTCCCTGAAGAGTTTCTACTGATCAACAGTAACATCTCAGAGTCAGGGGTTCTTGCCACATATGTGTTAAAATAAGAATGTTTCCATTAAATCCGGCTCCTACTGGTGAGTGGGAACCTGTGCTTCAGTGAAAAGCAAACTATATAAATAGGAACCCTGCACAGTACTTGGTAGACCTTTATATATACCCAGTGGAATGACTGGCCTGAGGTGGAACACAGACATGAAACAAATCCTCCTACATAAGTTGTACCTGTTTATTTACAGTGTTCTCTTCTACAAATCTGTTCAAAGTGCAGACTTTATAACGCTTGTCTGAGCTGTGAGAAAGCAGGGTGGAGCGTTGAAGTTACGCTCTGTAGAGCACAATGAGGAGAGCTCTGAGAGCGGATTGGAGGAAAGGGACATACCCCCATACCCCCTTTACACAGCACACAACTGAGCTGAGGCTGTCAATCAGCTGGAGATCCCTCCCTGTTTCAATTTTTTTTGTTGGTGTCAGGAAAACTTGTGATTCATATTGATAGCAGAGGAATGAAGCAGCAGACAGAAATGGCACTTAGTGCTTTTAATTGAGACAAGTACACACTATAGAAGGATATACTTTGGTTGTAAACCTCAAGACATGAAATATGAACACTTTAATTTTGTGAAGCTCCCCATATTTACTTCCATGACGCTGCGCCCAAACAAAATTGAGGTCCTTTTTTTTCCTACAAATAGAGCTTTCTTTTGGTGGTATTTGATCACCTCTGCAGTTTTTATTTTTTGCTCTATAAACAAATAAAGACTGTCAATTTTGAAAAGAAAACAATATTTTTTACTTTTTTGCTATAATAAAATTCCCCAAAAAAACGAATTTCTTCATCAGTTTAGGCCAATATGTATTCTACATATTTTTGGTAAAAAAATCACAATAAGCATATATTGATTGGTTTGCGCATAAGTTATAGCATCTACAAAATAGGGGATATATTTCTGCCATTTTTATTATAATTTTTTTTTTACTAGTAATGGCGGAGATCAGCGATTTATAGAGGTACTGCGACATTGCGGCAGACAGATCGGACACGTTTAACACTTTTTGGGAACAAGTGACATTACAGTGATCAGAACTAAAAATAGCCACTGATTACTGTATAAATGACACTGGCAGGGAAGGGGTTAACACTAGGGGGGGATCAAAGGGTTAAGTGTGTCCTAGGGAGGTGTTTCTAACTGCGGGGGGAGTGGACTGACTGGGAGTACAGCGAGATCACTGTTGCTGATCACTAGGAATAGACAATCACACTGTACTCACATCAGAATGGAGATCTGTTTGTTTACATTGACAGATACCCATGCTGGCTCTCTGAGGAGTGATCGTGGGGGGCTAGAGCCATTACTGGGACCGTGGATCGTGGGGGGCTAGAGCCATTACTGGAACCACCACACCAATACAGCGATTTGCGCAGCCGAGCCAACCTGCTGCAGTGTAACTGCGACGGCTGGTCGGCAAGCAGTTAAAGTGGATGTAAACCCGATTCATGAAATTTGAGCTGGGCACATATATCTGCAGTTTTTTCATATCTCCCTTCAAAGCATTGTGTCTTATAGCTCTGTTCTGCTTTGTTCTTCTGATATCATCCATCAACTTTTGACAAGATCTCTGAGGCCCACAGATAGAAATGTGTGTTGGATGAGGTTGCTATAAATAGATTAGCACATTGCTGCATGATTCATAGGCAACCTCTGTATGTGTAGGTAGGAGGTATGTGCCTTTCCTCCAATCATCTGTCTCACAGTGTCCAGCAACAAGTGAAAAAACAGAATATGCACTTTCTAAACCGTATATAAATGTGAAGACAGCAGATATACATATAAAAATTATGTAAGGAGATTTGTTTCATCATTGTGTATCATCTGAGGCTGTACACTTCACTGGGTATATGTGAGGGTTTAGATCCACTTTTAGCCCTTGTACACACGGTCGGAGAATCCGTCGGAATGTGTCCTATCGGACCGTGTCGTCGGATAATCCGACTGTGTGTGGTATGCATTGGACTGATTCCGTCGGAATATCCGTCAGACCCAATTTTCCAACATGTTGGAAATATTTCCCCGACCAACTGGGCCGATCAGACATACTCCGATCATGTGTAGAGAATTTTGATCGGACCAAGTAGCACGCATGCTCAGATCAAATTCCTACATCAAAGCTATTGGCTACTAGCCTGAATGTAGTCCCATCGTAACGAAATTACGTCATCACGTTCTGAAAGATCGGATTTTTCGCCAACTTTGTCCGACCGTGTGTATACAACAGTTTCGGACAAGATCCGACGGACAAAATCCGACGGGTAAAATCCGACGGATTTGGTTGTGGAAATCTCCTACCGTGTGTACAGGGGCTAAGAGTCCTAAATACTATGAATTCACTTCTTTCTAGAATTTCCTCTAACCAATTATCCTTTAATTAAATATTATTAAACATATATACAGGTATATATATATATATATATATATATATATATATATATATATATATAGTGCCTTGCCAAAGTATTCGGCCCCCTTGAACTTTTCAACCTTTTGCCACATTTCAAGCTTCAAACATAAAGATATAACATTTAATTTTTTTGTGAAGAATCACCAACAAGTGGGACACAATTGTGAAGTGGACAGAAATCTATTGGATAATTTAAACTTTTTTAGCAAATAAAAAACTGAAAAGTGGTGCGTGCAAAATTATTCGGCCCCTTTACTTTCAGTGCAGCAAACTCACTCCAGAAGTTCAGCGAGGATCTCTGAATGATCCAATGTTGTCCTAAATGACTGATGGTGATAAATAGAATCCACTTGTGTGTAATCAAGTCTCTGTATAAATGCACCTGCTCTGTGATAGTCTCAGGGTTCTGTTGAAAGGGCAGAGAGCATCATGAAGACCAAGGAACACACCAGGCAGGTCCGTAATACCGTTGTGGAGAAGTTTAAAGCCGGATTTGGATACAAAAAGATTTCCCAAGCTTTAAACATTCCAAAGAGCACTGTGCAAGCGATCATTTTGAAATGGAAGGAGTATCAGACAACTGCAAATCTACCAAGACTTGGCCCTCCCTATAAACTTTCAGCTCAGACAAGGAGAAGACTGATCAGAGATGCAGCCAAGAGGCCCATGATCACTCTGGATGAACTGCAGAGAACTACAGCTGAGGTGGGAGAGCCTGTCCATAGGACAACAATCAGTCTTACACTGCACAAATCTGGCCTTTATGGACGAGTGGCAAGAAGAAAGCCATTTCTCAAAGATATCCATAAAAAGTCTCGTCTAAAGTTTGCCACAAGCCACCTGGGAGACACACCAAACATATGGAAGAAGGTGCTCTGGTCAGATGAAACCAAAATCAAACTTTTTGCCCACAATGCAAAACGATATGTTTGGCGTAAAACCAACACAGCTCATCACCCTCAACACACCATCCCCACTGTCAAACATGGTGGTGGCAGCATCATGGTTTGGGCCTGCTTTTCTTCAGCAGGGACAGGGAAGATGGTTAAAATTGAGGGGAAGATGGATGCAGCTAAATACAGGACCATTCTGGATGAAAACCTGTTGGAGTCTGCAAAAGACCTGAAACTGGGACGGAGATTTATCTTCCAACAAGACAATGATCCCAAACATACAGCAAAATTTACAAAGGAATGGTTCACAAATAAACGTATCCAGGTGTTAGAATGGCCAAGTCAAAGTTCAGACCTGAATCCAATCGAGAATCTGTGGAAAGAGCTGAAAACTGCTGTTCACAAACGCTCTCCATCCAACCTCACTGAGCTCGAGCTGTTTTGCAAGGAAGAATGGGCAAGAATTTCAGTCTCTCGATGTGCAAAACTGATAGAGACATACCCCAAGCGACTTGCAGCTGTAATCGCAGCAAAAGGTGGCTCTACAAAGTATTAATGCAAGGGGACCGAATAATTTTGCACACCCCACTTTTCATTTTTTTATTAGTTAAAAAAGTTTCAAAAATCCAAAAGATTTCGTTCCACTTCACAATTGTGTCCCACTTGTTGGTGATTCTTCACAAAAAATAAGCAGTCAGGAAAAAAAAAATTTCTCCAGTGGCAGAGGGATGTTGGGATCAGAGGCAGAGGGATAGAGGGGATCAGGCAGACAGATAGATGGAATCAGGCAGAGGGATGTTGGGATCAGAAGGATGTTGGGATCAGAGGCAGAGGGATGGTGGGATCAGAGGCAGAGGGATGGTGGGATCAGAGGCAGAGGGATAGAGGGGATCAGGCAGATGGATGGTGGGATCAGAGGCAGAGGGATAGAGGGGATCAGGCAGACGGATGGTGGGATCAGAGGCAGAGGGATAGATGGGGTCAGGCAGACGGATAGATGGGGTCAGGCAGATGGATAGATGGGGTCAGGCAGATGGATAGATGGGGTCAGGCAGATGGATAGATGGGGTCAGGCAGACGGATAGATGGGGTCAGGCAGACGGATAGATGGGATCAGACAGATGGATAGATGGGATCAGACAGACGGATGGTGGGATCAGACAGACGGATGGTGGGATCAGAGGCAGAGGGCTAGAGGGGATCAGGCAGACAGCTGGTGGGATCAGAGGCAGAGGGATAGCTGAGATCAGGCAGACAGATGGTGGGATCAGAGGCAGAGGGATGGATGGATGGGATCCGAGGCAAAGGGATAGATGGGATCAGGCAGAAGGATAGATGGGATCAGACAGATGGAATCAGACAGATAGATGGTGGGATCAGACAGACGGATAGTGGGATCAGAGGCAGAGGGCTAGAGGGGACCAGGCAGACAGATGGTGGGATCAGAGGCAAAGGGATGGATGGATCAGAGGAAGAGGGATGGATGGTGCCGGGGGGGACAGAAGTGATGGAATCTGCTGCTGACAAACAGAATGGAGTAAACTACTTCACAGATCTCAGTGCTGAGAGTTCAGCTCTTCCCTGTTGCACATTCCAGCACTCTAGTTAACGTAGTGGAATGTGTGAACTCTCCCACATGGTCAGTACTAAGGATGAGCTCAGGCGTGTTTGCATGGTCCACGTGCAGAGCCTGGCAGGAAGTCAGCGCAGTGCTGCGCTAATCACAGGCAGTGAGACATTGCCCCGATGCATGGCTGCAGAGATCTGCGGGCTCTAAACGTGGACCATGTGAACACGCCGGAGCTCATCCCTGGTCAGTACAAGTTGTAAGCAGAGCACACTTATATCTACTCTGCTTACTCCTGTTAAACTAACTGTGCCTTATCAAATCCCCTCTTATGTACATTAAGTGCCCCACTATAAATGCCTTTTAAAAAATATGTAGCTATTTAAATACCACATATTTCAGACTGTTCCTTGGCTCACATGTAACTCAAACCCGGCGGGCCACGTGCTGCTCTCCTCTCTGCAGACGTCAGCAGAGGTTTCTCAGCCCCGCCCACTGTAGCTGTTAGATGGAGAGAGGAGAACTGTGTGCCGGACAGTCAGCGCCGAGGAACATTCTGAAATATGCTTTATATCCCTACATATTTTTTAAAAGGTATGTGCCATTGAAAAGTGGGACACTTACATAGTTACATAGTTAGTAAGGTTCAATAAAGACACCAGTCCATCCTGAGTGAGTGTCTACAATTGTCCCTATCCCTGTACATTGCACGCTCACATCGGTCCCTACCCTCAAGGAGCCCACAATCCAAGGTCCCCATTCATATACTGGGCCAATTTTGGACAGAAGCCAATTAACCTACATGCATGTCTTTGGAATGTGGGAGGAAACTGGAGTACCCAGAGGAAACCCATGCAGGCACAGGGAGAACATGCAAACTCAAGGCAGGTAGTGTCATGGCTGGGATTTGAACCAGCGACCCTTTTTACTGTTAGGCAAGAGTGCTAACCACTACACCACTGTGCTGCCCCAATTTAATGTATTTTAAGAGGGGATTTGTTAAGACACATTTATTTTTTAAACTTGTACAGTATGATGGGGACACGTCACCCGCCAATCGATTATGCTGTTCGTAGCATCGATTACCGCATCATGGACACCCGAATCCCAATGCATCGATGCTACGATTATATTCAACACCCCTAATATATACACACAGATATACAGCACCCCACAAGCCTAGTAATGCATTATACAAACAGAAAGGTGCAGCGCTCTAAACAGGGGAATACCAACAGGCAGGGCAGAGTTCACAGGTGGGTGCTCAAGCTGCGGTGTCCTCCAGACAACACCCAAATAGGTAGACAAAATAGAAAAATAGCTGGCAACTCCAATCCATAATAAAAATGTATTGGTACATGTAAGAAAACAAAAAAAGCATATGCGTTTCGACTGAAAAGGCTTTTCAGCTGAAATGCGTCTGCTTCAACCCTCCTTCCCTTTTTCTTTTTAATCACTTCAATACCGAGCACTTTTTTTTTTTAATCCAACAAACTTTTATTACTGAGAAAAGTGAGGCGTACAGACAGCTTTGGAGCACAATAAAGGCTCCATATTAGACAAAGCACAGCCTTACAAAAGAAATTGTACTCTGAGTCAATCCCCCCTGGCTTAAGACACCACAAAAGCCAGCTATGGCACCGCCTTGCGCCCAAGCTGGTGACCAAAGCAAAAGGAGACCTGAAAGTATGCCAAACGTCACGAAAAACAAGACCCATGATGGAAAATGAGCTGAGCACAACAGGGAGTCTACTCCGCTGGAACCCTGGACGGCTTCAAACGAAGGTACAGAAAATAAAACAACCTGACGGGTCATTCAACAGGAAATTCTGAGACTTAACTCGATACGCCCTGAAAGTGCTGTGGGCCGATACAAGCTGGAGGAGGCAAAAAAAAACACACAGAAAAGCCAAAACAGGAACTGGATATTAACCAACAGGACTGGAAACCTAGACCGGAAGCCTAGAAAACATGCCAAGCAGTGTCTTGAGCCTACCTGGTATGTAAAACAAAACCTACTGATCAAAGCTGCTACGTCAGCCAAAAGGAAAATCAATCTACCATAAACATGGCACTGAAGAGAAAGTACGACGCTGGTACCTGCATCCGAGACCCGAGCTTACCAATACAGGCCTGGCCCCAGGATCCACTAAAGCCCCTGAGCCAGTAGAAGCTGCGGAGCAGCAATAGGCTGACTAACCAATCGCTCCATACCATGCGCAACTCCCGGCCGGACGCAGCAAGGAAATTAAAGATAGTGTGGACTGATCCCCAACTGGACAGGAGCACAACTAGCGAGAGAACCATGAGCCGACAAAGAAAACCTGTGACAAGAAAGTAACCTGCGAGAACAAATTGAGACTGGACGAGAAACATGAGTAATGTGAGCTGATAATCGTGAACAGCATAAGAAACAAGGCTGCAAGAAAACACGACCTGCCTAGGGAACGCAGGTTGCACGAGAACGTGAAATGATGAACCACGAGAGAAAACCCTGGGGGGATACGAGAGAAAACCCTGGAGGGACACGAGAGAAAACCCTGGAGGGACACGAGAGAAAACCCTGGAGGGACACGAGAGAAAACCCTGGTGGGGGGGGGGGGGGACACGAGAGAAAAACCTGGTGGGGGGTAACCTGGAAAACGAGAGAAACCTGGAAAACAAGAGAAACGTAACAATGCATGAGAAACATAACATTGCATGAGAAACGTGACATTTGCATGAGAAACGTGACATAGCATGAGAAACGTGACATTGCATGAGAATCGTAAATTGCCTAGGGACAACCTTATGAGAAACTAACTGCCTGAGAAACGTGAGTTCAGGACAAAATGTGAGTGGTGTAAAAACAGATGAGAAGACTTGCCACCGACCAAGCCAATTAAAAACGATCACCTCAATCTGTTAACCCATAGGCGTGATGGGTAACCTGCAGTGGAAGAACATGGACAACCCAGCTGTGTGAGATGACCATAAAACCTAATAACAACCTGCCTGTGACACAACAAAACCCCTGGTACCTGACAAGTAAAGGATGAATGTGAACCTGATGATACCACCCTAATAAAAGCAGAAATGAGCTTCGTGTTCAAGTCGAACATACTTTGACTTGAACATCGGCTGTTCGCCCGTTCGGCGAATTCTGAACATTATGGGCCGTTTGCGCCGAATTCGTGTGTCGCTCACGGCCCACAATGCACTGCGCCATCGCAGTGCATTGCTGGCTCATGATTGGCCAAGCATGCACTGTGACCCCGCATGCTGGCCAATCACAGTGCCGGCAACAAGGAGAGCCATGATTAGCCACAGGCAGGATGCCTCATGCCAATCATAGCTCAGGCTGTGTAGTACACACCCCACACTATATAAGGCCGCCAGCGCGGCAGCCTTGTGTAGTGTGTTGGCGTCTGTAGGAGTTAGTTCTGTGTACCTTCAACACAGTATACACCGATCGTTATCGGCCGATTTTTCATTCTTGCTCTTCTGTAGTGGTTGTTGTCTGCATGCCCTGACCGCAGTCTACACCGCTATATTCACCTATATAGCTAGCTATATTTCTCTTTTTTAATAGAGCTTGCAGTCAGTGGTAGGAGATTGTGCGTGCTGTCTGCGTGCTCTGAACCCAGTATACACCGCTATATCCATCTATATAGCTAGCTATCTTGCTCGTTTTAAATAGAGCTTGCAGTCAGTTGTAGGAGCTTGTGTGTGCTGGCTGCGTGCTCTGATATGTGAGAGCTTCCAGAGTGGTGAAGGAGGAGAGGGAGCTGATGGCGTCAGCCAGCCCAGGTCCGGGGCCCTCTTCCCGGCCTGGGACCGTGGTTCATCCCCTTGGAGTGAAAGACCTCTCCAGGGAAGAAAGACTGTTCCTGCAAACGCAGTTTGAGCTGCTGGACTGGACCTGGGCCCAGCCGGGAGAGGACTCCGGGAGGATGCAGAAGCGCCAGACAAGGATCAAAGTCCATGTACAGAAGGCCACGGTGGCCTATGTACTGAAGTCGGAGAGGCTAGCGGACCTGCGGAATCGCAGAGACCGCTCAGCCAGTAGCAGAAGGGGAGAGTACCAGGAGGCCATTGAAGGCCTGAAACATGAGTGCAGAGACCTGTGGCGGCTGCTGGGCGGTCTCTGCGAACGCGGAGTTGGTGAGAGGGGCTTCCTCTCCGAAGTGAAAAAAGAGCTCCTGAGAGCAAGCCAGGAGGGATCCCAGGCAGCCAGGAGAAAAGGCTCTTACCAGAAAGCGTTGCTGGAAATGGAGGAGAAGCTGTGAACCCCGGTGGAGGAAGTAGTCTCGATGGGTGAGGAAGATCAGCGCCCCGAGGTGGAGACCAGCCGGGTGAGCGTGGCCCCCGGAGCCGTAAGTGCGGAGGGTCCCCGGATCCCTGTTGTTTCACCTGCTCAGCCAGAGGCTGGGGAGCAGATAGATCCAGGTAGGGAACCCCATGATGCACAGGGAAGCTCCGGGGGAGAGGCAAGTCGGATGGAACAGCATGGAAGGAAGCTGGTGGTGGTCCTTGCTAGGGGCCATGCTGTGCGGGCCCCCCCCCCCAGTGGCCCCGGTCGAACCCGCAGCATCTGAGACAGTGCGAGGGGTGCCGGCCGTAATGGCGGCTGCATGGAGTGAGGGGGAGGTGCCGGCAAGTGTGGACTGTGTTCAGAAAAAACACCTTGGACAAACATCCTCTGCAGACACCAGGGAGGGTGGGGGCGGGGAGGTGGATGTGTCACTTCCTGTTTCCGGAGGTGCGGCCGGAAGTGACCTCCGTGAACCGGAAGTACCACTTGCGGTGACCCCGGAGGTTGGGAAAGAATGTACTGAGGAGGTGGGGACACCCCAGGCCTCGGTGAACAAGTCTCCTGCTCCTCTGGGTCAGGTAGGGACTTTGGGGGTCTCGGGGGCTCCTCTGGTGGCTACTGCCTTGGGTACCCCTGAATCCTCCAGTGGAGCTTTACCCGGTGGACAGACAAGTTGGGGGGAGTCCCCTATGGGGGAACTAAGGGGAGAATGCCCGGCCTTGGACTTCATCAGGGAACTGGAGGGGTCCCAGCGGCAGGAGCAGGATATGGCACGGGGAATGGAAGTGGCTTCCTCTCAGGCTCCCGCCGCTGTGGGGGGTGTGGCTACGTCTCCATCTGCGGAGGTGGTTGGGAGCAAGGCACCTGTTGGGGGAGGGATAGAGGGTGGGAGTGGGGGGATGTGCGCTGCTCCGTCAGAGCCCATGGGCTCATCTCAGCGGGGGTCTGACCCTTCCCCCACAGTCCCGAATCCCATCTTGGGCACGCAGGAAGAGGCAAACCTCTTAGGTGCCCTGAAAGCTGGGCGCTCATTTGCCCAGGTGGCAGGTTCCTCTGTTCCTCTGGGCCCCCTGTATGGCCAGTTTGGTGCCCAGAACTTCAGGGCCCCCCCGAGGAACAGCTCCAGGGGGCACAGGCTTGGTCAAGGGGTACGGGGGGTACGGAGAGGCGCAGGCGGAATGTGGTGCAGCTCAGGTGGGAGGGGACGGCCGCGTGTCCCAGTAGGGGTCAAGTAATTGACTACCTGCTGGGATTACGCTTCAAGGTTTCTGACTTGTTCGCGGTCATACATCCTGCGAACAGCAAGGAGTTCGATGTGAGCTTCATCTCCGTGGTCTCTATGGAACTTTTCCTGACCCTGTACGAGATCATCAGGAAGTCAGATCCGTGGAAAGGTTTCCGTGTAGTACCTCTTTCGAGGCAGGAGGAGATAAAGAACGTGACCGTCTTGGTTAGAAACGAGTCCCTTCCTCCTGAGGATATCGCAACCTGGCTGGCGCGGTATGGGCAGCTCCAGACTAGGGTTGAGGAAGAATTTGGACGAGCGCGGGGTCTGGACAGGTGCTTGGTTGGTCAGGATCCTGCTCAAGCGCCACAACAACACTGTGGCACATGTACCCGGGAGTGCGTTTATAGGGAGAGACCGGATCCTGGTCTTCTACCCTGGCCAGCCCCGTCGCTGTTTCAAATGTGGCAGTCCCACGCACCTTAGCGCGGACTGCACTATGCCTCACTGCGTGAGGTGTAATGGTTTCGAGGGTTGCAGACTTATAGTCTGCAACCTCTGTGGGGAAATGGTGCACCCCTTCAGCCGCTGCCCCAAAGCTTTTAGGGGGTGCCAGGCTGAGGAGAGTGCTCCAGGCCCGGAGGGTGGGCGGGTCCCTAGACAAAGTGGGGGCCCCAATCCTTCTGGGTCACAGAATGAGGGCGCCCCCCTCCCTCAAAGGGTCAGACCCCCCAGGCGTGAGCAGGTTCCCCCGGCCCCATCCGGTTCTGTGCCTGATGGGGCGACAGTAGGAAATCCAGCAGAGGTTCAGGCTAAACCAAAAAAGCCCTCTGTTAAGAATCACCCCCCCCCCTCCCCCAGTTCCCGCCCCTTCCCCTCCCTCCCCCCTTGTTTCCCCTCTCCCTGCCTCCCCTTCCCGTCCCCGCCACCATCCCTTTCCCCCCCTTCTTCTCCTTCCCCGTCCGCCTCTCCCCCCCAGATGTACCATGTCTGCCTCCGGATCCGGCGGCCCTTCTCATGCCTCCTCCCGCCTCCACATAGGTGGTGGGTGGTTGGTGGGTTGACCTGGAGGGTGGTATCCCAATGGACACCTCTGAGGTGGGTAAGGGGGTGAATAAGCGCCCCAAGGAGGTGTCTAGTGGGAGGTCGGACGGCGAGAGTGGGAGAGAGCCCCCCCAAGTCGGGCTGGGTTAAGAAAAAAACAAAAAAACGGAAGAGGAAAGGCCTGGGGAAGGAGGGTGGCGAGGACCCTCAGCCCAGCACCAGTCTGGGGGCGGGTGGGGGACCCTCGCTCGCCCTCTGGAACCGTTTTGGGGTCCTATCCTCCGATTCCGAGGAGGATTAACTTAGGTTTGTAATATAGAGATGAACGTAAACTTTAATCACTAAGGATGACGGTACTCGCTCCAATACGCCTTGCGACGATTAATGTTGCAAGTGTGCGTTCTGCGGCGGCTAGGTTTTCAGCCTTTGATTTTCTCGGCCGCGTTGAAGCCGACATTTTGTTTTTGCAAGAGACCTGGCTGGCATCTGTGGCAGAGATGCACCTAGCAAAGAGGGAGTGGAGACATGGGCCCTCCCTCTGGTCTCTTGCGGCTGAGCCCTGCAGTGGTGTTGCGGTCCTTTTTAAGACCGCTTCGGTGGCTTGTCAACGAGTGATTGAATTAGAAATCGGTAGGTGTTTGATTGTGGATGCAGTCGTGAGAGGGGAATTTCTCCGCCTCATAAATTTCTATGGTCCCCAGTCAAGGAGAGGGAGGAAGGACCTTCTTGCGCTGCTGAAACCATACCTGTTTACATCCCAGCAGGTGGTCTTTGGTGATGACTTTAATCTAGTCACCAGGTCAAAGGACCGGGCAGGCACCTCAGGCCCTCTGGGATATGATAGTATCTTTTTGAATCACATAGTGAGGGAGGCCGGGTTGGTGGATGTGCACGTTCACCACTTCCCCAACCTCACTGGTTTCACATACTCCAGAGGTAGTAGTAAGAGTAGACTAGATAGGTTTTTTTTTGAAGGGGGACTCGTCCTTTGCCGCTCCTGTGCTGCATGCGGTCGAGTTTTACGATCACTGTATGGTGTCGGTCACTCTGAATGTGGCGGACACCCCTCAGAAGGGTAGGGGCATGTGGCGACTAAATGGGTCGCTACTTGAGGACCCTGAAGTCAGGTCGGACTATGAAGACTTCTTTATGGAACAAGCTTCGCTCCTTGAGAGCGGCTGCTCTCGCCAGGAATGGTGGGAAGTAGTGAAGAAGAGGTCGGAAGGCTTCTTCCGTGAAGTCTCTGGTCGTCGGGCAGCTTCCCGGTACCAGGCCTACCAGAAGTTGCGCAGGCGGCTTGACTGCTTGGTTTCTGATGGTGGCCCTCAGGACCAGATTTCAGGTCTGAAGCTTCAGATGAAGGTGTGTCAGTATGACAGTCTCGCCTCCCTGGTTCTTGAGAGGGATTACGGGAAGTTCACCAACCTGGACCCCTATAAGAGCTGTGGTGACGCGGTCAGTGGGAAGGTCATACACGGACTGAGGGATCCCTCGGGTTCTTTGGCGAGGTCCAGGCCGGGAATCCTAGGGATCGTCAGAGCCCATTTTTCAGACCTCTTGAAGAAGGAGCCTTTGGACCTGGGAAGAGCCAAGAAATTTCTTGATGAGACTCCACTTGAGGTGGGGTCTGACCCCCTTGGCTCTTTGACAGAGGAGATCTCTGTGGCCGAAGTTGAACAGGCCATAGACTCTTTGTCTCTAAAGAAGTCGCCGGGACTTGATGGGTTCACGGCGGAGTTCTACAGGACCTTTAAGGGCCTCTTGGCTCCTTGTCTGAGGGAGGTGTTCAGCGAGTGTTTGGCATCTGGCCTGCTTCCTCCCTCGATGAGAAGGTCGGCCTTGATCCTTCTGTCAAAGGGGAAAGATCCGTCCCTGGTGGAGAATTGGCGCCCTATCGCCCTTCTCTCTACAGATAGAAAGATCCTGGCGAAGATTCTGTTTGTGCGTATGTCTGCAGTAGCGGGCAAGCTACTGTCTGCTTCCCAACACTGCACGGTTCCTGGCCGCAGCACCTTTAGTGCTATCATCAACGTCCGGGAGGCTGTGGAAAGGTGCAGGGCAACGGGTGATGGGCGGTATCTGTTGGCATTAGACCAGGTGAAAGCTTTTGACCAGGTGAACCATGAGTATCTCTGGCTTCTCTTGGGGAGATACGGTCTGCCTGATCAATTCATCGATTGGCTCAGAGTTTTGTACAGGGGGGCTGAAAGCTTCACCCTTGTCAATGGTTGGGTGGGTCCTACCTTTCCGGTGGACTCTGGTGTTAGGCAGGGCTTCCCGCTGAGTCCCCTGCTCTACGTCTTTGCGGTTGACCCCTTCGTAAGGAGGCTAGACTGCGGACACCTGAGGGGGGTCCAGGCCGAGCCCTGCAGTGGCCCGGATAAGGCGGTAAGGGTGGTGGCCTATGCGGACGACGTCTCAATAGTAGTGGCTAGCCGAAAGGAGGCCCAGTTTGTGGAAACACAGATTGGAGATTACTCCGAGGCATCCGGTTCGCTGGTCAACTGGACTAAGAGTGAAGTTCTCTGGTTGGGGGGGGGAGGGTGAGCAGTTTGCCCTCCCGGACGTCTTCCCCACGCCCCGGCCAGAAATTAGAATTCTGGGCATCCTTTTTGGCCAGGGTGACTATCCCAAACTAAACTGGGAGTGCAGGCTGGTGAGTGCCACCCAAAAGGTTAATGCCTGGAAAGGCTGGAAGCTGTCACTGAGGGAAAGGGTGAGCCTGGTCAAAACCTATTTGCTTCCCGAATTTCTCTTTGTCAGCTACGTTTGTCTTCTGCCAAGATCGCTCTATGCGCAGATCTGCAGTCTGTTCTTTCTGCTTTTGTGGGGAAACAGGCTGAATCTGATAAAGAGGGAGGTCACGTACCGACAGAGGAGGCAGGGTGGGTTGGACATGATTAATCCCACGGTTTTCTTTACCGTGGTGTTTCTTAAGTTCAACCTACAATCCATTTTTCAGGACGAACCCTCTCTGTGGGAACGCTCATGTAAGAACTGGTTTCTGGTTTTCCTGAGTGGGTGGGAGGGGGGTGGTCGCCCCGGTGATCTACGGAGATCCCATGGGTACCTCCCCACCTATGTTCCAACTGCCCTAAGGGTACTGAGGCGGTGGAGGATAATGGCCCTGGAGGTGGGCTCGTTGGGTCGGCGCGAGCTGTACCAGCGGGTCATGACCTCGGACTTTTTGAGACCACTAGCCTTAAGGGATTGTCCGGACAGGGTTCTCAGGGAGGGATTAGCCCTTCTGAATTCTAAGAGAATTCCGGCCAAGTTCTGGGATCTTGCATGGAGGGCGTTCCAAGGACGGCTCTATGTGAGGTCGAACTTAAAGTACCGGAGTCTTGAGGACAGGGACTGTCCTCGTCCCGAGTGTGGAGGGGCACTAGAGACCATGGACCACTTTTTGGTTGAGTGCCCTTTCAACTTGGAGGTTCTGGGGGAGGTTGGGGATGCCATTGGCTATCCCCGTCTCCGGGCCCTTACCTATTCTGAGAAGGTGTACGGCGACTTCAGGGTCCGGAGGGGTCATGAGTTATCGTTAGAGGTCGACCGATATGGGTTTTTCTCTGGCCGATGCCGATATTTAGAAATCATGGCGGCCGATAGCCGATATATGATGCCGATTTTTTTGGGCCGATATGTTAGGCCGATTTTATTTTATTTATTTATTTTTTTTCCTTTTTTATTTATTATTATTTATTTTTTTAATCCCCCTTGATCTAACACACCTTTCCCATTGGGGCGTTTTTCAGGCGCTTTTGGGCTAAAAATAGAGCCTGTAAAGTGCCTGCAAAATGGCTCCCCTGCAGTCTGTGTAAAAGACAGAGTGCTTTCACACTGAGGCGATGCGCTGGCAGGATCTTTAAAAAAAAGTCCTCCAAGCAGCACGTTTGGAGTGGTGTATACCGCTCCGCCACCACTCCTGCCCATTGATATGAATGGGCACCACTGCCGAAGCGCATGCAATGCGATTTGGCAGCAGTGCTTCACGGGTGCATTTAACCTCTTCCTTGGCCGCTAGCTGGGTTATATGTGCCCCACTAGCAGCCAAATAGCACCGCTAAAATGATGGTAAAGAGCCGCTAAAACTTGCGTTTTACCATCAACGCTCCAGTGTGAAAGCAGCCTTCATAAGTTATACAGAAAATTTCTTACATTTAAACATTTATTAAACAAAAAAACCTCCAATCAGTTCACTTGTATGTATGATTTAGATAAAAAAAAAAAAAAAAACCTATGTATTAAATAAAAACAGGTAGTCAAAACTTTTGGACGAAAAAAAAAAATGGGCTAACTTTACTGTATTTTATTTTATTTTTAAATAGTGTATTTTTTCCCCCAAAAAATGCATTTGAAAGACCTCTGTGCAAATGCCGTGTGACATAAAATATTGCAACAACCACTATTTTATTCCCTAGGATCTCTGCTAAAAAAATATATATCATTTTTGGGGGGTCTAAGTGATTTTCTGGCAGAAAATACAGGATTTTTACTTGTAAGCAACAAGTGTCAGAAAAGATTTAGTCTTTAAATGGTTAAACTGAGAACTTCTACACACAGAGATGATTTCATTCATTCAAGTGTAAACATTGTATCATTTAGTTCTTTTCTTGGCAGCCTGCACAGAGAGGAGGAAAGTGTTGCTATGACGACTCACACTGACTTCTATACAGAAGTCATTTCAAAGTCCCGCTGTAGTTCTAAATCGGCTTTTTATCAGCACAATCGGCCGATGCCGATTATTTAAAAAACTGCAAATATCGGCCGGCCGATATATCGGTCGACCTCTAGTTATCGGCACTGTTTTTAGTTAGTACAGTTTGCCTTTATTACACCTGGCACACGTGGTGCTTAGTGTCCACTAGGGGCAAGTTCCTGCCCGTGCATGAGGTGGCGGGTGATATCTTTCAGGAATTGGTGAAGGTGAGGTATCTTGAAGGAGAAAGAACGGGCAGGGAAAGGTGTGCCAGATTGTGGAGAGGCTTTCCTTTCCGGCCACCTTGACGATCCTCCCCCTTCTTTTTCCCTAGGTGGTGGGTCTGTCTGTCCTGTCCCTCACGTTTAGTTTTTTGGGCAATCTAATTTTAAAAGCATGGTAGGCACTGATGGTTTTGTTACGTTCCTGTCTATAAAGGGTGTGTAGTGTATATAGATAGGTTGCTATTGTAGATAAACTGTTCTAATCCGAGTGACTTTTCTTTTAAGCTGGTAAAGAAAGCATGTTTTCTTTTCTATTTTATTAAGTCTGTTTAAGTTGGTTTTCCTTTCTTCTTTTCAAGAATGAGTATTTATGTCTTTGTTTTGTAAATACAACTGGCAGCAGTTTTTTTTAAATAAAAACCTCCATCTATATAGCTAGCTATCTTGCTCGTTTTAAATAGAGCTTGCAGTCAGTGGTAGGAGATTGTGCGTGCTGTCTGCGTGGTCTGAACCCAGTATACACCGCTATATCCATCTATATAGCTAGCTATCTTGCTCGTTTTAAATAGAGCTTGCAGTCAGTGGTAGGAGATTGTGCGTGCTGTCTGCGTGCTCTGAACCCAGTATACACCGCTATATCCACCTATATAGCTAGCTATCTTGCTCATTTTAAATAGAGCTTGCAGTCAGCGGTAGGAGCTTGTGCGTGCTGGCTGCATGCTCTGACCTGTCCTGTGATTGTGAGAGCTTCCAGAGAGGTGGAGGAGGAGAGGGAGCTGATGGCGTCAGCCAGCCCAGGTCCGGGGCCCTCTTCCCGGCCTGGGACCGTAGTTCATCCCCCTGGAGCGAAAGACCTCTCCAGGGAGGAAAGACTGTTCCTGCAAACGCAGTTTGAGCTGCTGGACTGGACCCGAGCCCAGCCGGGAGAGGACCCCGGGAGGATGCAGAAGCGCCGGACAAGGATCAAAGTCCTTGTACAGAAGGCCACGGTGGCCTATGTACTGAAGTCGGAGAGGCTAGCAGACCTGCGGAATCGCAGAGACCGCTCAGCCAGTAGCAGAAGGGGAGAGTACCGGGAGGCCATTGAAGGCCTGAAACATGAGTGCAGAGACCTGTGGCGGCTGCTGGGCGGTCTCTGCGAACGCGGAGTTGGTGAGAGGGGCTTCCTCTCCGAAGTGAAAAAAGAGCTCCTGAGAGCAAGCCAGGAGGGATCCTAGGCAGCCAGGAGAAAAGGCTCTTACCAGAAAATGGAGGAGAAGCTGCGAACCCCGTTGGGGGAAGTAGTCTCGATGGGTGAGGAAGATCAGTGCCCCAAGGTGGAGACCAGCCGGGTGACCGTGGCCCCTGGAGCCGTAGGTGCGGAGGGTCCCCAGATCCCTGTTGTTTCACCTGCTCTGCCAGAAGCTGTGAAGCAGGTAGATCCGGGTAGGGCACCCCATGATGTGCAGGGAAGCTCCGGGGAGAGGCAAGTCAGACGGAACAGCATGGGAGGAAGCTGGTGGTGGTCCTTACTAGAGGCCACCCAGAGGGACCTGTAAAGGCTGGTGGCCGGAGGTTGGTGGACGACGTTGCTGTGCGGCCCCCCCCAGTGGCCCAGATCGAGCCTGCAGCATCCGACACAGTGCGAGGGGTGCCGACCGTAATGACGGCCCCCGCCGCGGCCGCATGTAGTGAGGGGGAGGTGCCAGCAAGCTCGGACTATGTTCAGAAGGAACATTGTGGACAGACATCCATTGCAGACACTAGGCAAGGTGGATGTGTCACTTCCTGTTTCCGGGAGTGTGGCCGGAAGTGCCGCTCGTGGTGGCCCCGGAGGTCACAGAAATGTGTGCTGAGGAGGTGGGGACACCCCGGGCCTTGGCAGCCAAGTCTCCTGCTCCCTTAGGCCAGGGGAGAGCTCTGGGAGTCTCAAGGACTCCTCTGGTGGCTGCTGCCTTGGGTGCCCCAGAATATTCCGGTGAAGCTTTACCCGGTAAGCAAACAAGTTGGGGGGAGTACCCTATGGGGGAGCTAGGGGGAGAATGCCCGGCCCTAAGCTTTATCAGGGAGCTGGAGGGGTCTCAGCGGCAGGAGCAGGATATGGCTCAGGAGATGGAGGTGGCTTCCTCTCAAGCCTCCGCCGCTGTGGGGGGTGTGATTACGTCTCCATCTATGGAGGTGGTTAGGAGCAAGGTGCCTATTGGGAAGAGGGTAGAGGGTGGGAGTGGGGGGGCGTGTGCTGCTCCATCAGAGCCCATGGACTCATCTCAGCGGGGGTCTGGCCCTTCCCCCACGGTCCCGAATCCCATCTTCGGCACGCAGGAAGAGGCAAACTTCTTAGGTGCCCTGAAAGCTGGGCGCTCATTTGCCCAGGTGGCAGGTTCCTCTGTCCCTCTGGGCCCCCTGTATGGCCAGTTTGGTACCCAGAACTTCAGGGCCCCCCCTGAGGAGCAGCTCCAGGGGGCGCAGGCTTGGCCAAGGGGTACAGGGGGTCCGAAAAGGCGCAGGCGGAATGTGGTGCAGCTCAGGTGGGAGGGGACGTCCGCGTGTCCCAGTAGGGGTCAAGTAATTGACTACCTGCTGGGATTGCGCTTTAAAGTTTCTGACTTGTTCGTGGTCATACATCCCGCAAAAAGCAAGGAGTTCGATGTGAGCTTCGTCTCCGTGGTCTCTATGGAGCTTTTCCTGACCCTGTACGAGATTGTCAGGAAGTCAGATCCATGGAAAGGTTTCCGTGTAGTGCCTCTTTCGAGGCAAGAGGAGATAAAAAACGTGACCGTCTTGGTTAGAAACGAGTCCCTTCCTCCTGAGGACATCGCAACCTGGCTGGCGCGGTATATGGGCAGCTCCAGACAGGGTTGAGGAAGAATTTGGACGAGCGCGGGGTCTGGACGGGTGGTTGGTTGGTCAGGATCCGGCTCAAGCGCCACAACAATACCGTGGCGCATGTACCCGGGAGCGCATTCATAGGGAGAGACCGGATCCTGGTCTTCTACCCTGGCCAGCCCCGTCGGTGTTTCAAATGTGGCAGTCCCGCGCACCTTAGCGCGGACTGCACCATGCCTCGCTGCGTGAGGTGTAATGGCTTCGGCCACTCACCTGAGGGTTGCAGACTCATAGTTTGCAACCTCTGTGGGGAAATGGGGCACCCTTTTAGCCACTGCCCCAAGGCTTTTAGGGCGTGCCAGGCTGAGGGGAGTGCTCCAGGCCCGGAGGGTGGGCGGGTCCCTAGACAAAGTGTGGATCCCAATCCTTCTGGGCCACAGAATGAGGGTGCCCCCCTCCCTCAAAGGGTCAGACCCCCCAGGCGTGAGCAGGGGGTGGGCACTGCATCGGCAGGTATGTCAGTAAGTTCCCCGGCCCCATCCAGCCCTGTGCCCGACAGGGCGACGGTAGGAAAGCCAGCTGAGAAACAGGCTAAACCCAAAAAGCCCTCTGTTAAAAAACATCCTCCCCCTCTCCCCCGGTTCCCCCTCCCCCCTCTTGTTTCCCCCTCCCTGCCTCCCCTTCCCCTACCACTTTCCCCTTCTCCCCCTTCTTCCCCTCCCCTACCCGTTTCTTCCCCCCCAGATGTACCGTGTCCGCCTCCGGATCCGGCAGCCCTCCTTATGCCTCCTCCCGCCTCTACGGAGATAGTGGGTGGTCGGCGGATCCGCCCGGCGGGGGGTGTCCCAATGGACACCTCTGAGGTGGGTAAGGGGGTGAATAAGCGCCCCAAAGACGTATCTAGTGGGAGGTCAGATGGAGAGAGCGGGAGGGAGCCCCGCAAGTCAGATTGGGTGAAGAAAAAAACGAAAAAGCGGAAGAGGAGGGGCCTGGGGAAGGAGGGTGGCAAGGACCCCCAGCCTAGCACCAGTCTGGGGGTGGGTGTGGGTCCCTCGCTCTCCCTCTGGAACCGTTTCAGGGTCTTGTCCTCTGACTCTGAGGAGGATTGACCTAGGTATGTAATATAGAGAGGAACGTAAACTTTAATCACTAAGGATGACGGTACCCGCTCCAATACGCCTTGTGACGATTAATGTTACAAGTGTGCGTTCTGTGGCGGCTAGGTTTTCAGCCTTTGATTTTCTCGGCCGCGTTGAAGCCGACATTTTGTTTTTGCAAGAGACCTGGCTGGCATCTGTGGCAGAGATGCACCTAGCAAAGAGGGAGTGGAGACATGGGCCCTCCCTCTGGTCTCTTGCGGCTGAGCCCTGCAGTGGTGTTGCGGTCCTTTTTAAGACCGCTTCGGTGGCTTGTCGACGAGTGATTGAATTAGAAATTGGTAGGTATTTGATTGTGGATGCAGTCGTGAGAGGGGAATTTCTCCGCCTCATAAATTTCTATGGTCCCCAGTCAAGGAGAGGGAGGAAGGACCTTCTTGCGCTGCTGAAACCATACCTGTTTACATCCCAGCAGGTGGTCTTTGACCTGGTGACTAGATTAAAGTCATCACCAAAGGACCGGGCAGGCACCTCAGGCCCTCTGGGATATGATAGTATCTTTTTGAATCGCATAGTGAGGGAGGCCGGGTTGGTGGATGTGCACGTTCACCACTTCCCCAACCTCACTGGTTTCACATACTCCAGAGGTAGTAGTAAGAGTAGACTAGATAGGTTTTTTTTTTAAGGGGGACTCGTCCTTTGCGGCTCCTGTGCTGCATGCGGTCGAGTTTTACGATCACTGTATGGTGTCGGTCACTTTGAATGTGGCGGACACCCCTCAGAAGGGTAGGGGCCTGTGGCGACTAAATGGGTCGCTACTTGAGGACCCTGAAGTCAGGTCGGCCTATGAAGACTTCTTTATGGAACAAGCTTCGCTCCTTGAGAGCGGCTGCTCTCGCCAGGAATGGTGGGAAGTAGTGAAGAAGAGGTCGGAAGGCTTCTTCCGTGAAGTCTCTGGTCGTCGGGTAGCTTCCCGGTACCAGGCCTACCAGAAGTTGCGCAGGCGGCTTGACCACTTGGTTTCTAATGGTGGGCCTCAGGACCAGATTTCAGGTCTGAAGCTTCAGATGAAGGTGTGTCAGTATGACCGTCTCGCCTCCCTGGTTCTTGAGAGGGATTACAGGAAGTTCACCAACCCGGACCCCTACAAGAGCTGTGGTGACGCGGTCAGTGGGAAGGTCATACACGGACTGAGGTATCCCTCTGGTTCTTTGACGAGGTCCAGGCCGGGAATCCTGGGGATCGTCAGAGCCCATTTTTCGGACCTCCTGAAGAAGAAGCCTTTGGACCTGGGAAAAGCCAAGAAATTTCTTGATGAGACTCCACTTGAGGTGGGGTCTGACCCCCTTGGCTCTTTGACAGAGGAGATCTCTGTGGCCGAAGTTGAACAGGCCACAGACTCTTTGTCTCTAAAGAAGTCGCCAGGACCCGATGGGTTCACGGCGGAGTTCTACAGGACCTTTAAGGGCCTCTTGGCTCCTTGTCTGAGGGAGGTGTTCAGTGAGTGTTTGGCATCTGGCCTGCTTCCTCCCTCGATGAGAAGGTCGGCCTTGATCCTTCTGTCAAAGGGGAAAGATCCGTCCCTGGTGGAGAATTGGCGCCCTATCGCCCTTCTCTCCACGGATAGAAAGATCCTGGCGAAGATACTGTTTGTGCGTATGTCTGCAGTCACGGGCAAGCTACTGTCTGTTTCCCAGCACTGCACGGTTCCTGGCCGCAGCACCTTTAGTGCTGTCCTCAACATCCGGGAGGCTGTGGAAAGGTGCAGGGCAACGGGTGACGTGCGGTATCTGTTGACATTAGACCAGGCGAAAGCTTTTGACCAGGTGAACCATGAGTATCTCTGGCTTCTCTTGGGGAGATACGGTCTGCCTGATCAATTCATCGATTGGCTCAGAGTTTTGTACAGGGGGGCTGAAAGCTTCCCTCTTGTCAATGGTTGGGTGGGTCCTACCTTTCCGGTGGACTCTGGTGTTAGGCAGGGCTGCCCGCTGAGTCCCCTGCTCTACGTCGTTGACCCCTTCGTAAGGAGGCTAGACTGCGGACTCCTGAGGGGGGTCCAGGCGGAGCCCTGCAGTGGCACGGATAAGGCGGTAAGGGTGGTGGCCTATGCGGACGACGTCTCGGTAGTAGTGGCTAGCCGAAAGAAGGCCCAGTTTGTGGAAACACAGATTGGAGATTACTCCGAGGCGTCCGGTTCGCTGGTCAACTGGACTAAGAGTGAAGTTCTCTGGTTGGGGAGGGAGGGTGAGCAGTTTGCCCTCCCAGACTTGTTCCCCACGCCCGGCCAGAAATTAGAATTCTGGGCATCCTTTTTGGCCAGGGTGACTATCCCAAACTAAATTGGGAGCGCAGGCTGGTGAGTGCCACCCAAAAGGTTAATGCCTGGAAAGGCTGGAAGCTGTCACTGAGGGAAAGGGTGAGTCTGGTCAAAACCTATTTGCTTCCCGAATTCCTCTTTGTCAGCTACGTTTGTCTTCTGCCAAGATCGCTCTATGCGCGGATCTGCGGTCTGTTCTTTCTGCATTTGTAGGGAAACAGGCTGAATCTGATGAAGAGGGAGGTCACGTACCGACAGAGGAGGCAGGGTGGGTTGGACATGATTAATCCCACGGTTTTCTTTACCGTGGTGTTTCTTAAGTTCAACCTACAATCCATTTTTCAGGACGAACCCTCCCTGTGGGAACGCTCATGTAAGAACTGGTTTCTGGTTTTCCTGAGTGGGTGGGAGGGGGGTGGTCGCCCCGGTGATCTACGGAGATCCCATGGGTACCTCCCCACCTATGTTCCAACTGCCCTAAGGGTACTGAGGCAGTGGAGGATAATGGCCCTGGAGGTGGGCTCGTTGGGTCGGCGCGAGCTGTACCAGCAGGTCATGACCTCTGACTTTTTGAGACCACTAGCCTTAAGGGATTGTCCGGACAGGGTTCTCAGGGAGGGATTAGCCCTTCTGAATTCTAAGAGAATTCCTGCCAAGTTCTGGGATCTTGCATGGAGGGCGTTCCATGGACGGCTCTATGTGAGGTCGAACTTAAAGTACCGGAGTCTTGAGGACAGGGGCTGTCCTCGTCCCGAGTGTGGAGGGGCACTGGAGACCATGGACCACTTTTTGGTTGAGTGCCCTTTCAGCTTGGAGGTTCTGGGGGAGGTTGGGGATGCCATTGGCTATCCCCGTCTCCGGGCCCTTACCTATTGTGAGAGGGTGTACGGCGACTTCAGGGTCCGGAGGGGTCATGAGTTATCGGCACTGTTTTTAGTTAGTACAGTTTGCCTTTATTACACCTGGCACGCGCGGTGCCTAGTGTCCACTAGGGGCAAGTTCCTGCCCGTGCATGAGGTGGATATCTTTCGGGAATTGGGAAAGGTGAGGTATCTTGAGGGAGAAAGAACGGGCAGGGAAAGGTGTGCCAGATTGTGGAGAGGCTTTTCTTTCCGGCCACCTTGATGATCCTCCCCCTTCTTTTTCCCTAGGTGGTGGGTCTGTCTGTCCTGTCCCTCACGTTTAGTTTTTTGGGCAATCTATTTTTAAAAGCATGGTAGGCACTGATGGTTTCGTTACGTTCCTGTCTATAAAGGGTGTGTAGTGTATATAGATAGGTTGTTATTGTAGATAAACTGTTTTAATCCAAGTGACTTTTCTTTTAACCACTTTCAGACCGGACCAATTTGCTGGTCAAAGACCAGACCACTTTTTGCGATTCGGCACTGCGTCGCTTTAACTGACAATTGCGAGGTCGTGCGACGTGGCTCCCAAACAAAATTAACGTCCTTTTTTTCCCACAAATAGAGCTTTCTTTTGGTGGTATTTGATCACCCCTGCGGTTTTTATTTTTTGCGCTATAAACAAAAATAGAGCGATAATTTTGAAAAAAATGCATTATTTTTTACTTTTTGTAATAATAAATATCCCCCAAAAATATATAAAAAAACATTTTTTTCCGTCAGTTTAGGCCGATACGTATTCTTCTACATATTTTTGGTAAAAAAAATCGCAATAAGCGATTATTGATTGGTTTGCGCAAAAGTTATAGCGTTTACAAAATAGGGATAGTTTTATAGCATTTTTAATAATAATTTTTTATTATTATTTTTTTTACTAGTAATGGCGGCGATCTGCGATTTTTATTGTGACTGTGACATTGTGGGGGACCCATCGGACATTTTTGACACATTTTTGGGACCATTGTCATTTATACAGTAATCACTGCTATATAAATGCAGTGATTCCTGTGTAAATGACACTGGCAGTGAAAGGGTTAACCAGTGGGTGGCAGTGTAGGGGTTAAGTGTTCCTAGGGGTGTGTTACTAACTGTGGGGGGGTTGGGCTTTCATTTAGTGTACACTGATCTCTGCTCCAATCACATGGAGCAGAGATCAGCGTCACTAGTTGCTAGGCAGAATGGAAAAATGTTGTTTATACAGCATTTCCTCCATTCGGCTGCTCCGTGAGACGATCGCGGGGATGCCCGCGGCGATCGAGTCCGCGGGTCCCGCGACCGGACTCACGGGGGTCCCGACCAGCGCGGGAGCGCGCCGCCGGCGGCGCGCTCCCGATGGCACGGCGGCAACGAATATTGGACGTACATGTACGCCAATATGCCTGCCCGTGCCATTCTGTCGACGTACATCGTCGTGCGCTGGTCGGGAAGTGGTTAAGCTGGTGAAGAAAGCATGTTTTCTTTTCTATTTTATTAAGTCTGTTTAAGTTGGTTTTCCTTTCTTCTTTTCAAGAATGAGTATTTATGTCTTTGTTTTGTAAATACAACTGGCAGCAGTTTTTTTTAAAATAAAAACCTCCATCTATATAGCTAGCTATCTTGCTCGTTTTAAATAGAGCTTGCAGTCAGTGGTAGGAGATTGTGCGTGCTGTCTGCGTGCTCTGAACCCAGTATACACCGCTATATCTACCTACATAGCTCTTCTCTATTTGAGCCATCTGCAGGAGTTAGCGGAAGTTGTGTGTGCCTCCAGCACAATATACACTACCCAATTGCTGGTTTTCCCAACTCCCTTCAGGCCATTACCATGTCTGGAAGGCCAGCAAGGAGAGGCAGACAGGCACGAGCCGATAAAAGAGGGCAAGCAGGCTCTGTGTCTAGAGACAACAGTGCCGGTCGTGGATGTGGTGCATCACATCATCAGAACGTGGCCATGGGACACGCTTGTCCTTCTTTTTGGCAGCTGGACATGTTGAGCCGCAACATGCCAACGACTTGGTAGAGTGGATGACCAAGCCCTCTTCATCCTCCTCATCCTCTCTCACCCAGGCTCAGGGTACTAGCAAAGCAGCTGCCAACGCATCGTCTTCCCTCCTCTCAATGTCATCATCAGTGACTCCTTCCCTAGACCCACCACGTCCTCCTGAGGAGTCTCCTGAACTCTTTGAGCACAGTGTTGGGTACATGCTCCAGGAGGATGCCCAGTGTTTTGTAGGCTCTGATGATGATACTCAGCTAGAGGAAAGCAGTAGCGTGAATGCAGAGAGAGGGGATGCTCAAGAAGGACAGCAATCTGGCAGTCATGTTTCACAAGCTGCAGCATACTGCCAGGTTTGCTCCAGCGATGAAGAGGGAGGGGATGATGAGGGCACTGACTCCACGTGGGTGCCTGGTAGGAGAGAGGAGGAGGCACATGTCCAACAAGGCAGGATGCCCTCCGGGGCCAGCTTAGGGGCAGCACACCGACTGAATCACACCGCAGAGCTCCGCCTGTGCAGGGCGCTGCCTCTGCACGTTTTTCTAAAAGTTCTTTGGTGTGGGCCTTTTTTGAGATGAGTGCATCAGATCGCACCGCTGCTATTTGCAACATATGTCTCAAGCCTATCTCGCGTGTCCAAAACATCAGCCGCTTGGGCACCACATGCTTGACCAGACATATGTTGACCTGCCATGCAGCTCGTTGGCAAGCGTACCTCAAAGACCCACACCAAAGAACAAAGCGGACTTCTCCTTGCTCCTCATTAGCTGGGATCTCCAACCCCACTAGACCTGCAGTCCTCTCTGAAACTTGCTCTGAGAGGAAGAAAGGTGTACAATTAGGTGTGTCACAACCAAGTGCTTCCGGGCACTCTGCCAGCAGTACACCCACGTCTGATTATAGCAGGCAAATGTCCCTGCCCCAGCTGCTGTACCGGCGAAAGAAGTTCACTCCCAGCCATCCACATGCCCAGCGGTTGAATGCTAGCTTGGCTAAATTGCTAGCACTTCAACTGCTGTCTTTTCAGTTGGTAGACTCAGGCCCCCTTCCGTGAATTTGTACAATGTGCGGTTCCTCAGTGGCAGGTCCCCAAATGCCACTTTTTCTCATGGAAGGCGATTCTGGCTCTCTACCGGCATGTGGAAGGCAATGTCCTTGCCTCACTGGACAGGGCGGTCAGCGGTAAGGTGCATATTACCGCTGACTCATGGTCCAGCAGGCATGGACAGGGACGTTAACTGTCTTTCACGGCCCATTGGGTCACTCTTCTGGCAGCTGGGAAGGATGCAGGACAAGGTGCAGTAGTGTTGGAGGTTGTTCCGCCACCACGCCTCCAAAATGCTACTATTGGTGGTGACACACCTCTCTCCTCCACCCCCTCCTCTTCTTCTTCCTCCATGGCCTCTTCCAGTGCTCTGTCCTCAGAACCAGCGGTGCTCCGAAGGCGTTCCAGGGGCTACGCAAGTACGCAGGCAAAAGGATGCAATGCCGTGCTTGCGCTAGTTTGTTTGGGGGACAGGAGCCACACTGGGGCAGATGTTTTGTCAGCTCTGCAGGGGCAGGCCGAGAGGTGGTTGACGCCACGCCAGCTTAAGCCAGGAATGGTGGTTTGCAAAAAAATTGCACCAACCTCCTCTCCGCCCTCCGACAGGGACAACTGACCCATGTGCCCTGTGTGGCTCACGTCCTTAACCTGGTGGTGCAGCGGTTCTTGGGCAGGTACCCGGGCTTACAGGGTGTCCTGAAGCAGGCCAGGAAAGTCTGTGTGCATTTCCGCTGATAATTTAATGCCTGTGCTCGGCTGGCTGAGCTCCAAAAGGAGTTGAACCTGCCCAAGACCAGCCTTATATGTGACCCACCGGGTGGAACTCAACGTTGGCCATGCTGCAGCGGCTGCACGCGCAGCAGAGGGCCATCAATGAGTACCTGTGCGACTACAGCACCAGGACAGGGGAGCTCGGTTTTTTCTCACCATGCCAGTGGGGCATGATCAGGGATGCATGCACTGTCCTGTCACCATTTGAGGAGGCCACAAGGATGGTGAGCAGTGACAGTGCATGCATCAGTGACACTGTACCTCTTGTCCACCTCTTGGAGCATACGCTGCGTGGAATAATGGAGAGGGCAGGAAGAGGAGGACTTCCATGCCTCTCAAGGCCCCCTTTATCCAGACAGTGTTCCTGCTGTGCCACCCATCACACAGGAAGAGGATGAGGAGGAGGAGGAGGAGGAGGACGATGATTGTGTCAGCATGGAGGTGGAGGATGGCACTCAGCATCAGCAGCAGCAGCAGTCTTGTAGGGATGATTTACAGTCCCAAGAAACCCATGGACTTGTACATGGTTGGGAGGAGGTAGCTGCGGATCATGTTGTCCTTAGTGACCCAGAGGACTCCGGACCGAATGCCTCAGCTATCCTACGCTGCATGGCCTCCCTGATCCTGCAAAGCCTGCAGAAGGATCCAGTGGCGGAACTACCGCCATAGCAGCACATGCGGGCGCTATGGGGCCCGCAGTCAAAAGGGGCCCGGTGAGGACAGGCGCTATGGCTCCGCGGGAGATAGCGGGCGGCTCCACGGGTGGCCCGCGGGCAGTCCGCGGCTCCGCGGGTGGTCCGCGGGCGGCTCCGCGGGTGAGAGCTGGCGGTCCGCGGGCGGCCCGCGGGTAGTCCGCGGCTCCGCGGGTGGTCCGCGGGTAGTCCGCGTCTCCGCGGGTGGACCGCGGGCGGCTCCGCGGGTGAGAGCGGGCAGTCCGCGGGGGGCTCCGCGGAGTGATAGTGGGAGGCAGATGAGAGTGGCCGGTCCGCTGGTGAGAGAGTGGGCGTGAGTGGGCTGGCCAATCAGGGAGCTGATGGGCGAGGGAGCATAGAGATGACATCATCTCTCGCCGCCCTCTCATCCCTGCAGTGCAGTTCCCCCCTCACTGTGCAGGCAGCCAGGAAGCAGAGAGATGACATTATCTCTCTGCTGCCTGACTGATAATCTGCTGCCTGACTCTGTGACACAGCAGGAAAGTGGCAGAGCAAGTGACAATCCATAATGTGTGGCAGGCGACGTGGCAAGTGACAACCCAGGACATGGCAAGTGACAATCCGTAACGTGTGGCAGGTGACGTGGCAAGTGAAAATCCATGACGTGGCAAATGACAATCCATAATGTATGGCAGGCAACGTGGCAAGTGACAACCAGGGACGTGGCAAGTGACAATCCGTAACGTGTGGCAGGTGACATGGCAAGTGACAACTTGGATGTGGCAAGTGACAATCCATAACATGTGGCAGGTGACGTGGCAAGTGAAAATCCGTGACGTGACAAGTGACAATCCGTAATGTGTGGCAGGTGACGTGGCAAGTGACAACCCGGGACGTGCAAGTGACAATCCATAATGTGTGGCAAGTGACAATCTAGGATGTGGTAAGTGACAATCTGTAATGTGTGGCAATCTAGGACGTGGCAAGTGACAATCCGTAATGTGTGGCAGGTGACGTGGCAAGTGACAACCTGGATGTGGCAAGTGACAATCTGTAACATGTGGCAGGTGACGTGGCAAGTGAAAATCCGTGACGTGACAATCCGTAATGTGTGGCAGATGACGTGGCAAGTGACAACCCGGGACGTGCAAGTGACAATCCATAATGTGTGGCAAGTGACAATCTAGGATGTGGTAAGTGACAATCTGTAATGTGTGGCAATCTAGGACGTGGCAAGTGACAATCCGTAATGTGTGGCAGGTGACGTGGCAAGTGACAACCTGGGACGTGCAAGTGACAATCCATAATGTGTGGCAAGGGACAATCTAGGATGTGGTAAGTGACAATCTGTAATGTGTGGCAATCTAGGACGTGGCAAGTGACAATCCGTAATGTGTGGCAGGTGACGTGGCAAGTGACAACCTGGATGTGGCAAGTGACAATCTGTAACATGTGGCAGGTGACGTGGCAAGTGAAAATCCGTGACGTGACAATCCGTAATGTGTGGCAGGTGACGTGGCAAGTGACAACCCGGGACGTGCAAGTGACAATCCATAATGTGTGGCAAGTGACAATCTAGGATGTGGTAAGTGACAATCTGTAATGTGTGGCAATCTAGGACGTGGCAAGTGACAATCTGTAATGTGTGGCAGGTGACGTGGCAAGTGACAACCTGGATGTGGCAAGTGACAATCCGTAACATGTGGCAGGTGACGTGGCAAGTGAAAATCCGTGATGTGACAAGTGACAATCCGTAATGTGTGGCAGGTGACGTGGCAAGTGACAATCCGTAATGTGTGGCAGGTGACGTGGCAAGTGACAACCCGAGACGTGGCAAGTGACAATCTAGGACATGGCAAGTGACAATCCGTAATGTGTGGCAGGTAATGTGGCAAGTGACAATCCGGGACTTGGCAAGTGGACAATCCGCAACATGTGGCAGGTGACATTCTGCAACGTGTGACAAGTGACAATCTGCATCTGGTGGCAGGCGACGTGGCAAGTGGACAATCTGCAATGTGTAGCAGGTGATGTGACAAGTGACAATCCTTAATGTGTGGCAAGTGACAATCCAGGACGTGGCAAGTTACAATCCATAATGTGTGGCAAGTGACGTGGCAAGTGACAATCCAGGACGTGGCATGTGACAATCCATAATGTGTGGCAAGTGACAATCCAGGACATGGCAAGTGACAATCCATAATGTGTGGCAGGTGACTTGGCAAGTGACAATCTGGGATGTGGCAAGTGGACAATCCGCAACATGTGGTAGGTGACATTCCGCAACGTTTGACAAGTTACAATCTGCATCTGGTGGCAGGCGATGATGGCAAGTGACACGCTCAGGGATCCCACTGATTTTGCATTATGGTGAGTTGAACTATTTCATTTTATATAACAGAACAGAAATTGGTTAAAAGGCCTGGAGGTCAGCAATATGTTCCCTTCAGGGGCTGCATAGAGTATACTGCATACTTTGTTGTTCAAAATTAATATAAGCCGTTGCCTGGGTACTGTGCCACATGGGTGTGGTAGTCTGTTGTTTAATGGCATTAGTTCATTTTTTTTGGTGGGGGGGGGCCCATACAACATTTTGCTATGGGGCCCTGTGATTTCTAGTTACGCCCCTGATTTCAGCAATAGTTGAACTGCCAATTAGACAAGGGTGGTAAACAGATTAAGGATTTGGACCAGCCCCTTACTCCCTTGTACTTTAGACAGATTCCTAAAAACTAGCCCCTCACCCTTCACCTCCAAGTCTCTTTTGGGTTTGACCATGAAAGTGACTGCTCTGTAACTTTCACTTAGCACCCACAAGGAGCATACAGACAATTTCTTGTCTTGGCTTTGGTTGTGTCTTTGAGTCTTGGTGGTAGTCTCACAGGCAATGCTACAGCCAGGGGCGTAACTAGAAATCACAGGGCCCCATAGCAAAATGTTGTATGGGCCCCCCCCACCAAAAAAAATGAACTAATGCCATTAAACAACAGACTACCACACCCATGTGGCACAGTACCCAGGCAACGGCTTATTTTAATTTTGAACAACAAAGTATGCAGTATACTCTATGCAGCCCCTGAAGGGAACACATTGCTGACCTCCAGGCCTTTTAACCAATTTCTGTTCTGTTATATAAAATGAAATAGTTCAACTCACCATAATGCAAAATCAGTGGGATCCCTGAGCGTGTCACTTGCCATCATCGCCTGCCACCAGATGCAGATTGTAACTTGTCAAACGTTGCGGAATGTCACCTACCACATGTTGCGGATTGTCCACTTGCCACATCCCAGATTGTCACTTGCCAAGTCACCTGCCACACATTATGGATTGTCACTTGCCATGTCCTGGATTGTCACTTGCCACACATTATGGATTGTCACATGCCACGTCCTGGATTGTCACTTGCCACGTCACTTGCCACACATTATGGATTGTAACTTGCCACGTCCTGGATTGTCACTTGCCACACATTAAGGATTGTCACTTGTCACATCACCTGCTACACATTGCAGATTGTCCACTTGCCACGTCGCCTGCCACCAGATGCAGATTGTCACTTGTCACACGTTGCAGAATGTCACCTGCCACATGTTGCGGATTGTCCACTTGCCAAGTCCCGGATTGTCACTTGCCACATTACCTGCCACACATTACGGATTGTCACTTGCCATGTCCTAGATTGTCACTTGCCACGTCTCGGGTTGTCACTTGCCACGTCACCTGCCACACATTACGGATTGTCACTTGCCACGTCACCTGCCACACATTACGGATTGTCACTTGTCACATCACGGATTTTCACTTGCCACGTCACCTGCCACACATTACGGATTGTCACTTGCCACGTCCTAGATTGCCACACATTACAGATTGTCACTTACCACATCCTAGATTGTCACTTGCCACACATTATGGATTGTCACTTGCACGTCCCGGGTTGTCACTTGCCACGTCACCTGCCACACATTACGGATTGTCACGTCACGGATTTTCACTTGCCACGTCACCTGCCACATGTTACAGATTGTCACTTGCCACATCCAGGTTGTCACTTGCCACGTCACCTGCCACACATTACGGATTGTCACTTGCCACATCCTAGATTGCCACACATTACAGATTGTCACTTACCACATCCTAGATTGTCACTTGCCACACATTATGGATTGTCACTTGCCTGTCCCGGGTTGTCACTTGCCACGTCACCTGCCACACATTACGGATTGTCACTTGTCACGTCACGGATTTTCACTTGCCACGTCACCTGCCACATGTTACGGATTGTCACTTGCCACATCCAAGTTGTCACTTGCCATGTCACCTGCCACACGTTACGGATTGTCACTTGCCACGTCCCTGGTTGTCACTTGCCACGTTGCCTGCCACACATTATGGATTGTCATTTGCCACGTCATGGATTTTCACTTGCCACGTCACCTGCCACACGTTACGGATTGTCACTTGCCACGTCCTGGGTTGTCACTTGCCACGTCGCCTGCCACACATTATGGATTGTCACTTGCTCTGCCACTTTCCTGCTGTGTCACAGAGTCAGGCAGCAGATTATCAGTCAGGCAGCAGAGAGATAATGTCATCTCTCTGCTTCCTGGCTGCCTGCACAGTGAGGGGGGAACTGCACTGCAGGGATGAGAGGGCGGCGAGAGATGATGTCATCTCTATGCTCCCTCGCCCGTCAGCTCCCTGATTGGCCAGCCCGCTCACGCCCACTCTCTCACCAGCGGACCGGCCACTCTCATCTGCCTCCCACTATCACTCCGCGGAGCCCCCCGCGGACTGCCCGCTCTCACCCGCGGAGCCGCCCGTGGTCCACCCGCGGAGACGCGGACTACCCACGGACCACCCGCGGACCACCCGCGGAGCCGCGGACTGCCCGCGGGCCGCCCGCGGACCGCCAGCTCTCACCCGCGGAGCCGCCCGCGGACCACCCGCGGAGCCGCGGACTGCCCGCGGGCCACCCGCGGAGCCGCCCGCTATCTCCCGCGGAGCCATAGCGCCTGTCCTCACCGGGCCCCATTTGACTGCGGGCCCCATAGCGCCCGCATGTGCTGCTATGGCGGTAGTTCCGCCACTGGCTACAGCATTCTTATAGGATAAGTTCACCTTTACAAAACAAATTATAAATGCACATTTTTTTGCAGGTAAAAAAAAAATGTGCATTTATTATTTTTTTGTTAGGAGCCTGTAAAGCATGATCAGCAGACTAAATCAAAGCCACAGCTGTATCGGTGGAGGTCACATGGCCACACTCTCTTTGAATTGTGGCAGCGAGTGCTAGGAAAAAATTCCAGGTTCAGGTGGGGAGGGGTCAGATGCTGTACATGTTACATCCTATTAATACCCTTATACTTATCTGAGCCTGATCTCCATCCATCGATGTGCACAAGAGCTCTCTTTGCTCTCTCCCTTCTCACAGGGAAAGTTGAGAGCAGCAGGGACCAATGTCAATCAAATCTTGTGATGAAGGAGCAGGGGTGGAGCAAAGCTGTCTGTGTCTTTGGACGCAACGAGCACGCACAAGTACCCCACTAGCAAGCAGCTTGCTGGGGGGTTACATGAATGAGGGATTAGCCAGGAAGTCCGGCGGGAGACCCAAAAAGAGGAGGATCGAGGCTGCTCTGTGCAAAACCACACACACAGAGCAGGTAAATATAACCTGTTTATTTTATTTATGGTATAAATATAGGCTCCCCCATTCACTATCATCAGAACCTATCCCTCTTGCACATCTGTTTTATAATCTGGTCTTGTCTTCTTGTCCCCTTAATAGATGGCTTCCACTACTGCCACAGGTGAGGCACTTCATTCTTCCTCAGATTACCATTCTTATCGTGATTTTGTCCACATACCTTGATTTCCTCCACAGAATGCTCTCTCAATACCAGTTCTTCATCTTTAAAAAAAAGAAAGCTCTATTTAACTGGTTCCTCCCAGCATAACCTGACAGACTTTGAAAAACTATGCTTTTTCTTGGAGCAACACAAGCTCTCCACAATTTACAAAACATTACAACCAAGTTGCACCACCCATTCTCTTTTATTTATAGCAGCATAAAGGAAGAGAAACGGAAGCACCACATAAGTGTAGAGTTAAAAAGGTAATTTGTTACGCAAGGATTAAAAACACTTAGGCCGCGTACACACGCGCGGACTGTTCGCCCAACTTTGTCCGCTGAACAGTGTTTGGGCGGACAGTCCGCTCGTGTGTGGGCTTTCAGCGGACAGTTTCAGCGGACAGTTTGACGAACAAGGTTTTTCGGAAATTCCGTAAAACTGTCCGCTGAAACCTTGTTTCAGCGAACAGTCCGCCCGTGTGTAGGCTTGTTCGTCAAACTAAGTTCCGCGCATGCTCAGAAAGGATTTACACGCCGAAAGTTATGATGCAGTGTATAGGACGTCGTATTTTTCGTCCCGTCGTACGTGCCGTTCACGTCATCGCGCACGGTTTCAGCAAACTGTTCGTTCGTCGTGTGTGGCCATGTCCGTCCATGCTAATTTTGAGCGGACTGTTTGCCGAAACTGTTGGACGGACAAAGTTGGGCGAACAGTCCGCGCGTGTGTACGCGGCCTTACAGGATGTAAGTTGGTAACTGGCTCAGCAATGAAGCGTGGAGGGGGGGGGCTGTCCCGGTCCATCTTTCGGGTGTTGCATAGTCCAAAGGGTTGTGGAGATCAGGTGCTGGTTCTCTGGGTGTCCTGTGGCCACCAGGAAGCGAACCAGCATTGAACGTGGGTGGAGATGACATTACCGAATGGGCAAAAACAGCCGGGGAGACAGGCAGGCTATGCGCTCGGAGCTTCAGCTCTTTATACAACTTACATCCTGTAACTTTACACTTAGGTGGCGCTTCCTTTTCTCTCCCTTCTTGTTTTATCACAGAGCTGGCTTAACTCTGAGGACAGCTGCCACCTTCAGTCTTATGTACGTTTATCAACAACTGATGAGCTGATGAAGATTACACATGAACTATTTACTTTGTGCCATTCATTATGGGACTGTTATGCTTATTCAGCTATTGACCTTGCGCCAAAAAACTGTCTCATCTCTTTATAGCAGCATGGAATGAGGATTTAGAATGTGAGGTCACACCTGAAGAATGGCATAAAGCTTTCATTCTCACATTTAAATCATCAGTCTTTTGTTACAAACCAAGAAAAAAAAAACTAAAAATGTCTTACCAGATGGTACACAGATCCTGCTTCCTTGCACCATATTTACCTTATGGTTTTAGATGTCTGCTGGAGATGCGGCTATTCAAGAGGCGCCTATATCCCTATATGGTGTGAATGTAGCAAGATCCTTCCTTTGTGTCACAAGATTTTTAACATCAACAAACTCATGGGGGGTCATTATCTTCTTTCCTTTACATTGCTTTACTATCCATCCTCTCAGGGTCAATAATCTAACAAGAAACACAACTCCTTAGACATTTCCTTTCAGCAGTTTATCTGCCCTCCTAAATTGGTAACTGACTTCATGAGAACAGAGGAAGTCCTGCCTTTCGATCTGGACTCCATATACAAACTTCTTCTCCGTTGGTGAGTTTGGATTTGGTACCTGAAACATAGACTTGATATGTAATGGCTGTTTTGGGTTATCTAGCAACATAAAAATTGAAGACGTATACTGCAGAGCGTGGCACCGCATCCAATTATATATACAGTATCTCACAAATAGTAGCACACCCCTCACATTTTTGTAAATATTTTATTATATCTTTTCATGTGACAACACTGAAGAAATTACACTTTTCTACAATGTAAAGTAGTGAGTGTACAGCTTGTTTAACAGTGTAAATTTTCTTTCCCCTCAAGATAACTCAACACACAGCCATTAATGTCTAAAACACTGGCAACAAAAGTGAGTACACCCCTAAGTAAAAATGTCCAAATTGGGCCCAATTAGCAATTTTCCCTCCCCGGTGCCATGTGACTGGTTGTGTTATAAGGTCTCAGGTATGAATGGGGAGCAGGTGTATTAAATGTGGTGTTATCGCTCTCACTCACTCATACTGGTCACTGGAAGTTCAACATGGCACCTCATGGCAAAGAACTCTCTGAGGATCTAAAAAAAACAATTGTTGCTCTACATAAAGATGGCCAAGACCCTGACACTGAGCTGCAACAAGGTGGCCAAGGCCATACAGTGGTTTAACAGGACAAGTTCCACTCAGAACTGACCTCGCCATGGTTGACCAAAGAAGTTGAGTACACATGCTCAGCGTCATATCCAGAGGTTGTCTTTGAGAAATAGACTTATGAGTTCTGCCAGCATTGCTGCAGGGGTTGAGGGGGTGGGGGGGAGGGGGGTCAGCCTGTCAGTGCTTGGACCATACACCACACACTGCATCAAATTGGTCTGCATGGCTGTGTCCCAGAAGGAAGCCTCTTCTAAAGATGATGCACAAGAAAGCCCACAAACAGTTTGCTGAAGACAAGCAGACTAAGGACACGGAATACTGTTACCATGTCCTGTGGTCTGATGAGACCAGGATAAACTTATTTGGTTCAGATGGTGTCAAGTGTGTGTGGTGGCAACCAGGTGAGGAGTACAAAGCCAAGCATGTCTTGCTTACAGTCAAAGTTGCCACTATAAACCCAGATTAGGAAAAAAAGGGTCTCACATAAAGATAAAAATGTTAGATTTATTAGAATCACATATGTGATGTGTATTCTATACGTATATAACACATGACTAAAGAAATACAAAAACATGTCTGTAAATACTGTCACGTATATGAAAACTGGAACAGGGAGCTGATAATGCAAAAAACACATGGGTGGCCCCGTGATGATGACACTGTCCCACCCAGAAGGAACCTTCTTGGACCACAAACAGATGGAGTCACAAATATCAGCACCAATGGATCACTATGCGTTTCATCAATAGTTTCTTCAGGGGATCCCATTGGTACATAAAAAGGTATTCAAAAAGAGGTACGCATGTGGAATTTGATCCATGGAGAATCTCAGAAGTGCAAGAAGATACACAAAAAAAATAAAGAAGCAGGAAAAAGTAGAAGGAGCAAGAAAAACGGCTTTGATCTCCAAAATCAGCATCCGCCATATCCTTAAACAGTCCATCCAGGTAACTTTCCAAAAAGACAGGGGAACAAACAATAAGCCCTGTTTAGCAAACACATTTCAGCCGAGAATACTGGTTCTGCTCTGTCGGATACACCACTCCATGTGAAGACATCTAGAAAGTCCATTCAGTTGAGTACAAGTTTTTCTAAACAATTATTGTCACTGAGTGTAAGGCAGATTCCCATGATCAAAAAAAACATTCAGACTTATGCTCATGTGTGCTGCGATGCTCTTATTTCCAGGCAAATACACAATACTAGAAGTACTGAGGTTGTAGCGATTGCCATGCACTCTTGGCACTCAGCGACCTATTTAAACTGATGTGTCATTGAGAGAAGTTACTGAATGGTTTTCAGCTTGTTTTCGTGTTCTCCGAGACTTAATCTATTGCATCGGCCTATCCATGTATGACTTGACTTCCCCCTGGACTTCACCTCCACCATTTGCCTTACCTCTGGTCGGCTGGTTATCTTTGACCCCGGCCTGTTTACTGGATCTGTCCTTGCCTCCTGTTTGTTTATTGCTTTGCCTGGCTGTTACTGACCTTGGCCTGCTTCATGGACTTACCCTGCCTACTAATTCTGTCCTACGCTTCCCAACTATTAACGGCTTTGACCTGCTTTCAGGTTTCCTCTACCACTTCCTACTTTGGTACCAAGTTCAGACTGTATTTTCTCTTTTTTTTTTCCCCTTCCTCCTCCTATTCCCTCTTGACTCTGAAATTTTCCATGCATGATTTTCCTCAATAAGAATGGCAGTTCATCACTGCATAAGTGTACTTTCCTTTTCTATGTTAACGCAGAAATCTTACATAGCATACTGTACATTTCTGTGACCTGGTCTATGGTTTTGAGGTTGTCTTATTTTCACTCCATACCATGTGCTTAGTTTTTTATGAAGATATGGATCAATATTTTAATTCTTCCTACTATTTCTTGTACATTGCTGTATAATGCTTTCAAAATATATTCAACAATCAAAATTCTGGGCACAGGTATATTTTATTTCTTTTGCATAGTGCAGGTCAATGGCCAGATCTGAACCTATAGCTTCCTTTCAACTTGTGTCTATTTGCCCCATATTGGTACTAAATCCACTGGAGGATTTGCATTTTTCATGGTAGGGGCCAGACAGGGATTACTTTCATGCAGTTTGCCAGCTTAAACATGTATTGCAAAGTATTTTTTGTGCAAAGTTTGCTAGAAAGGGTATATAGCAGTATGCAGAAGGTCCATTCAAAATTGTTAGTGTGGTCCCTCCCTTTAGGGTTATATACTGTATATGTATAAGTTATTTGGATTTGAGCACTAGAATATCCTCTACTCAACCTTTTACATATTCTAGTTTCCTGCTCCTAGCCTGAGTTACAACGTAATAAAGTACGGTATAAATAAACTTTTATGAGATGGCTGGGTGTTTACCTGTGATTGTAAAGAAAGAGCGGCAATCAACTATATAAGGAAAGGCTTCCTTTAACCTATTCTGCCTACTAGTCAATCTGAGTCCTTCTGTGAATAGTCAAAAATATTGACTGAACATATTTTTCACTTGAGACTGGTACATATGGCCTGTACAATGTTAAAACAAGTCCAATGTGCAAGAGGTAGTATGAGGGTTTATTTTTATGTGGAAACCGGAATACTTGTACAGAAGCCTAATAGTTATGCTATGTAACTTGCCCATATTGCATTAAGCAATGTAAGTAATGTATATTGTTATATAGTTCAGTGCAAAGTCCAAACAATATATACATTCCAGTGAAAGTAATCAGTGATTCTAATGAGTCTCCAACACCATCCAACACCTTTAAGAAGTGATTGTGTGAGTCGTTACCACCATCAATGGCTGAAAGGCTTTCTTACCAGATCAAGAGGACCTCTTATTACAAAAGGTCACAATTGCCTGTGGCTCCATACACAGCCAGGTCTTTTAACCTCCCTGGCGGTATGATTATTTCTGATTTTAGGTGCTGAAAGCGATACCATTATTTTGCATGGAAATTTGGCGTTTTATATTGCAGGCCTGCAATTCTTAGGAATAACTCCTCCCGGGTATGACCGTAGTTTGAAACACAAAATCATAAATTATAATATAATAAATAACTATAAATAATTATAACAAATAATAATATAATAATAATAATAAAAAATATTCAATAATGTAATCAAATCAAAAACACTGAAATTTGCTCAGTTGCAGAATTGTCACTGTGATTAGATTTAGTGTTTGATGACGAATTTCCCCAGAAATTTCTATCGCTCAATTCTGCAAGTGATTATAATTTATTATCACTGTTTTCTAGCTGGTCTCTAACCACTTTTGACATAAAGGGACACTTTTTGGTTGCTATAGACAATCTCCAAATTCCAGGCAGAAAAAAACTGTATTTATAATATAAAACTACATGCAGGGCACTGGACAGACCACTAGGGAAAAGGGGGTGTGTAATTTTTTTTATACAGTACTGTAATCTGTAAGATTACAGTACTGTATGTGTATTGTGTGTTTTAACTTTTTTGAATTTGGCGTCACAACGTCGCAGGGAACGGAGCTCAGTGGCACCTGGGCACTGTGTGAATCGAGCGGAGGACGGCTCTCACACACAGCGGGGAGGACATCGTAGGATCCAGGGGACAAGGTGAGTAACTTGTCCTGTATCCTGCATAGGGATGAGCCGAACACCCCCCGGTTCGGTTCGCACCAGAACTTGCGAACGACCCCCGCGCTCGGCACGAACGTTAGAACCCCATTGAAGTCTATGGGACTCGAACATTCGAATTGGAAAGTGCTAATTTTAACGGCTAATATGCAAGATAGTATGCTAAAAAGGGTTTGGCGATCTGCCTCCTGCCTCAGGGGACATGGGTCACTGCAAAAAAAAGTTTTAAAAACTACCGTTTTGGCGGGAGCACTGATTTTAATGACGATTAAAGTGAAAAAAAAAAGTGAAATATTCCTTTAAATATGGTGCCTGGGGGGTGTCTATATAGTATGCCTGTGAAGTGCCACGTGTTTCCCGTGTTTAGAACAGTCCCTGCACAAAATGACATTAAACGGAAATAACACCATTTAAAACTGCTTGCGGTTTTAATGTTATATCTGGTTCCTGCAATATGGTTGAAAATCATTCAGAAAAATGGCATGGGTAGCCCTCCCTGCCCATTACCAGCCTATTTGGGTCTTGTACGCACATTAAGGGGAACCCTGTACCCATATTAAAAAAAAGGAAATGCGTGTGGCCCCCAGGCCCTATATACTCAGAACAGCAGTATACAGGCGGTGCAAACAAGACAGGGACTGTGTAGGTTTGTTGTGTTAAGTTGAATCTGTTTGTCATTTTCAACCGGTACATTTTTAAAGTGTAGCTCCAGTCAAAAAAAATATCTTTAAGCTTTTTGGAAAACATAGGGAAGGGTTATCACCCCTGTATAATTTGTTTTGTCGTCCATCTTTTTTCATCTCACTTGCTGTTGTCTCCTTCCGTTTGCAAGTAGGAGATGTTTGTAAATTGGATGTTTGAAAGTAGGGGCCTGCCCTATATGCTCTGCAGAAATGGCGGAACAAGGTGTTGGTTTTGCAACAACATTGTAAGCCCTCAAAGTGACTCTTGGTGGCCGCTGGAGCGCCCTGCTGTGAACGATTATATCAAGAATTGTAATTACATGCCATTGTTGAACAGTGGTAGAAAAATTGACCTTTGGTGGTTGTGGTGCTGGTGCCACAACACTATAAGTCCTCACAGTTACTCTGGGTGGGCACAGGAAGGGGCCCTCCTGTGAAATATTATATCAAGAATTGTAATTACATGTCCCTGTTAAACAGGGGCAGAAAAATTGGGCCTTAGGCACTGGTGCCATCACACTGCAACCTCTGCCATACACTCTAGTTTTTTTGCAGGAATTAGCCCTGCTGCAAAGCATTGCATCAAAAATTTTACTTAAACGCCCCTGTTAAACAGGGGCAGAAAAATTGGGCCTTAGGCACTGGTGCCATCACACTGCAACCTCTGCCATACACTCTAGTTTTTTTGCAGGAATTAGCCCTGCTGCAAAGCATTGCATCAAAAATTTTACTTAAACGCCCCTGTTAAACAGGGGCAGAAAAATTGGGCCTTAGGCACTGGTGCCATCACACTGCAACCTCTGCCATACACTCTAGTTTTATTGCAGGAATTAGCCCTGCTGCAAAGCATTGCATCAAAATTTTTACTTAAACGCCCCTGTTAAACAGGGGCAGAAAAATTGGGCCTTAGGCACTGGTGCCATCACACTGCAACCTCTGCCATATACTCTAGTTTTTTTGCAGGAATTAGCCCTGCTGCAAAGCATTGCATCAAAAATTGTACTTAAACGCCCCTGTTAAACAGGGGCAGAAAAATTGGGCTGCTGGCATCACCCAGAACCAAAAATGTTCTTCCAACATATCAGCGGAGGAGGAAGAGGATAGACAATCAACATAACAGGACAGTCACTCAGCATCAGCATAGGCAGTCTTGAAGGGATGTGGTATTTCAAAAAAAATTATTCGGTTACATCAGCTTCAGGTGCTTGGTAGCTGTGGGTGATCCAAGACTGATTCATCTTGATGAAGGTCAGTCGATCAACTGATTCGGTGGACAGGCGCACCCTGTGATCGGTAACGAAGCCACCAGCAGCACTGAAGGTGCGTTCCGAAAGAACGCTGGATGCAGGACAGGCCAGTAGCTCAATTGCATACTGTGCAAGCTCTGGCCAGTGATCCATCCTCAAGACCCAGTAAGCCAGAGGATTTTCAGTGGGAAAGGTGTCCAAGTCTGACCTTGCCCCTAGGTATTCCTGCACCATGTAAATTAGACGCTGGCGATGGGTGCTGGAACCAATCATACCTTGGGGCTGCGGACTAAAAAATTGTCTGAAAGCATCAGTCAGACGGCCACCTTCTCCACCGCTCCTTCTGACTGATGCCTCAGCAACACGTTGTCCAGGACCAGGAGTTTGTGACCTCCCAGTCTCTGGGAACGCGTTGCACAGAGCTTTCTGCAAGGCCTCCCGGAGATGTCTCATCCTCTGCTCCCTCTGCGATGGCAAGATAAGGTCGGCAACCTTACCCTTGTACCGTGGATCAAGGAGAGTGGCCAGCCAGTAATGGTCCCTCTCCTTGATCCGAAGAATACGAGGATCCTTCCGCAGGCTTTGCAGGATCAGGGAGGCCATGCAGCGTAGGTTAGCTGAGGCATTCGGTCCGGAGTCCTCTGGGTCACTAAGGACAACATGATCCGCAGCTACCTCCTTTCCAGCCACGTACAAGTCCACGTGTTTCTTGGGACTGTAAATCATCCCTATAAGACTGCTGCTGCTGATGCTGAGTGCCAGCCTCCACCTCCATGCTGACACAATCATCCTCCTCCTCCTCTTCCTCCTCCTCACCCTCTTCCTGTGTGATGGGTGGCACAGCAGGAACACTGTCTGGATAAAGGGGGCCTTGAGAGGCAAGGAAGTCCTCCTCTTCCTGCCTCTGTTCTGCCTCAAGTGCCCTGTCCATTATTCCACGCAGCGTATGCTCCAAGAGGTGGACAAGAGGTATAGTGTCACTGATGCATGCACTGTCACTGCTCACCATCCTTGTGGCCTCCTCAAACGGTGACAGGACAGTGCATGCATCCCTGATCATGCCCCACTGGCGTGGTGAGAAAAAACCGAGCTCCCCTGACCCTGTCCTGGTGCCGTAGTCGCACAGGTACTCATTGATGGCCCTCTGCTGCGTGTGCAGCCGCTGCAGCATGGCCAATGTTGAGTTCCATCTGGTGGGCATGTCACATATAAGGCGGTTCTTGGGCAGGTTCAACTCCTTTTGGAGCTCAGCCAGCCGAGCACAGGCATTAAATGATCGGCGGAAATGCACACAGACTCTCCTGGCCTGTTTCAGGACATCCTGTAAGCCGGGGTACCTGCCCAAGAACCGCTGCACCACCAGGTTAAGGACGTGAGCTACACAGGGCACATGGGTCAGTTGTCCCTGTCGGAGGGCGGAGAGGAGGTTGGTGCCATTGTCGCAAACCACCATTCCTGGCTTAAGCTGGCGTGGCGTCAACCACCTCTCGGCCTGCCCCTGCAGAGCTGACAAAACATCCGCCCCAGTGTGGCTCCTGTCCCCCAAACAAACCAGCGCAAGCACGGCATGGCATCGTTTTGCCTGCGTACTTGCGTAGCCCCTGCAACGCCTACGGAGCACCGCTGGTTCTGAGGACAGAGCACTGGAAGAGGCCATGGAGGAAGAAGAAGAGGAGGGGGTGGAGGAGAGAGGTGTGTCACAACCAATAGTAGCATTTTGGAGGCGTGGTGGCGGAACAACCTCCAATACTACTGCACCTTGTCCTGCATCCTTCCCAGCAGCCAGAAGAGTGACCCAATGGGCCGTGAAAGACAGGTAACGTCCCTGTCCATGCCTGCTGGACCATGAGTCAGCGGTAATATGCACCTTACCGCTGACCGCCCTGTCCAGCGAGGCAAGGACATTGCCTTCCACATGCCGGTAGAGAGCCGGAATTGCCTTCCGTGAGAAAAAGTGGCGTTTGGGGACCTGCCACTGAGGAACCGCACATTGTACAAACTCACGGAAGGGGGCCGAGTCTACCAACTGAAAAGGCAGCAGTTGAAGTGCTAGCAATTTAGCCAAGCTAGCATTCAACCGCTGGGCATGTGGATGGCTGGGAGTAAATTTCTTCCGCCGGTCCAGCAGCTGGGGCAGGGACATTTGTCTGCTATAATCGGACGTGGATGTACCACTAGCAGAGTTCCCGGAAGCACTTGGCTGTGACACACCTAATTCTACACCTTCATTCCTCTCAGAGCAGGTTTCAGAGAGGACTGAAGGTCTAGTGGGGTTGGAGATGCCAGCTGATGAGGAGCAAGGAGAGGTCCGCTTTGTTCTTTGGTGTGGGTCTTTGAGGTATGCTTGCCAACGAGCTGCATGGCAGGTCAACATATGTCTGGTCAAGCATGTGGTGCCCAAGCGGCTGATGTTTTGGCCACGTGAGATACGCTTGAGACATATGTTGCAAATAGCAGCGGTGCGATCTGATGCACTCGTCTCAAAAAAGGCCCACACCAAAGAACTTTTAGAATAACGCGCAGAGGAAGCGCTCTGCGCAGGCGGAGCTCTGCGGTGTGATTCAGTCGGTGTGCTGCCCCTAAGCTGGCCCCCGGAGGGCATCCTGCCTCGTTGGACATGTGCCTCCTCCTCCTCCTCCTCCCTCCTTCCAGGCACCCACGTGGAGTCAGTGCCCTCACCATCCCCTCCCTCTTCATCGCTGTAGCAAACCTGGCAGTATGCTGCAGCTTGTGGAACATGACTGCCAGATTGCTGTCCTTCTTGAGCATCCCCTCTCTCTGTGCTCACGCTACTGCCTTCCTCTAGCTGAGTGTCATCATCAGAGCCCACCAAACACTGGGCATCCTCCTGGAGCATGTACCCAACACTGTGCTCAAAGAGTTCAGGAGACTCCTCAGGAGGACGTGGTGGGTCTAGGGAAGGAGTCACTGATGATGACATTGAGAGGAGGGACGACGATGTGTTAGCAGCTGCTTTTCTACTACCCTGAGACTGGGTGAGAGAGGATGAGGAGGATGAAGAGGGCTTGGTCATCCACTCTACCAAGTCGTTGGCATGTTGCGGTTCAACATGTCCAGCTGCAGAAAAGAAGGACAAGCATGTCCCATGGCCACGTGCTGATGACAATGCACCGCGTCCCCGACCAGCACTGTTGTCTCTAGACACAGAGCCTGCTTGCCCTCTTTTATCGGCTCGCGCCTGTCTGCCTCTCCTTGCTGGCCTTCCAGACATGGTAATGGCCTGAAGGGAGTTGGGTAAAACAGTAGTTGGGTAGTTTATATTGTGCTGGAGGCACACAACACCCACTAACTCCTGCAGATGCCTTTTTTATAGAACAGCAGAGTTAAAGGGGTATATACAGATGTATACTGTGCTGTGCTGGAAGCACACACAACTTCCAATAACTCCAGCAGATGTCAATCGGGCCCAAATAGAGAACAGCTATGTAGGTGGATAATAGCGGTATGTACTGGGTACAGAGCAGGCACACAGCACGCACTATCTCCTGAGTGACACTGCTGACTGCAAGCTCTATTGTTAAAGATGGACCACTAGCTATATAGGTGAGGTGAATATCACGGTGTATACTGCGGTCAGGGCACGCAGACAATAACCAGAAAACAGCAGAGTTAAAGGGGTATATACAGATGTATACTGTGCTGTGCTGGAAGCACACACAACTTCCAATAACTCCAGCAGATGCCAATTGGGCCCAAATAGAGAACAGCTATGTAGGTGGATAATAGCGGTATGTACTGGGTACAGAGCAGGCACACAGCACGCACTATCTCCTGAGTGACACTGCTGACTGCAAGCTCTATTGTTAAAGATGGACCACTAGCTATATAGGTGAGGTGAATATCACGGTGTATACTGCGGTCAGGGCACGCAGACAATAACCAGAAAACAGCAGAGTTAAAGGGGTATATACAGATGTATACTGTGCTGTGCTGGAAGCACACACAACTTCCAATAACTCCAGCAGATGCCAATTGGGCCCAAATAGAGAACAGCTATGTAGGTGGATAATAGCGGTATGTACTGGGTACAGAGCAGGCACACAGCACGCACTATCTCCTGAGTGACACTGCTGACTGCAAGCTCTATTGTTAAAGATGGACCACTAGCTATATAGGTGAGGTGAATATCACGGTGTATACTGCGGTCAGGGCACGCAGACAATAACCAGTAAACAGCAGAGTTAAAGGGGTATATACAGATGTATACTGTGCTGTGCTGGAAGCACACACAACTTCCAATAACTCCAGCAGATGCCAATTGGGCCCAAATAGAGAACAGCTATGTAGGTGGATAATAGCGGTATGTACTGGGTACAGAGCAGGCACACAGCACGCACTATCTCCTGAGTGACACTGCTGACTGCAAGCTCTATTGTTAAAGATGGACCACTAGCTATATAGGTGAGGTGAATATCACGGTGTATACTGCGGTCAGGGCACGCAGACAATAACCAGAAAACAGCAGAGTTAAAGGGGTATATACAGATGTATACTGTGCTGTGCTGGAAGCACACACAACTTCCAATAACTCCAGCAGATGTCAATCGGGCCCAAATAGAGAACAGCTATGTAGGTGGATAATAGCGGTATGTACTGGGTACAGAGCAGGCACACAGCACGCACTATCTCCTGAGTGACACTGCTGACTGCAAGCTCTATTGTTAAAGATGGACCACTAGCTATATAGGTGAGGTGAATATCACGGTGTATACTGAGGTCAGGGCACGCAGACAATAACCAGAAAACAGCAGAGTTAAAGGGGTATATACAGATGTATACTGTGCTGTGCTGGAAGCACACACAACTTCCAATAACTCCAGCAGATGCCAATTGGGCCCAAATAGAGAACAGCTATGTAGGTGGATAATAGCGGTATGTACTGGGTACAGAGCAGGCACACAGCACGCACTATCTCCTGAGTGACACTGCTGACTGCAAGCTCTATTGTTAAAGATGGACCACTAGCTATATAGGTGAGGTGAATATCACGGTGTATACTGCGGTCAGGGCACGCAGACAATAACCAGAAAACAGCAGAGTTAAAGGGGTATATACAGATGTATACTGTGCTGTGCTGGAAGCACACACAACTTCCAATAACTCCAGCAGATGCCAATCGGGCCCAAATAGAGAACAGCTATGTAGGTGGATAATAGCGGTATGTACTGGGTACAGAGCAGGCACACAGCACGCACTATCTCCTGAGTGACACTGCTGACTGCAAGCTCTATTGTTAAAGATGGACCACTAGCTATATAGGTGAGGTGAATATCACGGTGTATACTGCGGTCAGGGCACGCAGACAATAACAAGAAAACAGCAGAGTTAAAGGGGTATATACAGATGTATACTGTGCTGTGCTGGAGGCACACACAACTTCCAATAACTCCAGCAAATGACAATCGGGCTCAAATAGAGAACAGCTATGTAGGTGTATATAGTGGTATGTACTGGGTACAGAGCACGCAGACAGCACGCACTAACACTACTGACTGCAAGCTCTATTATTAAAGCTAGATCACTAGCTATATAGGTGAGGTGAATATAGTGGTGTATACTGCGGTCAGGGCACAGACAGTAACCACTACACAAGAGCAAAATAGTAAATCAGCCAAAAACGATTGGTGTGTAACTGTGTTGAAGGTACACAGAACACCCACTGCTTCAGATGCTAACAAACACTACACGAGGCCGCCTGAAAGGCAGCTTTATATAGTGTGGGGCGTGCACTACACAGTCTGAGCTATGATTGGCCACAGGCAGGATGCCTGTGGCCAACCATTGCTCTTCCCGCTACTGGCGCTGCGATTGGCCAAGCATGCGGGGTCACAGTGCATGCTTGGCCAATCGTGAGACAGCAATGCATTGCGCCATCGCAGTGCATTGTGGGCCACACGAATTTTGCCGCGAACGGCCCAAACGTTCGGAATTCGGCGAACGCACGAACGACCGATGTTCGAGTCGAACATGCGTTCGACTCGAACACGAAGCTCATCCCTAATCCTGCAATGCGATCCCAAGCCTGGCTCGGGGTTACCACTTATGGTACTGAAATTCCACCCCGAGCCAGACTCCAGAATACCGCCAAGGGGGTTAGTCTGTCTTCTCAGCAGGGGACATCAATCCTCCTCATACAGTGGTTATAAAGATGCCCCAAAATAAAAAAGACTCTGCATAGTGTAAAATCCTCATGCTTTAACCACTTGCCGACCAGCCGCCGCAGTTGGACTGTGGCAGAATGGCATGGCTGGGCGAAGCAATGCTATGTTACTTCGCTTTGCCCTGTGGCCACTAGGGGTGCACGCTGCTCACTGCTCTCCCCTGGCGGTCACGATCACTGCCGGGCTCCAGCGATCGCGGCTGACACACAGAGAACCAGGATCTGTGTGTGTAAACACACAGTTTCCGGTTCTCTGAGGGGAGAACAGACAGACCGTCTTTTCATACACAGTATGAACAGCGATCTGTCATCTCTCCTACACAGTCCCCTCCCCCTTCAGTTAGAATAACCTCCCAGAGAACACAATTAACCCCTTGATCGTCCCCTAGTGTTAACCCCTTCCCAGCCAGTGACATTATTACAGTAATTAGTGCACTTTTATAGCACTGATCGCTGTATAAATGACAATGGTCCCAAAAATGTGTGTGTCAAACTTGTCCGATGTGTCCTCCATAATGTCGCAGTCCCGATCAAAATCACAGATCGCCGCCGTTACTAGTAAAAAAAAAATTATAAAAAAATGTTTTTGGGGGATATTTATTATAGCAAAAAGTAAAAAATATTGAGTTTTTTTTCAAAATGTTTTATTTCTGTATCACAGATGTATGTATTGGCAATTGTTTACTTATGCACCTTTGCACTTTATTGTTATAAGTTATATATTTATAATTGAAGTATATACACATTGTAACACTGACCCCCGAAGGAGCAGCTGAATTTTTCTGGGCTTACCGATTACCTCCACCAGCTTATAACTCATTGTCCTTGTCTAGGGGTTCCCAGGGTTGATGTCCCAGTAACTGTAGAGACCGGCACTTGGATTCCTAGTTTTTTTGTTGTTGCATATAACAGTTGAACAAACTCAGTCTCTAAGTTGGGAATAGAGGGTATCAGGATAAATTTTAGCTCAGGTGCTTGGAACTGCTGACTTCAATAAAAGTCTCTCTCTGTACATAATCCAGGAAATAGCCACTCGCAACTGGATTCTTTAACTGTTGGATAAATCCTTGACCTTGGATATAGCAGCCAACAAGTAATTCTAGCCTTGCAAAGTCTCTCACACAGACTTGGTTGAAAAACTTAGTTGTAACTGGAAGGATAGAGGTAGGAACTTTTCTTACTGTACCAGAATCTTGCAGCCGGTCCAGCGATACCGTAAGAAATGTGGATTCAATCAATGTCCATGGCAGCTCAGCTTCCAGGATCCTAACGAGCATCCAGCCTCGTGCATGGCCCTCTTACTGAAGAGTCCACCCCTGGTTTCATGTAGAGTGCATGCAAACAGGGGAGGACTCTTCAGTACAGGTGCAGAACACCTTAGAATCCTCCTTCCAGTTACTGCACCTTGAACTAGCCAGTTCTGAGGCTCAGAAACGGATGGATCCGCACCCCAGGCCATGAGGGCGTCTGGGGGCTGGTCAGGAGGACCAGGACCACGGAGTCAGCAACAACTTCTGGACCAGAACCCAGAACCACGTGACTTCGGCACCTTAAGTACCCTCTCCTGGGAATACACAGCGAAACAACCGCGCCCACTGATTGGCTCTGAGAGAGAGATTGGTACCCAATGCGTCCAACCAGACTGCGTTCTAATGCCTCTCACCTATGACCAGGCAGAACTTCAATACAGCCCAGCCAAACTGATGCCAAAGCACAATTTAGAACAATTAACCCCAAAACGTAATTATAGTTTTGGGCAAAAACTAAATTTACAGACATAGCGTGTACTCATCAGGAGTACCGGCGCTACAACGTTATTGGTGCCCCTCCTCACTTACATACTCACTATCCTCAAAAAGTGTCTGCAAAAGGTCAAATGTGATGAGTTTACTTGTAGAGTGAATGCAAATGAGGTTACAAGTGAAAGACATTGGAGGGAGGATCCAAGGTGGTCTGCTGTACTCTTTGTTAATCTCGTCTAAAAAGAGACAGCATCAACCCAATGTGGGACCCCCAAAGATTTGTTTTGATGGCTATTACCAGCTATTAAAGCAGTATTGAGCCCAATGCCAGCCACTGACAGGTTTCAGGTTTACCACTGGCCATTCAAAGGGGATAATGAGAAACTGTGGCTTTTAGCCCTGCCATCCCATCCCCCGTGTGTATACAGTATATTTCATATTTAGGGCAAGTCTGTGGAGGTGCAGTAGAGACATTTTCATAATAAAATAATTTGTTTTGTTTGAGTTCTTTATTTACATAAGGTTGTTTAGTTTATTATATTCTTTCCATTCCATTCTATTGTTTTTTTCTGTTCTATTGTTTTTTTTTTTTTTTCTTTTTTTTTTCTTTTCTATTATATTATATTCTTTTCTATTCTATTCAAATTCATTCTATTTGAAATTAGAATTTCGGAAACCGGTTATATTGTTATATTATTTCTATTTTATTCTATTATTTTCTATTGTTTATTCTATTCTATTATTTTATTTTCTATTCAAATTTGAATTTATTCTATTCAAAATTAGAATAGCATTCCAGAAGATGGTTATATTCTCTCTATTTTATTCTATTTTTTATTCTATTCCTTTATTTTCTATTCTATTTTACACTGTTATTTATTTTCTATTCTATTTTGTTCTGTTTTACTCTATTCTTTTATTTTCTATTCTGTCCATCTTTTTCTATTCAATTTTTTCTACTCTTTTATTTTCTATTCTGTTCTTTTATACTCTTCAGAAATTCTTATTCTCATCAGAAATTCAAATTCGATTAGAAAAGTACAGAAAAATCTTGGATTGAGGGGATAATTTGTTCCAGAAACATGCTTGTAATCCAAAGCACTTGTATTTTAAAGCGAATTTCCCCATACGGAATAATGGAAACTCAAATGATTTGTTCCACAACCATTTATTCATAGGTCCTTCAGTTTATAGTCCAAATAAAAAGATTATAGTAATGTGACCAGGTTGTGTAACCATAAAATGTCCACCCACAAATGGAAGCCTCCACAAGGGGATTAGAAGCAAAATCCATCAGGAACTACTGCGTATAAAAGAGAAGAGAGGCAGGCGCCTCTAAGTGTAGCAATTTGGTTACATTTAGGTAAAACATTTAGCAACTCACATGGTCGATGATTAAAATAGGCACATCTAAGTATGCAGTCATCCGGGGTAAAGACCATCCCCGTACCACCGGCTCTCACCGCTGTCAGTCTGCAATCGGGAAGACTACCCTGCAGTAGAATGATCTGAAAGCGAGGCTTGAAGCCCTCGTGGAGCGCAGCATGGAAGAGATGACGTGATGTCGGAGAGGAGGATACTCTATGTGGACAGCTGTACCATGGATGCCTGCATACTTAGATCTGCTTGTTTTAATCATCAACCATGTGACTTGCTAAATGTTGTACCTTCATTAAATGTAACCAAATTGCTACACTTAGAGCCGCCTCTCTTCTCTTTTATACTCTGTTGTGACATGACGCTACTTGTGTAGCACACTACCCTCTTGGGGGCTGCTGATTTTGCTCATTTACCTTTTGCCAGCCTGCTTCGATTCCGATCCTCCCATGTGATTCCATACAAGCAGCACCTCACACTCTGAACTTTTCAAATTGCTTTATTTGGGAATACATCAATAGGGCGGTATAATGAAGCATGTTAGATGCCCTGTAAATTCCCAATATTGGAATGAAAGGGAATATTAAATCATAGCCATAGCTTTGTGGATTTGATTTCCCTGTCAAGCGATCCCTCTCTGGTTTCTCTCTTTCTTTAACGCACTCTCGCTATGGGCAGATGAGCATCATTCTGAATAATGCTGTGGATATTGAAGCTCAAAGTCCTAGGCCTCACCACCTATTCCCTTGACTTGCAGTGTCCAACTTCCTTGACTAGCCCCGAGAAGTGCTCGATAGTGTGGTCCTTGAATACACAGCATAAAGTTTCTGAATAGATCCACTGGGTTTGCACTCTCCCAACAACAGTCCATGCGCTACTCACAGAAGGTTGTTTCCCAATCTTCTTCCACCTCTCAATTCCTACTTCCTTCTCCCGCAGCAGTCGGGTACATCCCCGCCTGGGACATCCAGGTGTTCATCCAGCGCTACATGATGACTCCTGCTCCAGGGACCCGACTTCGGCCTCCCTGGAGTCACCTCCGTCTATCCGGCTCCAGGATCTCTGAACTCCCGGGCCTCAACCTGAACCCGAACTCCAACCTTGAACCTCGCCCCCCCCCCCCCCCCCGAAGACATGTGACCCTCCTTTTTTTATGAGAGAACTCCTTCTGTGACCACTCAAATTAACCATTGGCCAGTTCTCTCATATGGGGTTTCCTCAGGTCTCAGCCCATCCTCTCTGTCCAGTACACCCACTGTCCAGCAGAGGAGGCATCCCTGAGGCGACCACACCCCTCTTTATCCTGACACTCTCAACCTTAAATCCACAACCAGGCCCAGCAAAAAGACATGGCCCTGGCCAAATTTACCTGTCTCTACACCCTACGCTATCAAAGACACCACTAAGAACTACCAAAAAGGTAGGGGGTGCTACATCTGCATCAAGTTATTGCTTGTCTATCAAGTAAAAATTTATTAAAACATTTTGCTTGTTTTGCAAAATGCTCTCAAACCAAGGTTTTACTGTATTCAAATTTGATGCTAAAAATTTGTCTGAAATTTTGATTCATTATTTTGTAATCGTTTAAATTCGTACCTATTGTAATTCGGAATTTCAGATACATCCGAATCTCTGAATAACAAAAAATGTGTCAGAATTTCAATTCAGAACTAAACAAACTGCACATGTCTAAGGTGCAGACTTTGCCCGTTGAGTTAGATTTGGGTACCCTGTGAAATTACGTTTGATAATATATTGCTTGTGATTGCGAATTGTTTATATTGCAACTGCTATTTGCTACTGCATACAGTTATTGACACTATTTGGGTGGTATACCCAGTAAGTTACAGACACCTTTTGCTTCAGCCTTGGGGTGTCAGAGGGTACAATTTTATCTGAATCATCATTGTCAATAGGAACCAGGGAACCCAATTATCCAGTGGCTACTTCGGTGGGTAGCGATATCAACATTTTCACAACATTTTCCACAGATTGAGGAAAAAAAGAATACTGCGCTAACACCCTAAACCCTAACCAGCAGCAGCTCAAATGTGTGAGATATACACAAAACAGAAATACAATGTAGAAAAGAACTGCCCTAAAAGTGTGTGTAAATATGTAAACATCACCTAGTTAAGTGTGTAAATATACAATCACCTATTGTGTACTATGAAATAAAAAAAATCATGCAATCATTAAGTAAACGAATACAATCCAAAGCAAAGTGAATAAAAATCCTGGATATACTATAAAATAAAGTAAAAAAGTCCATGCAATCACATGTGTGGTCCAATGAATAACAAAAAATGATGTGCTACGCTGGTCACTTTCAAAGGTTTGTTCAAAAGACATTACCAAGACAATGGCTTGAAGCAAAGAGCAAAATGCAGCCTGTAACAAACTGCCAACACAGATAAGAATTTTATTAGTGTTACGTGATGTGGTAAGATTTTCAGTAGTGGCAATTGACATAATTTAATATGCACTTTAGCTGCTTTGCATATTTTACCACCTTGGATCTATACAACCTGCCATCATTGTCACTAAGGTAAGAGATCTGAAGGTAATACAAGAAACTGTTATATAGGACTCTGTCAGAAAACACCTGAGACTTACATTTGGACCTACGCTTAGAACACACCAAACAACAAAAGCGTGAGTATACATGCAATGTGTTTATTTATGCGGACCTGATATATACCATGTTATCTATAGCCAGCTTTTGCTGGACTTCCTCCAATGAACATGGACACAAAATTGTACCAAAATGCTCATAGTTGCATTGGGAGTGGTGAGAGAACTTATGGGGAATGTGTGAGCAACTGGACACTGCAAAACACTGCTGGGCACCATGATAGCACTGTTCGCACTGAATTAACCACTTCAGAGCCCAATTTCTTTTCGCGATAAGGCACTGTGTTACATAAGTGACAATTGCGCGTTCGTGCAACACTGTACCCAAATAAAATCAATGTCTATTTAACACTGAGCATTGTTCACACTGAGCTGTGGGAATGAAGCCGTGTGAGTTCAGCTGAACTCGCACAATTTCACTCCCTCATGTCAGTCCCCATTTTGACCGCGATTTTATAGACATCTGTGTGGGTTTCCACACAGATGTCAATGGAAATTGCACCCCAAAATCGCAAAAAGTAGTATATAAATTACTTTTTGAAATCGGAGGGGTTGCATCGATTGGGACGGTACCATTGTCGGCAATTGCCACTGATTTGACATGTCAAATCACATGTCAAATCGCACCAATGTGAACCAGGGCTTAATACCACTTTATCAGCTACTGGGTACCGAGCTACTGGGCTCTGCAATATTAACTACTGAGCAGTATTATTGCTGGGCACAGTAAAACAACAGCTGGGCATTATGAAAACTCTGCTGAGCACAAGATTAACAACTGCTGGGTTTTACGACACTGGGCATTGTAATATCAGCTGCTGAGCACTGTGCAGTGCCTTCAAAACGTATTTATACTCCTTGAAATTTTCCACATTTTTTCATGTTACAACCAAAAACTTAAATGTACTTCACTGGGATTTTATGTGATAGACCAACACAAAGTGGCACATAATTGTGAAATGGAAGGACAATTATATGATAAATGGTCTTCAAAATTCTTTACCAATAAATATGTGAAAAGTGTGGTGTGCCTTTATATTCAGCCTCCTATACCCCTAACTAAAATCTAGTGGAGCCAATTGGTTTTAAAAGTCACCTAAGTAGTAAATATAGTCCACCTGTGAGTAATTTATTCTAAGTATAAATACAGCTGTTCTGTGAAGCCCTCATAGGTTTGTTAGAGAACCTTAGTGAACAAACAGCATCATGAAGGCCAAGAAACACACCACACAGGTCAGGGATACAGTTGTGGAGAGGTTTAAAGAAAGGTTAGGTTATACAAAATATCTCAAGCTTTGAACATCTCACAAAACACTGTTCAACCCATCACCTTATGGCACAACTGCAAACTTACCAAGACATGGCGATCCACCTAAACTGATAGGCCAGGGGAGCATTCACCAGAGAAGCAGCCGAGAGGCCCATGGTAACTCTGGAGGAGCTGCAGAGATCCACAGCTCAGGTGGGAGAATCTGTCCACAGGACAACTATTAGTCATGCACTCCACAAATATGGCCTTTATGTAGGACTGGCAAGAAGAAAGCCATTGTTGAAAGAAAGCCATAAGAAGTCCCGTATGCAGTTTGCGAGAAGCCAGGTTGGGGACACAGTATACACGTGGAAGAAAGTGCTCTGGTCATATGAGCCCAAAATGTTACTTTTTGGCCTAAAAGCCAACCACTATGTGTGACTGAAACCTAACCATGCACATCTCCCTGAACACACCATCCCCACCGTGAAACATGGTGGTGGCAGCATCATGTTGTTGGGATTAGGGATGAGCCGAACACCCCCCGGTTCGGTTCACACCAGAACTTTCGAACGGACCCCAAATTCGAACGAACGTTAGAACCCCATTGAAGTCTATGGGACTCGAACGTTCGAAATGAAAAGTGCTAATTTTAACGGCTAATATGCAAGATACTGTCCTAAAAAGGGTTTGGGGACCCGGCTCCTGCCCCAGGGGACATGGGTCAATGCCTAAAATGTTTTTAAAAATGTCTGTTTTGGCGGGAGCACTGATTTTAATGACGATTAAAGTGAAAAAAAAAAAGTGAAATATTCCTTTAAATATGGTGCCTGGGGGGTGTCTGTAGTATGCCTGTGAAGTGCCAAGTGTTTCCCGTGTTTAGAACAGTCCCTGCACAAAATGACATTAAACGGAAATAACACCATTTAAAACTGCTTGCGGTTTTAATGTTATATCTGGTTCCTGCAATATGGTTGAAAATCATTGAGAAAAATGGCATGGGTAGCCCTCCCTGCCCATTACCAGCCTATTTGGGTCTTGTACGCATTTTAAGGGGAACCCTGTACCCATATTAAAAAAAAGGAAATGCGTGTGGCCCCCAGGCCCTATATACTCAGAACAGCAGTATACAGGCGGTGCAAACAAGACAGGGACTGTGTAGGTTTGTTGTGTTAAGTTGAATCTGTTTGTAATTTTCAACTGGTACATTTTTAAAGTGTAGCTCCAGTCAAAAAAACTATTTTTAAGCTTTTTGGAAAACATAGGGAAGGGTTATCACCCCTGTATAATTTGTTTTGTCGTCCATCTTTTTTCATCTCACTTGCTGTTGTCTCCTTCCGTTTGCAAGTAGGAGATGTTTGTAAGTTGGATGTTTGAAAGTAGGGGCCTGCCCTATATGCTCTGCAGAAATGGCGGAACAAGGTGTTGGTTTTGCCACAACATTGTAAGCCCTCAAAGTGACTCTTGGTGGGCGCTGGAGCGCCCTGCTGTGAACGATTATATCAAGAATTGTAATTACATGCCATTGTTGAACAGTGGTAGAAAAATTGACCTTTGGTGGTTGTGGTGCTGGTGCCACAACACTATAAGTCCTCACCGTTACTCTGGGTGGGCACAGGAAGGGGCCCTCCTGTGAAATATTATATCAAGAATTGTAAATACATGTCCCTGTTAAACAGGGGCAGAAAAATTTGGCCTTAGGCACTGCTGCTGGTGCCACCACACTGCAACCTCTTCCATATACTCTAGTTTTATTGCAGGAATTAGCCCTGCTGCAAAGCATTGCATCAAAAATTGTACTTAAACGCCCCTGTTAAACGGGGGCAGAAAAATTGGGCCTTAGGCACTGGTGCTGGTGCCACCACACTGCAACCTCTGCCACATACTCTAGTTTTATTGCAGGAATTAGCCCTGCTGCAAAGCATTGCATCAAAAATTGTACTTAAACGCCCCTGTTAAGGCCTTAGGCAATAGTGCAATAGTTTTATTGCAGGAATTAGCCCTGCTGCAAAGCATTGCATCAAAAATTGTACTTAAACGCCCCTGTTAAACAGGGGCAGAAAAATTGGGCTGCTGGCATCACCCAGAACCAAAAATGTTCTTCCAACATATCAGCGGAGGAGGAAGAGGATAGACAATCAACATAACAGGACAGTCACTCAGCATCAGCATAGGCAGTCTTGAAGGGATGTGGTATTTCAAAAAAAAATATTCGGTTACATCAGCTTCAGGTGCTTGGTAGCTGTGGGTGATCCAAGACTGATTCATCTTGATGAAGGTCAGTCGATCAACTGATTCGGTGGACAGGCGCACCCTGTGATCGGTAACGAAGCCACCAGCAGCACTGAAGGTGCGTTCCGAAAGAACGCTGGATGCAGGACAGGCCAGTAGCTCAATTGCATACTGTGCAAGCTCTGGCCAGTGATCCATCCTCAAGACCCAGTAAGCCAGAGGATTTTCAGTGGGAAAGGTGTCCAAGTCTGACCTTGCCCCTAGGTATTCCTGCACCATGTAAATTAGACGCTGGCGATGGGTGCTGGAACCAATCATACCTTGGGGCTGCGGACTAAAAAATTGTCTGAAAGCATCAGTCAGACGGCCACCTTCTCCACCGCTCCTTCTGACTGATGCCTCAGCAACATGTTGTCCAGGACCAGGAGTTTGTGACCTCCCAGTCTCTGGGAACGCGTTGCACAGAGCTTTCTGCAAGGCCTCCCGGAGATGTCTCATCCTCTGCTCCCTCTGCGATGGCAAGATAAGGTCGGCAACCTTACCCTTGTACCGTGGATCAAGGAGAGTGGCCAGCCAGTAATGGTCCCTCTCCTTGATCCGAAGAATACGAGGATCCTTCCGCAGGCTTTGCAGGATCAGGGAGGCCATGCAGCGTAGGTTAGCTGAGGCATTCGGTCCGGAGTCCTCTGGGTCACTAAGGACAACATGATCCGCAGCTACCTCCTCCCAGCCACGTACAAGTCCACGTGTTTCTTGGGACTGTAAATCATCCCTATAAGACTGCTGCTGCTGATGCTGATGCTGAGTGCCAGCCTCCACCTCCATGCTGACACAATCATCCTCCTCCTCCTCTTCCTCCTCCTCACCCTCTTCCTGTGTGATGGGTGGCACAGCAGGAACACTGTCTGGATAAAGGGGGCCTTGAGAGGCAAGGAAGTCCTCCTCTTCCTGCCTCTGTTCTGCCTCAAGTGCCCTGTCCATTATTCCACGCAGCGTATGCTCCAAGAGGTGGACAAGAGGTACAGTGTCACTGATGCATGCACTGTCACTGCTCACCATCCTTGTGGCCTCCTCAAACGGTGACAGGACAGTGCATGCATCCCTGATCATGCCCCACTGGCGTGGTGAGAAAAAACCAAGCTCCCCTGACCCTGTCCTGGTGCCGTAGTCGCACAGGTACTCATTGATGGCCCTCTGCTGCGTGTGCAGCCGCTGCAGCATGGCCAATGTTTAGTTCCATCTGGTGGGCATGTCACATATAAGGCGGTTCTTGGGCAGGTTCAACTCCTTTTGGAGCTCAGCCAGCCGAGCACAGGCATTAAATGATCGGCGGAAATGCACACAGACTCTCCTGGCCTGCTTCAGGACATCCTGTAAGCCGGGGTACCTGCCCAAGAACCGCTGCACCACCAGGTTAAGGACGTGAGCTACACAGGGCACATGGGTCAGTTGTCCCTGTCGGAGGGCGGAGAGGAGGTTGGTGCCATTGTCGCAAACCACCATTCCTGGCTTAAGCTGGCGTGGCGTCAACCACCTCTCGGCCTGCCCCTGCAGAGCTGACAAAACATCCGCCCCAGTGTGGCTCCTGTCCCCCAAACAAACCAGCGCAAGCACGGCATGGCATCGTTTTGCCTGCGTACTTGCGTAGCCCCTGGAACGCCTACGGAGCACCGCTGGTTCTGAGGACAGAGCACTGGAAGAGGCCATGGAGGAAGAAGAAGAGGAGGGGGTGGAGGAGAGAGGTGTGTCACAACCAATAGTAGCATTTTGGAGGCGTGGTGGCGGAACAACCTCCAACACTACTGCACCTTGTCCTGCATCCTTCCCAGCAGCCAGAAGAGTGACCCAATGGGCAGTGAAAGACAGGTAACGTCCCTGTCCATGCCTGCTGGACCATGAGTCAGCGGTAATATGCACCTTACCGCTGACCGCCCTGTCCAGCGAGGCAAGGACATTGCCTTCCACATGCCGGTAGAGAGCCGGAATCGCCTTCCGTGAGAAAAAGTGGCGTTTGGGGACCTGCCACTGAGGAACCGCACATTGTACAAACTCACGGAAGGGGGCCGAGTCTACCAACTGAAAAGGCAGCAGTTGAAGTGCTAGCAATTTAGCCAAGCTAGCATTCAACCGCTGGGCATGTGGATGGCTGGGAGTAAACTTCTTCCGCCTGTCCAGCAGCTGGGGCAGGGACATTTGCCTGCTATAATCGGATGTGGATGTACCACTAGCAGAGTTCCCGGAAGCACTTGGCTGTGACACACCTAATTCTACACCTTCATTCCTCTCAGAGCAGGTTTCAGAGAGGACTGAAGGTCTAGTGGGGTTGGAGATGCCAGCTGATGAGGAGCAAGGAGAGGTCCGCTTTGTTCTTTGGTGTGGGTCTTTGAGGTACGCTTGCCAACGAGCTGCATGGCAGGTCAACATATGTCTGGTCAAGCATGTGGTGCCCAAGCGGCTGATGTTTTGGCCACGTGAGATACGCTTGAGACATATGTTGCAAATAGCAGCGGTGCGATCTGATGCACTCGTCTCAAAAAAGGCCCACACCAAAGAACTTTTAGAATAACGCGCAGAGGAAGCGCTCTGCGCAGGCGGAGCTCTGCGGTGTGATTCAGTCGGTGTGCTGCCCCTAAGCTGGCCCCCGGAGGGCATCCTGCCTCGTTGGACATGTGCCTCCTCCTCCTCCTCCTCCTCCCTCCTTCCAGGCACCCACGTGGAGTCAGTGCCCTCATAATCACCTCTCTCTTCATCGCTGTAGTAAACCTGGCAGTATGCTGCAGCTTGTGGAACATGACTGCCAGATTGCTGTGCTTCTTGAGCATCCTCTCTCTCTGCGCTCACGCTACTGCCTTCCTCTAGCTGAGTGTCATCATCAGAGCCCACCAAACACTGGGCATCCTCCTGGAGCATGTACCCAACACTGTGCTCAAAGAGTTCAGGAGACTCCTCAGGAGGACGTGGTGGGTCTAGGGAAGGAGTCACTGATGATGACATTGAGAGGAGGGAAGACGATGCGTTGGCAGCTGCTTTGCTACTACCCTGAGACTGGGTGAGAGAGGATGAGGAGAATGAAGAGGGCTTGGTCATCCACTCTACCAAGTCGTTGGCATGTTGCGGTTCAACATGTCCAGCTGCAGAAAAGAAGGACAAGCATGTCCCATGGCCACGTGCTGATGACAATGCACCGCGTCCACGACCAGCACTGTTGTCTCTAGACACAGGGCCTGCTTGCCCTCTTTTATCGGCTCGCGCCTGTCTGCCTCTCCTTGCTGGCCTTCCAGACATGGTAATGGCCTGAAGGGAGTTGGGTAAAACAGTGGTTGGGTAGTTTATATTGTGCTGTAGGCACACAACACCCACTAACTCCTGCAGATGCCTTTTTTATAGAACAGCAGAGTTAAAGGGGTATATACAGATGTATACTGTGCTGTGCTGGAAGCACACACAACTTCCAATAACTCCTGCAGATGACAATTGGGCCCAAATAGAGAACAGCTATGTAGGTGGATTATAGCGGTATGTACTGGGTACAGAGCACGCAGACAGCACGCACTATCTCCTGAGTGACACTACTGACTGCAAGCGCTATTATTAAAGATGGACCACTAGCTATATAGGTGAGGTGAATATCACGGTGTATACTGCGGTCAGGGTACGCAGACAATAACCAGAAAACAGCAGAGTTAAAGGGGTATATACAGATGTATACTGTGCTGTTCTGTGCTGGAAGCACACACAACTTCCAATAACTCCTGCAGATGACAATTGGGCCCAAATAGAGAACAGCTATGTAGGTGGATTATAGCGGTATGTACTGGGTACAGAGCATGCAGACAGCACGCACTATCTCCTAACACTACTGGGTACAGAGCACGCAGACAGCACGCACTATCTCCTAACACTACTGACTGCAAGCTCTATTATAAAAGAAAGATCACTACTACTAGCTATATAGGTGAGGTGAATATAGCGGTGTATACTGTGGTCAGGGCACGCAGACAATAACCAGAGAACACCAGAGATAAAGGGGTATATACAGATGTATACTGTGCTGTGCTGTGCTGGAGGCACACACAACTTCCAATAACTCCTGCAGATGGCAAGTGGGCTCAAATAGAGAACAGCTATGTAGGTGGATATAGCGGTATGTACTGGGTACAGAGCACGCAGACAGCACGCACTATCTCCTAACACTACTGACTGCAAGCTCTATTATTAAAGATAGATCACTAGCTATATAGGTGAGGTGAATATAGCGGTGTATACTGCGGTCAGGGCACGCAGACAATAACCAGAGAACACCAGAGATAAAGTGGTATATACAGATGTATACTGTGCTGTGCTGGAGGCACACGCAACTTCCAATAACTCCTGCAGATGGCAAGTGGGCTCAAATAGAGAAGAGCTATGTAGGTGGATATAGCGGTATGTACTGGGTACAGAGCACGCAGACAGCACGCACTATCTCCTAACACTACTGACTGCAAGCTCTATTATAAAAGATAGATCACTAGCTATATAGGTGAGGTGAATATAGCGGTGTATACTGCAGTCAGGGCACGCAGACAATAACCACTACACAACAGCAAGATAGAAAATCGGCCGAAAACTATCGGTGTGTACTGTGTTGAAGGTACACAGAACACCCACTGCTTCAGACGCCAACACACTACACGAGGCCGCCACGATGGCGGCCTTATATAGTGTGGGGCGTGCACTACACAGCCTGAGCTATGATTGGCCACAGGCATCCTGCCTGTGGCCAATCATGGCTCTCCTCGCTGCTGGCACTGCGATTGGCCAAGCATGCGGGGTCACAGTGCATGCTTGGCCAATCATGAGCCAGCAATGCACTGCGCCATCGCAGTGCATTGTGGGCCGTGAGCGCCACACGAATTTGACGCGAACGGACCAAAATGTTCGGACTTCGCCGAATGGACGAACAGCCAATGTTCGAGTCGAACGTACGTTCGACTCGAACACAAAGCTCATCCCTAGTTGGGATGCTTTTATTCAGCAGGGACAGAGAAGCTGGTGAGAATCAATGGGAAGATGGATGGAGCCAAATACAGGGCAATCTTAGAAGAAAACCTGTCTTTAAAAGATTTGAGACTGGGGCAAAGGTTCACCTTTTTAGCAGGACAATGACCCTAAACATACAGCCAGAGCTACAATGGAATGGTTGTTGTTTACAGACGCTCTCCATCCAACCTGACAGAGCTTGAGTTATTTTGCAAAGAAGAATGGGCAAAAATTTCACTCTCGGGGGGGGGGGGGTTGTTGAATACAAATGCACCCCACACTTTGTGCATATTTATTTGTAAAAGATATTGAAAACCATTTATCATTTTCCTTCCATTTCACTTATGTGCCACTATGAGGGCCATTTACTATAGTGCCGAAAAATTATCCTGCAGTCCCAGAAAATAGTGCCCAAATAAGGCCAATAAGACTTTAACTCTCAGAAACTGAGCACTAATGCAAATGGTAAGCAGCGCTATTCCGGGCATAAATGCTCAGATCACATTTGCGGAAATACTGGAAGTCAGTAGGGCTCGAACCTGCAAAATTCAAAGTTCTCACTGAAGGCTTATATGCATGTAGAGTAGCACACCTTTCCCATGTTTAGAAATGTAATTTTGCTGCAGTACAGTAATAAAGAAAAACATTTCATTCAAAATTGCTTGCGGCTGTAATGAATTGCCAGTTCCTGGCAATATAGAGTTAAAATCAAAGAAAAAAAAACAGCGTAGGTTCCCCCCACCAGTCCATACCCGGTCCTTCGAGTCTGGTATGGATATTAAGGGGAACTCCACGCCAAAAAAAAAAAAAATTTGGCATAGGGGTCCCCCCCAAAATCCATACCAGACCTTTATCCGAGCATCCAACCTGGCAGGCCGCAGGAAAAGAGGGGCGGATGAGAGAGCGCCCACACCATCCTGAACCATACCAGGCCGCATGCCCTCAACATGGGGAGGGTGCTTTGGGGTCACCCCGAAAACACTTTGTCCCCCCATGTTGATGGGGACAAGGCCCTCATCCCCACAACCCTTGTCCAGTGGTTGTGAGGGTATGTAGGCGGGGGGCTTATCGGAAACTGGAAGCCCCCCTTTATCCCCTAGATCCCCCCTATGTGAATTGGTAATGGAGTACATTGTAGACCTACCCATTCACCAAAAAAAGCAGTAAAATGTGAGAAAAGACAATAGCCGATTTTTGACAATTCCTTTATTAAAGATGCCTTCTACTTTCCCCTCTTCTTCCTCTAGCTTCTTCCTCCGGTCTTATCCATCCTCCTTCGGCTTATTATTTCCCGGTCCGTCTTTCAGTCTTTCTTCTCCACCGCTCCCACTGAACATTCAAAAAATGAACCTCCCTCAATGCTGCGATGGGGGCGAATGACATGATCAAGGCAGAGGGGTCTACTGATGATGTCATCCGGCAGGCACACCCCATAGTTATATCTAATACAATGTACCCAATACCCATTCAAACAGGGGGGAGGCTGGGATCTGGGGGTCCCCTTGTTAAAGGGTGCGTCCAGATTCCGCACAGGATGCCTGTGGCCAATCATAGCTCAGGCTGTGTAGTACATGCCCCACACTATATAAGGCCCCCAGCGCGGCAGCCTTGTGTAGTGTGTTGGCGTCAGTAGGAGTTAGTGGGTGCTCTCTGTGTACCTTCAACACAGTATACACCGTTTGTTATTGGCCGATTTTGCGTTCTTGCTCTTCTGTAATTGAGCTTTTAGCAATCTGCAGGACTTTTTGGGTGTTGTCTGCATGCCCCGACCGCAGTATACACCATTATATCCACCTATATAGCTAGCTATATTGCTCTTCTGTAATAGAGCTTTCAGTCAGTTGTGGGAGATTGTGCGTGTTGTCTGCATGCCCTGACTGCACTATACACCATTATATCCACGTATATAGCTAGCTATATTGCTCTTCTGCAGGAGTTAGTTAGTGTTGTGTGCCTCTAGCACAGCACAGTATACACCAGTATCTACTCTTTAATTCCTGTTCTATAATAAAGGCATATGCAGGAGTTAGTGGGTGTTGTGTGCCTCCAGCACAATATACACTACCCAATTGCTGGTTTTCCCATCTCCCTTCAGGCCATTACCATGTCTGGAAGGCCAACAAGGAGAGGCAGACAGGCACGAGTCGATAAAAGAGGGCAAGCAGGCTCTGTGTCTAGAGACAACAGTGCTGGTCATGGACGCGGTGCATCGTCATCATCAGCACATGGCCATGGGACATGCTTGTCCTTATTTTCGGCAGCTGGACGCGTTGAGCCGCATCATGCCGAAGACTTGGTAGAGTGGATGACCAAGCCCTCTTCATCCTCCTCATCCTCTCTCACCTAGGCTCAGGGTACTAGCAAAGCAGCTGCCAATGCATCGTCTTCCCTCGTCTCAATGTCATCATCAGTGACTCCTTCCCTAGACCCACCACGTCCTCCTGAGGAGTCCCCTGAACTCTTTGAGAACAGTGTTGGGTACATGCTCCAGGAGGATGCCCAGTGTTTTGTAGGCTCTGATGATGATACTCAGCTAGAGGAAGGCAGTAGCGTGAGCGCAGAGAGAGGGAATGCTCAAGAAGGACAGCAATCTGGCAGTCATGTTCCACAAGCTGCAGCATACTGCCAGGTTTGCTCCAGCGATGAAGAGTGAGGGGATGATGAGGGCACTGACTCCACGTGGGTGCCTGGTAGGAGAGAGGAGGAGAAGGAGGCACATGTCCAATGAGGCAGCTTAGGGGCAGCAGACCGACTGAATCACACCGCAGAGCTCCGTCTGTGCAGGGCGCTGCCTCTGTGCGTTATTCTAAAAGTTCTTTGGTGTGGGCCTTTTTTGAGACGAGTGCATCAGATCGCACCGCTGCTATTTGCAACATATGTCTCCAGCGTATATCTCGTGTGGCCAAAACATCAGCCGCTTGGGCACCACATGCTTGACCAGACATATGTTGACCTGCCATGCAGCTTGTTGGCAAGCATACCTCAAAGACCCACACCAAAGAACAAAGCGGACCTCTCCTTGCTCCTCATCAGCTGGGATCTCCAACCCCACTAGACCTTCAGTCCTCTCTGAAACCTGCTCTGAGAGGAATGAAGGTGTAGAATTAGGTGTGTCACAGCCAAGTGCTTCCGGGCACTCTGCTAGCAGTACACCCACGTCCGATTATAGCAGGCAAATGTCCCTGCCCCAGCTGCTGGACCGTCAAAAGAAGTTCACTCCCAGCCATCCACATGACCAGCAGTTGAATGCTAGCTTGGCTAAATTGCTAGCACTTCAACTGCTGCCTTTTCAGTTGGTAGACTCTGCCCCCTTCTGTGAGTTTGTACAATGTGCGGTTCCTCATTGGCAGGTCCCCAAACGCCACTTTTTCTCACGGAAGGCGATTCCAGCTCTCTACCGGCATGTGGAAGGCAATGTCCTTGCCTTGCTGGACAGGGCGGTCAGCGGTAAGGTGCATATTACCCCTGACTCATGGTCCAGCAGGCATGGACAGGGACGTTACCTGTCTTTCACGGCCTATTGGGTCACTCTTCTGGCAGCTGGGAAGGATGCAGGACAAGGTGCAGTAGTGTTGGAGGTTGTTCGGCCACCACGCCTCCAAAATGTTACTATTGGTTGTGACACACCTCTCTCCTCCACCCCCTCCTCTTCTTCTTCCTCCATGGCCTCTTCCAGTGCTCTGTCCTCAGAACCAGCGGTGCTCCGTAGGCGTTCCAGGGGCTACGCAAGTACGCAGGCAAAACAATACCATGCCGTGCTTGCGCTGGTTTGTTTGGGGGACAGGAGCCACACTGGGGCAGATATTTTGTCAGCTCTGCAGGGGCAGGCCGAGAGGTGGTTGACGCCATGCCAGCTTAAGCCAGGAATGGTGGTTTGCGACAATGGCACCAGGCTCCTCTCCGCCCTCCGAGAGGGACAACTGACCCATGTGCCCTGTGTGGCTCACGTCCTTAACCTGGTGGTGCAGCGGTTCTTGAGCAGGTACCCGGGCTTACAGGATGTCCTGAGGCAGGCCAGGAAAGTATGTGTGCATTTCCGCCGATCATTTAATGGCTGAGCTCCAAAAGGAGTTGAACCTGCCCAAGAACCGCCTTATATGTGACATGCCCACCAGGTGGAACTCAACGCTGGCCATGCTGCAGCGGCTGCACACGCAGCAGAGGGCCATCAATGAGTACCTGTGCGACTATGGTACCAGGACAGGGTCAGGGGAGCTCGGTTTTTTCTCACCACGCCAGTGGGGCATGATCAGGGATGCATGCACTGTCCTGTCACTGTTTGAGGAGGCTCCAAGGATGGTGAGCAGTGACAGTGCATGCATCAGTGACACTGTACCTCTTGTCCACCTCTTGGAGCATACGCTGCGTGGAATAATGGACAGGGCACTTGAGGCAGAACAGAGGCAGGAAGAGGGGGACTTCCTTGCCTCTCAAGGCCCCCTTTATCCAGACAGTGTTCCTGCTGTGCCACCCATCACACAGGAAGAGGATGAGGAGAAGGAGAAGAAGGAGGATGATTGTGTCAGCATGGAGGTGGAGGCTGGCACTCAGCATCAGCAGCAGTCTTGTAGGGATGATTTACAGTCCCAAGAAACCTGTGGACTTGTACGTGGCTGGGAGGAGGTAGCTGCGAATCATATTGTCCTTAGTGACCCAGAGGATTCCGGACCGAATGCCTCAGCTAACCTACGCTGCATGGCCTCCCTGATCCTACAATGCCTGCGGAAGGATCCTCGTATTCTTCGGATCAAGGAGAGGGACCATTACTGCCTGGCCACTCTCCTTGATCCACGGTACAAGGGTAAGGTTGCCGACCTTATCTTGCCGTCGCAGAGGGAGCAGAGGATGAGACATCTCCGGGAGGCCTTGCAGAAAGGTCTGTGCAACGCGTTCCCAGTCTGTGCAACACGTCTGTGCAATGCGACTGGGAGGTTACAAACTCCTGGTCCTGGACAACGTGTTGCTGAGGCATCGGTCAGAAGGAGCGGTGGAGAAGGTGGCCGGCTGACCGATGCGTTTAGACAATTTTTTAGTCCGCAGCCCCAAGGTATGATCGGTTCCAGCAACCATCGAATACCTAGAGGCAAGGTCAGACTTGGACACCTTTCCCACCGAAAATCCTCTGGCTTACTGGGTCTTGAGGATGGATCACTGGCCAGAGCTTGCACAGTATGCAATTGAGCTACTGGCCTGTCCTGCATCCAGCGTTCTTTCGGAATGCACCTTCAGTGCTGCTGGTGGCTTTGTTACCGATCACAGGGTGCACCTGTCCACCGACTCGGTTGATTGACTGACCTTCATCAAGATGAATCAGTCTTGGATCACCCACAGCTACCAAGCACCTGAAGCTGATGTAACCGAATATTTCTTTTTTGAAATATCACATCCCTTCAAGACTTCCTATGCTGATGCTGAGTGACTGTCCTGTTATGTTGATTGTCTATCCTCTTCCTCCTCCGCTGATATGTTGGAAGAACATTTTTGGTTCTGGGTGATGCCACCAGTCCAATTTTTCTGCCCCTGTTTAACAGGGGCGTTTAAAGAGGAAGTAAACCCTGGTGGGTTTACTTCCTCTTTCATTCTCTGCAAAGGCAAAGCATAATGGACTACTATGCATCGCATAGTAGTCCATTATGTGTAACTTACCTGACACAGGAGCCAGCTGTCAGGTCACCTTGAGGCCAGGTGACAGATGCACACCGTAGGGATTAGGAGTGCACCGCAAGGTTGTGGACCCCACGGCTGACTGCTGCTGACAGAGGTCAAGGTGATAGGAAGGCAGGGCCGCCAGAACACCAAGATGGATCCCACCGGGGATAGAGCGTAAGATTCCCTGGGGCGCGGAGTCTAAGAGCCAGGTGTTCACCAGAGCCTCGAGTGGTGAGGATTGACTTGGCTGCAACTGGCTCCAGGTTGCGACCCCCAGGGTTCCCCAGCTCGCACCCACAGTAGGCAACAGGAGGATAGGGATGGTGAGGGACAAAGCCAAGGTCGGGGCCACAAGCAGACAAGATTAGTCAGGGACACGCCAAAAGGTCAGGATCACAGGCAAACCGGGATGGTCAAGGACATGCCAAAGTCGGTAACGGAATAACAGCAGAACACACGGCAGGTAACAGGAAGCTAACACACAAAGGTTGATCAGCAGGGCTGGTCTGCAGTGCACAGGTTAATATAGAGCTCTCTGATAGGAACTAGGGTGGAGCCATGCCAGAGGATGGATTATAAAAGCAGTCAGGTGAGGGTCGGCTGGTCTCTAGAAATGAACACATGGAGACAGGTAAGCAGATGAACTCTATTGCATAATCATGACACCAGCGAAGTCACCGCTGTCCCTTGTAGTCCGGCGCATCCAACTTCTCGGTGGGGTCTCGCAGCTCCGCCGCTGTCATTCGGCGAAGCCGCGATTATGTCACTCCCACACATGCACACGGGAGCTGACACGCGCGCCATCTTCGTCGTTGATGATGCCGCGCTCAGTGCGCCTGCGCGCCGCTGTCTACGGCGCATGCGCCGTAGACAGCGGTGCCTGTCTTCGAGCAAATATCTCCTAAACCGTATAGGTTTAGGAGATATTTCTTGGACCTACAGGTAAGCCTTAATCTAGGCTTACCTGTAGGTCAAAGTGTGTTGTAAGGGTTTACAACCACTTTAATTACAATTTTTGATGCAATGCTTTGCAGCAGGGCTCATTCCTGCACTACAAGTAGAGTATATGGGAGAGGTTGCAGTGTCGTGGCACCAGCACCAGTGCCTAAGGCCCAATTTTTCAGCCCCTGTTTAACAGAGGCGTTTAATTACAATTTTTGATGCAATGCTTTGCAGCAGGGCTCATTCCTGCACCATAACTAGAGTATATGGAAGAGGTTGCAGTATCGTGGCACCAGCACCAGTGCCTAAGGCCCAATTTTTCTGCCCCTGTTTAACAGGGGCGTTTAATTAAAATTTTTGATGCAATGCTTTGCAGCAGGGCTCATTCCTGCACCACAACTAGAGTATATGGAAGAGGTTGCAGTGTGGTGGCACCAGCACCAGTGCCTAAGGCCCAATTTTTCAGCCCCTGTTTAACAGGGGTATGTAATTACAATTCTTGATATATTTCACAGGAGGGCCCGTTCCTGTGCCCACCCAGAGTAACTGTGAGGACTTATAGTGTTGTGGCACCAGCACCACAACCACCAAAGGTCAATTTTTCTACCACTGTTCAACAATGGCATGTAATTACAATTCTTGATATAATCGTTCACAGCAAGGCGCTCCAGCGCCCACCAAGTTTTACTTTGAGGGCTTACAATGTTGTGGCAACACCAACACCTTGTTCCGCCATTTCTGCAGAGCATATAGGGCAGGCCCCTACTTTCAAACATCCAACTTACAAACGTCTCCTACTTGCAAACGGAAGGAGACAACAGGAAGTGAGATGAAAAAAGACGGACGGCAAAACAAATTATACAGGGGTGATAACCCTTCCCTATGTTTTCCAAAAAGCTTAAAAATAATTTTTTTGGCTGCAGCTACACTTTAAAAATGTACCAGTTCAAAATTACACACAGATTCTACTTAACACAACAAATCTACACAGTCCCTGTTTTGTTTGCACCGCCTGACTACTGCTGTTCTGAGTATATAGGGCCTGGGGGCCCCACGTCTTTCCTTTTTTTAATATGGGTACGGGGTTCCCCTTAATATCCGTACAAGACCCAAAGGGGCTGGTAATGGGCAGGGGGGGCTACCCATGCCATTTTTCTCAATGATTTTCATCCATATTGCCGGAACCAGATATTACATTAATAACGCAAGTAGTTTGAAATTACTTTTTTTCCGTTAAATGTCATTTTGTGCAGGGACTGTTCTAAACACGGGAAACACATGGCATTTCACAGGCATACTATAGACACCCCCCCAGGCACGATATTTAAAGGAATATTTCACTTATTTTTTTCACTTTTAATCGTCATTAAAATCAGTGCTCCCGCCAAAATGGCCATTTTTAAAAACATTTTAGGCATTGACCCATGTCCCCTGGGGCAGGAGCCAGGTCCCCAAACCCTTTTTAGGACAGTATCTTGCATATTAGCCATTAAAATTAGCACTTTTTATTTCGAACGTTCGAGTCCCATAGACTTCAATGGGGTTCTAACGTTCGTATGAATTTGCGGTCGGTTCGAAAGTTCTGGTACGAGGGGGTTTGGCTCATCCCTAATGGGTAGGTCAATAGTCTTCTACGAAACAATTTATATCAAGTTCCTCATTCATTGCCAGAGGCCCTTTTGTTCTTAATTTAAATATCCAATATGTTTCATTACGTGATACCTCTCTACTTAGATTTAAATTCCTCCAATTTTGTTCTATTTTATCAATTGTGTAAAATTGCATGGATCCCTATTGTGTGTGTCCCTAAAGTGCTTTGAGACACTGTGATATTTATATCCTTTTTTAATATTCCTCACATGTTCGCCGATGTGTGTTGTTAAAGTTCTAGTAGTTCTACCCATGTACTGGAGCCCACAGCTGCACTCCAGCATGTAGGTAACATGTGTGCTGCCACATGTGATAAGTTTATCAATTGCGAACTCCTGTTTCGTAACATGTGACTGGAATTTTATAGTTTTTTTATTCCCATTAGTGAGCCTGCAAGGTTTGCATTTTACGCACCTATAAGAAACTTCATGGTCGAAAAACGCAATTTTTTTGGGTGGATCTGGTACGTTTTTTACAACAACAGCCCTTACTTTTTTGCTCTCCTATAAATAAATTCTGGCTTTCATGGGAGGATTTTGCTCAGATGTTGATCATTGCAAATTATGGGCCAGTTCTTTGCTATAATCTCTTCTAATGTTTTGTACTGACCATTGAATCCTGTAATAAATGGTACCTTGTCCCCCATGGATGGTCTATTTTTACTTTCTAATAGCTTGTCCCTATCAAGATGCCCTATTTTCTCTCTGATCTTCTCCAATTCCCTTCTTCCGGTATAGCGGGGTTTGCTGGGATGGGTGCTAAATTGGTAATTGTAAGGATTGTAGAGTATATAACAGGGAGGATGGAGGCATGTGGCAGCTTCCTGATGATGCAAGACAATTTGCGAAACGTGTAGGCTGCTGGGAACTCCGTTTCATCACTTCCAGTATAACGATAAACGAGGCTTGGAACGCAGTCCGAGGTTGTGGGACGCACACCGCTATTTGGAGGGGATAGGAGCGATAGGGTGATAGACCTGAACCCCATCCCCACGTACATGGCTGGATATGTTTGGTGACGGCATAGGCATAGGCACATGTTTAAATTTAGTTTTTTTACTTTTTAAATACATTTTTGATTACATACTACACTATGATGGCTATTTATATATCTTTATGAGAAACAATTAGAGTAAGAGGCTCTTACATACTGCTTGGAAAGGCTGTTGGTGAAACCCTTAACGAAGTGGTTATCCTAAATGAACTAAAGGCACATATACAGATTTATCTGGTGAGTGGCCATTGCAGCAGGTGGTGGTGAAGTCACTCGTTTGGTGGATAAAAGAAGCACTTTATATAGGAGGACATTCATTTTACACTGGAATTAATTACTTTTTCTGTCTATATACATTTTTTTCTGTTCTCTTTTTCCTTCTATATTTTTTTGGTATTGTTTACAATAAGGAATTGCACTTTATCCACTTACAGACCGGACCATTTTGCTGGTCAAAGACCAGACCACTTTTTGTGATTCTGCACTGCGTCGTTTTAACTGACAATTGTGCGGTCGTGCGACATGGCTCCCAAACAAAATTGACGTCCTTTTTTTCCCACAAATAGAGCTTTCTTTTGGTGGTATTTGATCACCCCTGCGGTTTTTATTTTTTGCGCTATAAACAAAAATAGAGCGACAATTTTGAAAAAAACGAATTTTTTTTTACTTTTTGTTATAATAAATATCCCCCAAAAATATATAAAAAAACGTTTTTTTCCCTGAGTTTAGGCCGATACGTATTCTTCTACATATTTTTGGTAAAAAAAATTGCAATAAGCGATTATTGATTGGTTTGCGCAAAAGTTATAGCGTTTACAAAATAGGGATAGTTTTATGGCATTTTTATTAATAATTTTTTATTATTTATTTTTTTACTAGTAATGGCGGCGATCAGCGATTTTTATTGTGACTGCGACATTATGGCAGACACATCGGACATTTTTGACACATTTTTGGGACCATTGTCATTTATACAGTAATCACTGCTATATAAATGCAGTGATTCCTGTGTAAATTACACTGGCAGTAAAGGGTTTAACCAGTGGGTGGCAGTGTAGGGGTTAAGTGTTCCTAGGGGTGTGTTACTAACTGTGGGGGGGTTGGGCTTTCATTTAGTGAACACTGATCTCTGCTCCAATCACATGGAGCAGAGATCAGCGTCACCAGTTGCTAGGCAGAATGAAGAAATGCTGTTTACACTGCATTTCCTCCATTCAGCCATCCCGTGAGGCGATCGCGGGTATGCCCACGGCGATCAAGTCCGCGGGACCCGCGACCGGACTCACGGGGGTCCCGACCGGCACGTGAGCGCGCCGCCGGCGGCGCGCTCACGATGGCAGGGCGGCATTGAAGATTGGACGTACCTGTACGCCAATATGCCTGCCCGTGCCATTCTGCCGACGTACATCGGCCTGGTCGGGAACCGGTTAAATAGCAATAAAGAATATATATGTCTTCATTAAGGATGGAGCGAGGAGCTTATAGGAGTATTAATTTATGCACGGCACTTTTGGTTTTTATAAGGCACCGTGAAAGTGATATTTGACATTTAATGAGTTGTGGTGGTAGTTAGCGCAATCCATTTTACACGTATAAATAATTTTACGTATTGGTTTATTTTTATCTGACAAATGTTTGCTTCAAAAAGTTTCAGCTTCGGAGATCCATACTACCACCTGGTCAGACCACGCCCCTATCAATGTCACTATTAACGTCAAAATACACCAACCCAACTTATACTTATGGAGAATCAACAACTACCTTCTTCATAACCCATCTACTGCCAAAAATATTCAAAAACACCTAGAAGAATTCTTCTCCATCAATTCCCAACAGTGTCTGACCCGGAGGTTGTGTGGAACGCTCACAAGGCTGTTATCAGGGGTGTCTTTATTCAAATGGGGTCCAGAGAAAAGAAAAAGAGATCACAAAAACTAGACCAACTTACGGCCGAATTAGAAATCGCTGATTTCCACAACAAAACCAACTCTTCCCCTATCCTCCAAACAAACATTTTTAAACTACGACACGAGTTGCGGTCCCTACTGCTGGAATCATTTGAAAAAACGTACACCAGACTCAGAGCAAATACATACTCCACAGGTAATAAAGCGGGTAAACTGATGGCATTGAGATTAAAAGGTCACAAAACCAAATCCAAAATCTCTTAACTGTATCACCCTCACACTAAAGAAAAATTTCTAAAGCCCCACAAGATAGCAAATGCATTCAGCGCATACTACAATGACCTTTATAACATAAAGGAAGATAAACGCACCATCCAACCCTCCCAAGAAGAAATAACTAAATTCTTAGCACAAATTGATCTCCCTTCCATCTTGCCAACACAACTAGCTAGCCTCAACGACCCTTTTACAGTCCCTGAAATAGCACACATAATCAACAAACTCCCGAACGCCAAATCTCCTGGTCTAGACGGATTCAACGGGGAATACTATAAAAAATTCCAACAACTCCTGACTCCCAGACTTTGCAAAGTATACAATTCTGCCGCAACCTCCTCCTCCTTCTCCTCAGAAATGCTAAGTGCAATAGTAGTAACACTCCCAAAACCCAGAAAACAACCAACCTCCCCCCAAAACTTCCGCCCCATATTCCTACTTAATGTAGATGTTAAAATCTATGCAAAACTGATCGCCAACAGACTAATCAACATTCTTCCAAACCTCATTCATAAGGATCAATCAGGTTTCACAAAAGGCCGCCAATCCTCAGATGCCACCAGATGGATGATAGATATCATCCATCAAGCAGGAAACTCAGGTACCTCCTCTGTACTCCTGTCCCTGGATGCTGAAAAAGCATTTGATAGGGTACATTGGGGGTACCTCTTATCAGTTTTGAAAAAAATTGGATTCACAGGACAAATATATAATGCCATCATGGCTTTATACTCTTCTCCCTCCGCCCGGGTGTATTTGGCAGAATCACGCTCATCTCTGTTTGGTATCTCAAATGGCACCAGACAGGGATGCCCCTAATATTCAACCTAATAATGGAACCCCTAACACAGACCATCCGAACAAGAACATAAAATTTGTCTATTTGCGGATGACGTGATACTCATGCTCTCCAATCCCACCACCACCTCCCTCCCGGCAGTTCAGAAGACGCTAGCCTGGTTTAGCAAATTATCATACTACAAAGTCAATGACTCAAAATCTTATATTTTGAACCTGAGACTTGACTCCACTACCAACCTACTCCTGCAACAACAACTCCCATTTGCATGGGCAGATAAAAGCATTACATACCTTGGAGTTCAATTAACTAAAACGACCACAGAACTATTCTATCATAACTATATCCCCTTCCACAATAAGCTCCAAGAAGATCTCCACAGGCTGGCGTCTTTTGAGCTGTCATGGATGGGCCACTTAGCAGCCTTTAAAATGTTTCACCTCCCCCAAATACTATACCTTTTTAGGACTTTACCAATCACCATACCTAACAACTATTTCAGATCTTTACAAACTATCCTCTCATCCTTCACATGGCAAGGCAAAAAAGCAGATGCGCACATAAAAACCTAATCAAACTCCACTCAGCTGGAGGATCAGGCCATGTTGAATTCCAGGACTATTACATGGCCTCAGTGTTCACACAGGTGAGGGAATGGATTTCTCCCTCCCAGCACACTATACAGGGATAATAAGAAGCTTCACTCACTACAGGGAAGAACTTATCCGTATGGCTCCTTTCTAAATCAGGCCCTTGCACTACATCTTCACATCTCCCCCCTACAATGACTGCCACAACCCAGGTCTGGAATAGATTTATACGCCTCAGTCGAAATTACCCCAACAGAGCCATAGTGAAAATCCCGCTGTACTACAGAGTAAAATGGATCTAGTATCCTTCAAAAAGTGGCAGGAAAGCGGCATCTTACATATCAATGACCTCTTCACCATTAACCAACTCAAACCATTCCCTGATTTACAAAAGGAATTTCATCTACCTGATCCAGACCTCTATCTATATCTTAGAACCAAACATTACCTACACACCTCCCCTTCCTGGACATGTAAAATCCCCCAACCCGCTTGGTTGTTCCTTACAACCCCATTATGCAAACACAAGGGCATATCCCTTTTCTATAACTTTCTTCAACAGAAAAACGTATTCACCAAAACCACTTCTATGTTTAAATTGGAATCAGAACTAGGACACGTATACACAACTGAACAATGGGCCAAAGCAATTAATGCCACCTACAAAGCCAATAACTGCTCCAATCTATGGGAACTGGCCATCAAAATATTTCAACGTTGGTACTTGACCCCAGCAAGAGTATCAAAATTCTCTAAAAAGCTAGACGCTCATTGCTGGAGACAATGTGGTAAAAAAGGAGACATGCTCCACACTTTCTGGAGCTACCCTAACTTGACACTCTGGGTATCAACGTTCCAACTAATATCTGAAATATCCCAAACTAAAATAACTCCACAACCCAGCCTGGCACTACTATCCCTGTAATTAGACCAATATCCAAAACAATTGAGGCATATCATATCTCACATTTTACTATCAGCCAGACTGTGCATAACTAGATGATGGAAAAACCCCACCCCACCCACCCTGGGAGAAGTAGTGAGAACAACTCATTTACACTACATGTATGAACAAACAATTGCACTCAAAAACAGTAAAAGGACCCACGTTTTCCAAATGTGGCTCCCATGGTCAGCATGGATCGAGAATAACAACCTACTACCACTAAGTGAGTAGGTCCCACACAACTCTAAACCTGGCTGTCAAGATAAAGAGTCACCCTCTCCAATACTTATATGTGAATATGCTGTATTGTCGTTACTTTCGTAAATGGTTTATTAGTTGATTATCTGAGTTTAATAGAACGCACACATGTTAACTACTGGGAGGCAGACTCACCTCCCAGACACGGTGTTGATCCCGTAAGGGGTGTCTGGGTTGGGAGTCAGTTCCTCCTCTCACTTCAGCAGATAATTCATGTACAGCCGCGTACACATGGGCGGATTGTATGGCCTACTTAGTCCGTCATACAATCCGACGGACAGTCCGTCATACTTTCCACTGAACGGACTTGACCACACACGGATAGCCAAACAGTCCGACGAAAGCTTGCGCGATGACGTACAGCTTGTACGACGGGACTAGAAATAGGAAGTCCAGGACACAGCAAAGCACCCTTTGGGCTCCTTCTGCTGACTTTGCGTTAGTAGAAGTTTGGTTAGAGACGATTCGCGCTTTTCAGACTTCAGCTTAATTTGTCCGTTTTCTGCGGCGCAGTCTACCTGTGAGGTTTGTATCTGTCTTTCGGTACGCGTGGATCAGTTGGTACCTGTTGTTAGGCGCTTCTGGTCCGCTCGTTTCTGGGTTTCAGGTCGTTCTTCATAGGTCTGGCTGTTCTTCAGTGCGTTCAGTTAAGCTTGTTTGTCCAGCCGACCGTTTCAAAGCCATGGAGAGTGGACGTACTCGGGAACGAGTTCGTGCTATATTGGGGCTTGGTGTTGGGGTTAATACTTTGACCCGAGCCCAGTCTGTGAACAGGGTGAGGAGGAGTTCATGGACAAAGAATTGGTTGCGCTAGCGTGACCAATTCTCGCATATGCCTTTACTCCGTGAGATCCGTGAGAATAATCCTGATGATTTCAGGAATTATCTCAGGATGACGGACCGTCACCGTCTGCTGGCTTTGCTGACCCCTTATATCAGCAGGCAGGATACCTGCATGCGGCAAGCCATCACTCCGGAGCAGAGGCTCATTGCCACGTTGCGCTACTTGGCGACAGGGAGAAACCTTCAGGACCTCAAGTTCTCTACAGGCATCTCCCCCCAGGCTCTGGGGATCATTATTCCAGAGACCTGTTCTGCCATTATTCGGGTCCTGCAGAAGGAATATATGAAGGTAAGTTTGTTCTTTTAATATTGCATTATATGCATTGTATGTTTGTATTAATTTCATCATGACTTTTAATATCCATGACAGGAATATGCTGTGAATGTATTTTTTTTTTTTTGTGTCATTTTTTTTTATAGCTTACCTTTTTGTGTCTCACGTGCATATTTGCTTTCACTAACGTCCCCAGCATGCAATCCTGGGCCCCTATACACCCACAGCCGAGACTGTTTTTCTCTAATTCATATTGTCAGCTCCATTGTACTGTTTTACTGCCCCCCACCCTTTGTATACTCTTTGTATACACCCTTTGTGTGTATGTGTATGTATATATATATATATATATATATATATATATTTTTTTTTTTTTTCTCAAATTTGAATATTAATCATAGGATGAGGATGAATAAAAACATTTGTGATAACTCTGTGTGAATATAAGCAGCAAAGCTACTTCACTTTTCTTGCATTATGAAGAAGAAAAGAATGGGCTATACTAAAAAAAACACAAAATTAGCAGCATGACGAATATGCTAGCTTCAATACGAACACTAGTTTTACAAGACTGAGCGCTTCCGCCCTGTAAATCCTTTCTGGGAATGCGTCATTCTTAGTCCGTCCGACTAGCCTACTGACGAGCGGATTGTCCGCTGAAACCAAAGTATGACGGACAGTATTACGGAAATTCCGAAATACTTAGTACGCCAGACTGCACGCTGAAAAAGTCCGCTGAAGCCCACACACGAGCGGACTGTCCGCTGAAATGTGTTTTGACGGAATAAGTAGGCCATACAATCCGCCCGTGTGTACGCGGCTTACTACTGCCTAGAGAGGTCTGCACAAGTATGCTACAGACAGTCACCTCCATCAATTTATGCATAGCATTGTTTTACCGCATCAGAATATATAATTGTTGTTCTATGCTACTACCAGTGTTTTATACTATTACCAGTGCATTGAAATCGTTTTCCTGTACTATATGTTATAAAATCTATTATTAAAAAAAAAATCATATGTGTATCACCAAACAGTCCAAATAATAAAATGTCCAAAACAGTGTGAAGTTGGTGAAGCTCCAAAATGGCCAAGTGTTCAAACGATCATGTGGCTCTTGTGCTCAACAGATCAGGTGACTCATGTGCTCCCTTCATGTGGGTCCCCACTCACCAGCTCCTGATACCCCTGCAGGGGTGTGTTGTGAATTCATTAAAAAAAAAATAATAATAATACATTCATATTTACTGTCAAAGAGGTGAGATTGTTTAGGCTTTAGGAACAGATGAACTACAATGTTGATATTATTGGACTATGACCTCTTGGAGAACTTTAAAATGCAAAGTACAAGATCTCACAGGTTTTCTAAATGTTAAAGGGATTAGCTATCTTTTACAATTTTACAAGTCTGTGCTGAGAAATGTGTGGCCTGAACAAAAGGGATGTTTGGTCACAAACACCAGAGGAAATCTTATCTACCTCATTTAATGGCCAAGGAAGGCCATGCAAATATATATGGCAAGGTTTGGGCTATACTCAGGAGTACCTGTGACCAACAGCCATTAAACCTGAATGACCAGAACAAATATCCCATTGTCTCAGAAAGTGAGAGATCAATAAGCCAAGTAGTCAGGGTTGTCCTAGCTTCTCATGAGACAATGGCTAAGATATGAAATGGAGATCTCCCCCACAGGGCAATAAGACACCTCTATTAGAAAAGTAAACAATGGGACTGTATGCATGAATGTTCACTGTTCAATTGAAGACACGACGAGGAAACATTGAAAATTGTGTATTTTTTTTTACATCATAATATACATATATTAGAAGCCGGGATATGATATCTTATTATAGAGTTCATCTCAAAACCTGCTGTAAGATTCATATACCAGTATCATCAATATTTTTCTAAGCCATTCAAATTATATATATAGGTCACAACTGAGATTATAATTTTAGTATCTAATGATCTAAAGAACTTGGTCACAAAGAAATTATATATGAAAGTATGATTATAAGTAGAAGTGTTTTAGCAACAAATTAGTATTATAAAAAACATAAATCATGATTAGAATTGTATAAGAATTTAACCTATGTTTAGATAAACAAATATTGATTGGATACCCAAATTATACATGTATCCATATAGGTAATAATTGTATGTGATTTGTTTGATATATATCTAACCTGTGTCCTTTCTAAACGGACTAAAGATTAACAGATATACAGTGATATGCATATATATCACCAATTTATGCAAGTGATTATTGGAAATTTATGTTAAAGCGTATTCTACATTATGCCATAATTCTTGAACACTCGAATATATTCGTTAGAACATATAAATAACGAACACATATTACAGAATTAGAAAAATATTCACTTAAAGAAATAAAACACCAAACATAGGTGAGACACCTGGTGGTGGAAGGTGCTATTACCTTAAAATCACGAGACTCCCGGGAAAGCTAACCATTAAGTCTGCCGGCCAATGAGGGGGGAACACATACCCTCTGGGCAGAACTTAGTATAATTTTATGATCCTTTTGTTGAAGAGGATATTTAAGAAACTAGAAAGATGGGAAAGAAAAGAAAAGAAAGCTCGGAGGAGAGCTGGGGGTGAGAGTCAGGGGGAAGCTTAGGGACCCCCCCTGAGAAGGGACACTGGAAGACATGCATGAATACATATTTTTACATTCATGAAGATCCCTGCTCCTTGGAACTCGGAGGTTACACAAAGTAATTCCTCTGTAAGAGAATCCATGTTGAAAGCCACGGCAGCCATCTTAAAATTCCTGGTAACCAACACTCCACACTAATAGCCATATTGGAAATGGGTAAATATATGTTTATCATTTATTCTATGTTCTCTTAAATATTGATTTTTGAATGTTCTATTATTGAAAATATTTCTCCCGAATCAATAACCGCCTTTTAGATTTTCTCTAAATGTATTTTTCATTATAAATTTCTTTTTGCATAGATGCCAATTTTATTGACAAACAAATGTCTAATTTATTTCACATTGTTAACCACTTACTTACCTGCAGTATAGTAACGGTTGGACGTGTGAAATACAGACATTCTGTTTAATTGTCAAGTATCAAAAGGTTATTGATTCTACTGAGAAGTGATAATGGTGATAATTTGTGTCCAAGGTACTACTACGCCCAGTTTGAGGGTGTTCCCAGTAATTGTCAAAATGATCAAGTAATGTAATCTGTATTTTAATATTTCATGTAAATATTTGTTTTCTGTCAACCAATAAATGTAGCTATTTTGTACGATCACTCGTCTCCGTGAATACGTTTCACATATATAGACTGTGTCATATAGACTGATTCTGTATCTTAAAAATATCTTCGTTAAAAATTACTTAATAAATATTGTGCGGGAAAATTTCCTTAAAAAGCACAACATATATAAATGGAGGCACTGCGTGAGATAACGTCGATATTTTGTACAGGATCAGTCATAGTTACGGTGGTGACAGAAATAATATTTTACATTAAATTATTAATTATTCGTTTTTTTAAAAAATATATATTTTTGCCAAAGAAAATGTCTGGTCAAAGTGAATTTTATGTTGATGGGGATTATCAAGAATCAGCCCTTAGTGGTAATATGAGTACTCAGACAAAATGGATACAAGTACAGGAAATGTTGGATATAATGTCAAAAAGTAACATGATAAATCATGCCGAAAAAAGTTTGTCTAACGAGACTGGTCTAGAAGCACGCATTGAAGGCCTTATAAACCACGCCCGTCAAGTAATAAAAGACGTGTGGAACGTGGAAGGTCAAAGCAGTGAACTCACAGACAGCTCATCTGAGACAAAGGAAATAGAAAGGCCTGATCACATGCATTTTGAATTAAGCACTAACCTGGTGTATCTTTATAGTGAGTTTAAACGTCAATATACCCAACTAGAGAGTGATATCTTAGAATCCCAGTCCCATTTAATAGAAGGGGAATGTGAGCTCACAAAAAGCTAAAGGAGATTAAAGACAAGGCAGATTATTTTGATGAGTCTATAGTGAAGATGGTGAAATATGAAACAGAACAGTTACAAAATGATGTAATAATGCTGGACGAATATCACCAATTAAATAAAGAGTATAAACAATTAAGAGAGAAGGAGGGGTTTTTACAGGAAATCCTAATTAAAACAGAACAGATGCAAAATAATGTAATGATAATGATGGACGAGTGTCACCAATCAAATAAAGAGTGTAAACAAATAAGAGAGAAGGAGATTTTTCTGCAGGAAAACGAGTCTCCTGACGAAAGTTGCAGAGTAATAGGCTGTGGAAATTTTAAAAGTTGCAGAGTAATATGCAGTGGAAATTTAAAAGAAGAAACAAATCAACTTAGGTCAGGACAGGAATCCCTAATTAAGCAACCAGAAGGATTAAAAGAACAAGGGAAGTGTATGCCCCAGGATAACGCTCAGATGCTTAACCCTGGAAGTATAGAGTCTGACAATACTCCAAAATCTGACTCTCAACCTAAAATTTGGGAGTTACATAATGAAAAAGAATTAGAAAAAGAAACTATATTCTACCCCAAGCCATCTGTAGAGCAAAGGGGGGTAAAAATTGAACCACCACATGAAGTTATGCCTAACCAGTTTTCTTTGGGATCAGAGAAAAATACAGGCACCCCTAAACAGGACGCCTCAGAAATAATAAAATTTTTAAAAGATGCTGTCCCGGTGTTTAAGGAAGAGGGATCCATGCACATTATTGACCACATTGAAAAATATGAAAATGCTTTATCAGTTTTAGGCCTAAATGATGACCAATCTAGGATTAATTTCTTACTGTGGGTATTTGAACCCAAACTACGTCCATTCTGCGAAGCTGTAATAAGTCTGTGGGGTACTGCCTGGCAAACAATTAAAAACATCTGTCATCTAGGATTTGTCCCACATAAAAATGTTAACGCAGCTAGAGTGGATATACACAATATCACACGCACCAGTGATCAAAGCCCCACCGAAGTTATGGCTGTGCTCAAGGGTGCTGTCCACTTAGCAGAAAAGGAGCCAAGTTATAATGAACTTGAGTTTGAACCCATGTTCTTCGAGGCCCCGCCTACCCACATAAAAGTGAATTTGGCGAGAGACTACAAAGGGGGGTGTTCACTGGAGTCTTTGGTAAAGGAGAGTAACAATTTGTACTCTATCCAACAAACTGGTGAAAACAATGGAAGGCCTGAAAGCCCTATAATGAAACTTGTGGATGAATTTTATGTATCTCCTCAATCATTACAGCCCAAAACCAAGAGAAAGAGATACGCTGATATAGTCAGAGAGATGCTACCGAGTCTCCCCAGCGGGAAACCAATGTCCCCACCCATCAGAAGGGGGGAGCAGAGACCACCCTTTAGAGGGGGAGTTAAAAGACCACCTCAGGAGTCTCATCCAAAGGATCCAGACCCAAGGTTTAGGAGAAACTATAGGGTATATCTCCAACGGGTCAGATTTAAAACTAAGGGTAGACACCCTCACCTTTACCGGTGTAATGGACTTCGGGGGCCTACACGGGTAAATAGGGAGAAATTACAGGGTAAGACACCCCAAAATCCCCAGAACAATAGGGAACAACTAAGGCCCAGACAACTATCCCAGAATCAAGACAATGTTTCTGATGTGGATATGTCTGATAAAACTGAGCCAGTAGTCCCCAGAAAGCACAGAAATTGGGTCCCACGACCCAATTCTGATCAGCCTGTAAGCAATACGGAAACCAAAATAGACAAAATTATGGATATGTTACATGATTTCATTGCTATACGGAACGTGAAGAACACTTCTTCAAGGGGCAAATCCTGTGGCCAGCCCAAGGGCCACAGAGCCTTTTAAGCGCCTATGTTAAAATAAATCAGAGGAATGCACTGAATAAAGATATAGGAAGCAGAGGTTCTAACACCATGTTTTTCCCCAGGTTACAGTAATGAGGATCCTGAAATCCCTACCGAGGGATTGTGGTTGTTAGATATTAACTATTCTCCTATTTTTCAGTGGTCACTTCATTCCTCTGACATAAACAGGTCGCTCCAAACAGCCCAATTTCAAGAAGTCCCGAAGACGGTAATTCCAGAGGAAGACCGAATCCTAAAGACATAAATATCAGGAGGCCTAAATGGTTTGATATTTTGGTAAAAGATGAGGAGTCACCCGTATAAGGTAGTTTGATTGCCTCAAATGAGTTGTATTGACACCCCAAAGGGGGAAGATTTTATCTGTTTTATTCCTCCCAAGTAGAAGGTTGACTATGATGTCAAATATGTTGTTACTGACAGTAAGTGTCACATGTCAAACTGAAATGTTGTTAATTGTTATTATTCCAAAACCGCTACAATTAAGCTAAAAAAAAAAATGGTTCTGAAGAACATAAGTCAGTCAGAATTGTCTGGTATCCACAGATATTAATAAATGGCCTCATGATAATGAGCCCTGGAGCTTGGTCTCCCATAGCCAATGTGTCATACATTGTCTTGAATTCCAGAGTGTTTAGTTAAAGGACTGATAACATAATGGGAAAGAGGAGGGCTCTGAGAAAGCCCAGGATACCAGCTTGACACTGAGATCTCAAACACAGATCATGTTAAAAAAAAAAAAAACTTGTATATCTTTTCTCATGGAATCCATTTTCATTTACAGGACTAAGATGTCCATGAGCCGGTCAACAGAACCGAGAGTCCAACATGTGTGAATATCCAGAGAAGGAACCGTTTGGGGGATCCAGGGACACCACTGATGGCCAGTCTACATGGACGGAACCCACCAGGACGGCCAGGACTAAAGGTGCCCGGAATGGTCCATTTCCTGCCAATCAACGGATGACGGTCCTGAGATGCACACATCGATCACAAACCCATTTTGTTTTTCAAAGAGTTACACTCATCTGCAAGTGTCTATACCTCTTAATTATATATATCCATAATCCGGATCCATCGTCACAACTCAACTTACAAGGCCCGAGCGAAGCCATATTTCTTCAAACTGTTGCATTGGTGAAGTCTTTCAAACGACTTCCGGCATTTGAACACTTCACAAGGGGGGCTTTGTTGTGAATTCATTAAAAAAAAAATAATAATAATACATTCATATTTACTGTCAAAGAGGTGAGATTGTTTAGGCTTTAGGAACAGATGAACTACAATGTTGATATTATTGGACTATGACCTCTTGGAGAACTTTAACATGCAAAGTACAAGATCTCACAGGTTTTCTAAATGTTAAAGGGATTAGCTATCTTTTACAATTTTACAAGTCTGTGCTGAGAAATGTGTGGCCTGAACAAAAGGGATGTTTGGTCACAAACACCAGAGGAAATCTTATCTACCTCATTTAATGGCCAAGGAAGGCCATGCAAATATATATGGCAAGGTTTGGGCTATACTCAGGAGTACCTGTGACCAACAGCCATTAAACCTGAATGACCAGAACAAATATCCCATTGTCTCAGAAAGTGAGAGATCAATAAGCCAAGTAGTCAGGGTTGTCCTAGCTTCTCATGAGACAATGGCTAAGATATGAAATGGAGATCTCCCCCACAGGGCAATAAGACACCTCTATTAGAAAAGTAAACAATGGGACTGTATGCATGAATGTTCACTGTTCAATTGAAGACACGACGAGGAAACATTGAAAATTGTGTATTTTTTTTTTACATCATAATATACGTATATTAGAAGCCGGGATATGATATCTTATTATAGAGTTCATCTCAAAACCTGCTGTAAGATTCATATACCAGTATCATCAATATTTTTCTAAGCCATTCAAATTATATATATAGGTCACAACTGAGATTATAATTTTAGTATCTAATGATCTAAAGAACTTGGTCACAAAGAAATTATATATGAAAGTATGATTATAAGTAGAAGTGTTTTAGCAACAAATTAGTATTATAAAAAACATAAATCATGATTAGAATTGTATAAGAATTTAACCTATGTTTAGATAAACAAATATTGATTGGATACCCAAATTATACATGTATCCATATAGGTAATAATTGTATGTGATTTGTTTGATATATATCTAACCTGTGTCCTTTCTAAACGGACTAAAGATTAACAGATATACAGTGATATGCATATATATCACCAATTTATGCAAGTGATTATTGGAAATTTATGTTAAAGCGTATTCTACATTATGCCATAATTCTTGAACACTCGAATATATTCGTTAGAACATATAAATAACGAACACATATTACAGAATTAGAAAAATATTCACTTAAAGAAATAAAACACCAAACATAGGTGAGACACCTGGTGGTGGAAGGTGCTATTACCTTAAAATCACGAGACTCCCGGGAAAGCTAACCATTAAGTCTGCCGGCCAATGAGGGGGGAACACATACCCTCTGGGCAGAACTTAGTATAACTGTATGATCCTTTTGTTGAAGAGGATATTTAAGAAACTAGAAAGATGGGAAAGAAAAGAAAAGAAAGCTCGTAGGAGAGCTGGGGGTGAGAGTCAGGGGGAAGCTTAGGGACCCCCCCCCCCCCCTGAGAAGGGACACTGGAAGACATGCATGAATACACATTTTTACATTCATGAAGATCCCTGCTCCTTGGAACTCGGAGGTCACATCAAGTAATTCCTCTGTAAGAGAATCCATGTTGAAGCCACAGCAGCCATCTTAAAATTCCTGGTAACCAACAATCCACACTAATAGCCATATTGGAAATGGGTAAATATATGTTTATCATCTATTCTATGTTCTCTTAAATATTGATTTTTTGAATGTTCTATTATTGAAAATATTTCTCCCGAATCAATAACCGCCTTTTAGATTTTTCTCTAAATTTATTTTTCATTATAAATTTCTTTTTGCATAGATGCCAATTTTATTGACAAACAAATGTCTAATTTATTTCACATTGTTAACCACTTACTTACCTGCAGTATAGTAACGGTTGGACGTGTGAAATATAGACATTCTGTTTAATTGTCAAATATTAAAAGGTTATTGATTCTACCGAGAAGTGATAATGGTGATAATTGTGTCCAAGGTACTACTACGCCCAGTTTGAGGGTGTTCCCAGTAATTGTCAAAATGATCAAGTAATGTAATCTGTATTTTAATATTTCATGTAAATATTTGTTTTCTGTCAACCAATAAATGTAACTATTTTGTATGATCACTCGTCTCCGTGAATACGTTTCACATATATAGACTGTGTCATATAGACTGATTCTGTATCTTAAAAATATCTTCGTTAAAAATTACTTAGTAAATATTGTGCGGGAAAATGTCCTTAAAAGCACAACAGGTGGTAGGCATATATGGATAACCATGGGTTGTACCCCTTGGTGGCTTTTCCAGTGGTCTGCCCATAGCCTATTGTGACATTCCTCACTAGCTTCTCCAGCTGTTTCACTGGACCAGGGTACCCAAACCGGTCTCCTGCTCAGCACTTCACGATCACTGTATCCAAAGAACTGATCAGTAGGGATGAGCTTCGAGTTCGAGTCAAACTCATGTTTGACTCGAACATTGCCTGTTTGCCTGTTCGGCGAACAGTGAACAATTTGGGGTGTTCGCGGCAAATTCGAAAAGCCGCGGAACACCCTGTACAAGTCTATGGGAGAAATCTAAAGTGCTAATTTTAAAGGCTAATATGCATGTTACTGTCCTAAAAAGTGTTTGGGGACCTGGGTCCTGCCCCAGGGGACATGTATCAATGCAAAAAAAAGTTTTAAAAACTGCAGTTTTTTCGGGAGCAGTGATTTTAATAATGATTAAAGTGAAACAATAAAAGTGTAATATTCCTTTAAATTTCGTACCTGGGGGTGTGTATAGTATGCCTGTGAAGGGGCACATGTTTCCCGTGCTTAGAACTGCCCCTGCACAAAGTGTCATTTCTGAAGGAAAAAAAGTCATTTAAAATCACTCGCGGCTATAATGAATTGTCGGCTCCCGTAATACAGAGAACACTCATTGAAAGTCATTGATAAAAAAAAAAAAGCGTGGGGTTCCCCCAAATTCAATTACCAGGCCCTTCAGGTCTGGTATGGATATTAAGGGTAACCCCACGTCAAATTTAAAAAAAATTGACGTGGGGTCCCCCTAAAAATTCATACCAGACCCTTTATCCGAGCACTCAACCTGGCAGGCCGCAGGAAAAGAGGGGGGGACAAGAGAGCGCCCCCCTCCTGAACCACACCAGGCCACATGCCCTCAACATTGGGAGGATGCTTTGGGGTCCCATTTTGGGGGAACATTCTAATCATCAATGTTTACATTTTTCATTGTACCAGGTGGACCAAGGAATCCAAAGTTATCTAGTTGAGGAGTGTTTGTTTGTCTTATGCCGCGTACACACGTATCAGACTATCCGGCGGACTTAGTCTGGCGGACAAACCCCCAGACTGTCTGCCGGACTTTCTGAACGAGCTACCTGTCCACACACGGTACTTTTGTGGTGGACTAGGTCTGGCAGACTAAGTCTGCTGGACTATCTGCCGTACCGCCAGACTATCCGGCGTACTTTTGAAATGAACGGACTGTTCCCGCCTGGAGAAAAGTCTGCTCATATTGAGCGCGGCTCCAAGTAGCCGGGACCAGCGAAGGCGGCGTCGCTGGCCCCGTCACCTGGTATGGAGTTAAAAGGGAATCCCTATGCCGAAAAAACTGCGTGGGGGTCCCCCCTAGGTCCATATCAGACCCTTATCCGAGCACGCTACCCGTCCGGCCAGGAAAGGAGGTGGGGATGAGCGAGCGCCCCCCCCTCCTGAGCCGTACCAGGCCACGTGCCCTCAACATGGGGGGTGCTTTAGGGAAGAGGGGGCAGCGCGGGGGCACCCCAAAGCACCTTGTCCCCATGTTGATGAGGACAAGGGCCTCTTCCCGACAACCCTAGCCATTGGTTGTCGGGGTCTGCGGGCGGGGGGCTTATCGGAATCTTAGGGGTTCTTGTCCCCCTCTTCGGTTCTTCTTGCCGGGCCACCACGCCTTCTTCTAGCTCTTTTACAAGCGGTGGCCTGGTCTTCTATCGCCGCCTCCTTCTGTTCTTCTGTTCTTCTCTTCTCTTCTTCTTTTCTTGAGCTGTTGCCTCGTCGCTGTCTCTGGTCACAATGACAGGCACGCGGCATGCAGCGACTTATATAAGGACATCGCCGGATGATGTCCCCGCCCATTATGAAGTCACAGTCCCAGAGGAGCCCACACACGGATTGTTTGTGTACGCTTTACTCGTGAGGGTGGCTTTACTCGTGAGGGTAGTTTTATAGATAAAGTGTGTTTGGACTAGGTTGATAACTTCCGCTCTAAGCGGGATGGTGCTTGTTTTCCAGTTCCTTGTGAGCAGGAGTTTCATGGCTAATAGGACATGTGTGACTACCTGTCTATGAGCTGGAAGTAGGTCATCATTTTTTTTTTTTTTTTAATAAAGCACTTTTTTAAAAGTGTGTTTGTCTTATTTAACTATTTTTTACACTTTCTTTGAAATGGTAAGGGGGTACAAAAGTACCCCTACCATTTCACAAACAGGGGGGGTGGGATCTGGGGGTCCCTTGTTAAAGGGGGCTTCCAGATTCTGATAAGCCCCCTGCCCGCAGACCCCCAAAACCACCGGCCAGGATTGTGGGGATGAGGCCCTTGTCCCCATCAACATGCGGACATGGTGCTTTGAGGGGGACCCCAAAGCATCCTCCCAATGTTGAGGGCATGTGGCCTGGTACGGTTCAGGAGAGGGGGGCGCTCTCTCGTCCCCCCCTCTTTTCCTGCGGCCTGCCAGGTTGCGTGCTCGGATAAAGGGTCTGGTGTGGATTTTTAGGTGGACCCCCACGTCAATTTTTTTTATTTGACGCGGGGTTCCCCTTAATATCCATACCAGACCTGAAGGGCCTGGTAATTGAATTTGGGGGAACCCCATGCTTTTTTTTTTATCAATGACTTTCAATGACTGTTCTCTGTATTACGGGAGCCGACAATTCATTATAGCCCCGAGTGATATTAAATCAGTGCCCATAAGTGCCACCTCATCAATGCCCACCAGTTCAGCCTATCAGTGCCCACCAGTGCCACCTCATCAGAGCACATCAGTGAATGCGAAAAATTACTTTGTTTTTTACTTTTTATTGCCAGTAATTTTTTTTAAAATTTTTGGTCTTTTTTTGTGTAAAAAAAAAACAAAAAAACATTAGCGATTAAATATCACTAAAATAAAGCTCTATTTATGTGAAGAAAATGATAAAAAAAATGTTTGGGTACAGTGTAGCACGACCACGCAATTGTCATTCAAAGTGTGACAACACTGAAAGCTGAAAAATGGCTTGGGCAGGAAAGGGGTGTAAGTGCCTGGTAGGCAAGTGGTTAAACTGCTTAATATACACCAGTGGTGGCCAACCAGTGGCCCTTTGATGTGGCCCGTGACCTCCTGCTCTGGAATGGCAGGTTAGCAAGCCCAGATCGCAGGTTGCCAACCCGTCATACCACAGCATTGGTATTGTGAATGAAGCTTGTGGTAGAGGAAGAAAATGGCTACAGAGCAGAGCCTATAAGTCTATGGCAAAGTTTAGTTAACCCACAGGATAGACACAGGTGCACTATGCTGCACCCACCCTGTGGGTAATCATCAGTGTGAAAGCAGTTTAGGCCCTTTTTACACGATCGGCCCTACCCAATCGGAACCTCAATTCACCTCTACAGAGTGGCAGATGTAAACACACTTTTGTCCGTTTACTCTCGCCTGCCTCCAATCCGGTCCTAAAAATCTGATAAAAAAATAGAAGGGAGTTCACCCCCTTCCATCTGGGTGGATCGGATCAGAGGGCCTATAGAGTAGCAATGACCTGTCATCCGCCCGCTCCGCTCATTTTGGCCCACGATTGGTTACCAAGTTGCTTAAGTGGCCCTCGCTCTTAAAAAGGTTGGGCACCCCTGATATACACACTGAAATATCGTTAAAAGTCTGAGAAGAAATAAATTCCCCATCTCTCTACAATTGGGTGCCAGCACAACTGAGCATGCTCAGACATGCAAACTACTCTCATTTTAACTCCCATGCCTTTTTTACAGAACGCTATAGTAAATACCAAAATTAACGTTGGGCTATAATGCGTTTTTGAGAGTGAAAATGTGCGCTATATAGCCCAATGCAAGTTTCAGACATTGATTATAATGGTACAATTGTAACTTCCCCAAATAAATACTTTATTTGAGAGAAAGATACAGTTCATCTCAACATTAAAAACAAAATAGATGAAGAAGCAACATTGTTGCAAGGACAATTTAAAGTGGAGGTCCACCCTGAAAAAAAATTACATAGAAATGCAGCAAAAAATAGAAAAAAAATAAAAAATAATTTTTTTTTTTACTCACCAGAAATGTCTGTTGCTAGGCAGATCGCCCTAATCTGCCATTTCCTATTCCGCTGTGATCTTCTGTCTTCTCCTCCTCGGGTTGATTTCTGGGAAATTTGGGCGTGGTGTCTTCTGGGACCTGTGTGTGTCACAGATGACAGCCGCCCATTCAGACATACAGATATCGCCGGGGGACTCGCACATGCGCAGTAGGAAATGGGCAGTGAAGCCACAGTGCTACACTGCCTGTTTCCCTTAGTGAGGATGGTGGCACCGGAACACGATATGAGGGACAGATTGGCCGACCTCAGGGGCACCCTGGACAGGTAAGTGTCCTTATTAAAAGTCAGTAGCTACAGTGTTTGTAGCTGTTGACTTTTACAAAAAAATTTTTAGCGCTGAAACACCGCTTTAAAGAGGAAGTAAACCCTGATGAGTTTACTTCCTCTTTCATTCCCTGCAGGAATGAAAGGCAAAGCATAATGGACTACTACCCTGTTTCCCCTAAAATAAGACCTAGCATGATTGTCTGTGTTGGCTGCAATATAAGCCCTACCCCCCAAATAAGCCCTACCCTTTTTCCCTGAAAATAAGCCCTACCCTAAAAAATAAGACCTACATGGACTTTAACTAGGGCTTATTTGTGGGGTAGGGCTTATATTACAGCCATTACCGACAATCACGCTAGGTCTTATTTTAGGGGAAACAGGGTATGCATCGCATAGTAGTCCATTATGTGTCACTTACCTGACACAGGAGGCAGCGAAGTCACTGCTGTCCCCTGTAGTCCGGCGCATCCATCTTCTCGGTGGGGTGGAAGACAGGCACCGCAGGCGCACTGAGCGCGGCATCGTCAACGACGAAGATGACGCGCATGTCGGCTCCCGTGCACATGCGCGTCATCTTCGTCGTTGACGATGCCGCGCTCAGTGCGCCTGCGGTGCCTGTCTTCGGGCAAATATCTCCTAAACCGTATAGGTTTAGGAGATATTTCTTGGACCTACAGGTAAGCCTTAATCTAGGCTTACATGTAGGTCAAAGTGTGTTGTGAGGGTTTACAACCACTTTAAGAGTGCTAGAATGAGGAATGTTTTCATGTTTTGGTAAAATATATTTTTCTCTGTATCTCCCAAAAATCTTTACCCAAACTCACACAGGTGTCTTTTCAAACCATTTTGTGCATTGTTTAGTATTTCCAAATGATTAGAGCTTGAGCCCAAAAAATGGAATATGTGTACCAACATCAGAAATCAAAATGTCATTCCCAAAATTCAGAGGGTAACATCACTATTCTACACTCACACACCAAAAACCACCAAATATCACAGAACAAATTAAGAAGCATAACTCCTGACTGGTGTCATTCCACCACCTATAGGTATATCTCCAAAGAAATGCAGTATGTATGTATATTTATGTGTAGGAGGGTTCCACCACCATTGCAAATTGTGTCATATGCAAATTGTGTCATATGTTTTCCATGGGCAAGAACAATAATCAGCCTTGGCATTTCCCCTCCAGCCCTAATTTCAGCCTTTTATCAAGCAAAAATCAAAAATTTCAAGCACAGTGTTTCTCAACTCCAGTTCTCAAGGCACCCCAACAGGTCATGTTTTCAGGCTTTCCATTACTTTTTTTTGTATCAGTTTCATTGGCTTAGACCCCATACACACTATTAGATTTTATGCAGATTTTTGTCTTCGTATTTACCAAAACCATGTAGTGCAGGGGCCTGCCTGATTGCATACATATTGAAAGGTTTGACCTCATATTATATGGTTTGGGTAAATCTGAAGACAAAAATCTGCAGAAAATCTAATAGTGCGTATGGGGTCTTAGTAATTACCACAGCCGTTCTACCTGGGGGAAATCCTGAAAACATGACCTATTGGTGTGCCTTGAGGACTGGAGTTGAGAAACACTGCTCTAGCAGCATGCTGACAGTAATCAGTCATAACCAGCCTTCAAAACATAGAAACCCAAGAAATTACATTATAAATCATTTATTAAATTATACATTTGCACCAAATCAAGAACTATGTGTTTTTGGCCAGATATAGATGTATAAGTCTGGTGTGATCCTGCACACATATTTTAATGTTGTATGCTGATGATGAGTGACGAATGCGCTTTGTCAACAATTTGTGTGAAGCAGCCCTCACAAAGTTGTAATTTCCTTTTTTGTACCTTCCACATGCCAGAAACAATTACACTGGTGGGTGTGTCCTTTACTGGGTGGGCTGGATTACTGCATTAGCTTCATGCTAATTCCAAACATAAATGTGTGTTGATTTTGTTTGTGCGCTGCCTTTTTTGAGTTTGTAATAATTTTATCTGTTTTTGCTTTTAATCTGCACTTTAACATTTTAGAGGTTTGGGGTGAGGAGTTCTGATACTCAAAAATTGTTGTCATGGTTATTGGCTTGATTTGTATCCCTGCTTTTCTAAAGTGATTTGTTTAATGTGTCTAATTTGTAGTGTTCTACCCTTGTAGATTGTAAGCTCTTTTGAGCAGGGCCCTTCTAACTATATTTTCAAATGCTGGAGCATCATTTCCATGCCTTTTATTATTTTTTTTGGCCAAAGTATATTAACCACTTGCTTACTGGGCACTTAAACACCCTTCCTGCCCAGAAAAATTTTCAGCTGCCGGTGCTCTCACACTTTGAATGACAATTACTCAGTCATGTAACACTGTACCCAAATGAATTTTTTGTCCTTTTTTCCCACAAATAGAGCTTTCTTTTGGTGGTATTTGATCACCTCTGGGGTTTTTATTTTTTGCGCTATAAATGAAAAAATAATTTGAAAAAAAATGCAAATTATTAATTTTTCTTCATAAATTTTGGCCACAATTTATACTGCTACATGTCTTTGGTAAAAATAACCAAAATTAGTGGATATTATTTGGTCTTTGTGAAAGTTAGAGAGTCTACAAGCTGTGGTGCGAATCATACAAAATTGATCACATCTGATGTACTGGTGGCCTATCTCATTTCTTGCGACCCGAACAAGTCAGAAAAAAGTACAAATACCCCCCCAAATGACCCCTTTTTGGAAAGTAGACATTCCAAGGTATTTAGTAAGAGGCATGGTGAGCTTTTTGATGTTGTCATTTTTTTCCCACAATTCTTTGCAAAATTAAGATTTTTTATTTTTTTTCCACAAAATTGTCATTGTAATAGGTTATTTTTCTCACATGGCATGTGTATACCACAAATGACACCCCAAAAAAATTCTGCTACTCCTCCTGAGTATTGCAATACCACATGTGTGGGACTTTTTCACAGCCTGGCCACATAGAGAGGCCCAACATGCAGGGAGCGCCATCATGTGTTCTAGGAGCATAAATTACACATCTAACTTGTTGACTACCTACTACACTTTTGAAGGCCCTGGAGCACCAGGACAATGACACGTGACACTGATGACAGATGGCACTGATACGTGACAATGATGACACTTATTCGTGGCACTGATTACACGTGGCACTGATGACAGATGGCACTAATATGTGGCACTGATGACAGATGGCACTAATACGTGGCACTGATGACAGATGGCACTAATACGGGGCACTGATGACAGATGGCACAAATACGTGGCACCGATGACGCTTGACACTGATGACAGATGGCACTGATAAGTGGCATTGATGACACGTGACACTGACAACAGATGGCACGTGACACTGTCAGGTGGCACTGATGACAAATGGCACTGATACGAGGCACTGATGACAGATGGCACTAATATGTGGCACTGATGACACGTGGCATTGATGACAGATGGCACTTATATGTGGCACTGATGACAGATGGCACTGGGGACAAATGGCACTGACAACAGGTGGCACTGGGGACAGATAGCACTAACAGGTGGCACTGGGGGCAGGTAGCACTGGGGAGGATGGCACTGGGGAGGATGGCACTGGGGAGAATGGCACTGGGCGAGGATGGCACTGGGGTGGATGGTACTGGGGCGGATGGCACTGGGGTGGATGGCACTGGGGTGGATGGCACTGGGGCGGATTGCACTTTTTTTACTTTTTTTTCACTTACGGCCGCTGCAGCCGTTCATCTCTCCCTTCTCAGACGCTGTCTGTGTGAGGAGGGAGAGTGGCGCTGAGAGATGATCTCATATGTTTACATTTGAGATCATCTCTCATTGGATAGGCCGATCGCGCTGTAAACGGCCGCTGTGATTGGCCGTTTACAGCCATTTGTGACTGGCTGCGTCCGAGGGACACGGCCAGCACAGAACTTCCCCGATGCGCGCTCCCGGGAGCGTGCATTGCAGAAGTGAACAGGAGGACATCCAGGGACAGCCTCCCGGCAGATAGCGTCCGCTCTGTAGCCGTCTTTCAGCTATAGGGCGGGCGCGAAGCAGTTAAAGTAACAAATGTTTATACTAATGTTGAAATAAAAAGTCGATTCTTTTTTGCTTTGTTTGACTTTTGCAGACTATAAGTACATATTTTTATTTAAGTGCAAACTATTCATACTCCATCAAATCTTTAGTAAGTCAAGTTGCAAAAAAAAGTATTTGGTTTTGCACACATGTAAGACCTGAAGTAGAAAGTACTCCCCCCCCTCCAAAAAAAAAAAAAAAAAAACAACCCTAATCCAAAGCTGAATTCAGGGCTCTAGTACCGGTAATTCTTTTGTGGACTAGGCAAACCATGAAATCTGACAAATACATGTGAATGGTCTCTAAGAAACAAATAAAATCAAATAAGCGCTGAAAGCTGAAAATTGGTCTGGGCAGGTGGGCAGGAAGGGGGGGGGGAGTGCCTTGTATTGCAGTGGCACCAGGCCAGAAAGTTGGCCGCTGGGTCCTTAACCACTGGGCACTTTTGCCCTCTTCCTTCCCAGGCCAATTTTCAGATTTCAGCGCTCTTGCACTTAATAAGAATTGCGCTGTAATGCAACACTGTACCCAAACGACATTTTTATCATTTTGTTCACACAAATAGAGCTTTCTTTTGGTGGTATTTATTCTTTGTGATATAAGCGAAAAAAAGAGTGGAAATTTTGAAAAAAATATATATATTTTCCACTTTCTGTTTTAAAAAACAATAAAATCAAATTTTTTCATATATTTAACCACTTTCAGACCGGACCATTTTGCTGGCTTAAGACCAGACCACTTTTTGCGATTCGGCACTGCGTCGCTTTAACTGACAATTGCGCGGTCGTGCAACGTGGCTCCCAAACAAAATTTACGTCCTTTCCCACAAATAGAGCTTTCTTTTGATGGTATTTGATCACCCCTTTGGGTTTTTATTTTTTGCTCTATAGACAAAAAAAGCGACAATTTTGAAAAAAAAAACACATTATTTTTTACTTTTTGTTATAATAAATATGCCCCAAAAATATATAAATAAACATTTTCTTTCCTCAGTTTAGGCCGATACGTATTCTTCTACATATTTTTGGTAAAAAAAATAAATAAATCGCAATAAGCGATTATTGATTGGTTTGCGCAAAATTTATAGCATTTACAAAATAGGGGATGGCATTATGGCATTTTTATTAATCATTTTTTTTACTAGTAATGGCGGCAAGCAGCGATTTTTATTGTGACTGTGATAATATGTTGGACACATCGGACATTTTTGGGACCATTGTCGTCATTTATACAGTGCTATACAAATGCACCGATTCCTGTGTAAATGACACTGGCAGTGAAGGGGTTAACCAGGGGGTGGCAGTGTAGGGGTTAACTGTGTCCTAGGAGCGTGTTACTAACTGTGGGGGGCTGGGCTGTGTGTTAGTGAACTCTGACCCCTGCTTCCCAAGGCGATAGAGTCTGCCGAACCTGCGACCGACTCACGGGGGTCCCGACTGGCACGAGCGTGCGCTGGCAGGGCGGCAATTTCAACTGGATGTACCTGTATGCCAGTTTGCCTGCCTGTGCCATTCTGCCGACGAACATCTTCATGCGCCGGTCGGGAACTGGTTAAGCCAAATGTATTCTGCTACATGTCTTTGGTAAAAAAAATCCTGTTAAGTGTATAATAATTGGTTTGTGTGATCACGGACATATGTACAGAGATGATCATGGACATATGTGTGCAGATAATCATTGGGACATATGATTTTAGTGTTACATATGTGGGGACAGTATTTTGGGGACATTATTTTGGGGACATTGCATGTTTACATTTAGTGTTTACATGTGTGGGGACATTGTGCCAGTGATCAGTGTGTAAAAATCTGTAAAAAACAGCTCATACTCCCTGATCACCGGCTGGCTGCAGCGACTTGCTCTCCTCTCTTCACTGACAACTTCCGTGTCAGAAGAGGAGAGCCAATCGCCTAGCAACCAGCTCTCTATTTACATCACATGATGGCGTTGATTGGACACAGCCGTCATGTGATCAGGAGGGCCAATCACAGAGCCCTCCTGCCAATCAGAGATGCGTCATGTCCGGATGACACAAGCACATTGGGATCATGCCACTGGACAGGCACACACATATGCGATCCCCCTCCTTCTGAGGGACATTCCTGAATGTCCACTCAGAAGCAGAAAGCTCCCACCCAGCCCTGTATGTGCAGTGGCCGGGTGGGAGGAGGTTAACAACCGATGAGTCATCAGCTGTCAGCTGGCTTCCCCACTGTCCATGGGAAGAGTTTGACGAGGCCGTAGGTTTTTTATTTCCCGGTTCGTGGTGCAGCAGGCGGTGTGAGATGAATCTATATCGGGAGACTTTTTTTTTAATAAAGGAATTGTCAACAACTAAAGTACTGTCTTTATTCAATTTTACACATTTTGGTGAATGGTTATCTCCTGATGAAGACACGTGGGGTGTCGCAATGCATACAGAGTTACCGACATAGTAAGGCCGGAAGTAATGTAAGAGGCACCTGCAATGGCACACTATTTTATATATCTGCCACTCTATTAAGAGCGGCCAAATGGACACTTACAATGTAAAAATGAATAAAGATTGTATTAGTGTTTTAACATATTACGCTAAGGGAACCTTTCCTCTATTCCCCATACATGATCGCTATATGTGAACACCGCAATTGCACTGGTGTCAGGGACGTTACCTGGATGGTCGTGGTGCTGCCCGCGCTGGTGTGCGCCGAAGTCCTGCGGTGCGTGCAGGAGTGCGTGTTCCTGTGCGCGCGGTGGTGCGCGCTCCTGCGGGCGCTGGTGCGCGCCGGTGTGTGCCCTTGCGTGCTCCTGCTAGCGCTGGTGCGCGCTGTTGTGGGCACTTCGGGTGGCACTGGTGTGTGTGCTGGCGTCCGGGTGCATGCGCCAATCGGCCTATTTAGGCCTGCTGCTTAGACCGTTCAGTTGCTGCCTGATCAACAGCTCCCCGGTTCCTGTTCCGTTGCCCGTATTCTGCATTTCTGTTTCCTGATCTCCTGACGACCCGGCTCTCCTTGGACACCTCTGACCTCTGCCTGCACCTGACCTCGGCCTGTTTGACCTCGCTCCTGCCTGCTCCTTCTGCACCTCTGCTGCCCGCCTGTTGCCAAACCCTGCCTGAACTAGGACCTGCCTGCTCAGCTCCTGCTCTGTACCCAGTTTGCCTGTGTCCTGCCTACGCACCTGCTGCTGGAAGTTTCCTGCAAGTTCCTTCTCTTGGAGCCATACCACAGGCTCCCTTACCACTCTGCACTCTCAGCCACCTGTCTACTCTATCAGGGGTTGTAAGTCGGACACGTACGGGAGACCACCCTCTGCCCAAGCGGACTCACCGGTTAGGTAAGTGCTAGTCTGACAGTATCAGGCAGCCATGACTGAGTCCGGGCAGGGGGCCTCCCCCATGGATGAATTATGCAGACATTTGGCTGGTCTGACCCAAGCCGTGAAGAATCTCCAGGAAGGCTACTCAAGATTGGAGGAGCAAGTTCAAGCCTTGTCTTCCTCATCTAACCCTCAAGGAACCTCTTCCACCGGCCTTTCATCCGCACCCTCCGTAGTGATGCTTCTTCCAGAGCCACGAGTGCCTGCGCCCGAGAAGTTTTCTGGCGATCGCACCAAGTATCGTGTGTTTCGCAACTCTTGCGAACTGTACTTCGCACTGCAGCCCCGGACATTCTCTCTAGAGGCAACCAAGACGGGCTATGTAATATCCCTGTTGTCCGGCGAGCCTCAGACCTGGGCCCACCATCTGCTGGAGCAGAAATCTGGAACCCTGGATAGCCTTGATAATTTCTTCTTGGCCATGTCTCAATTATATGAGGACCCCCAATTGACTGCGACTGCAGAAGCCGCACTGCATTCTCTCCAACAAGGTCGCAGGGCGGCCGAGGACTATGCGGTGGAATTCCGCCGTTGGAGTTCCGACACGGATTGGAATGACGCCGCCTTGCGCCACCAATTTCGGATGGGACTTTCTGACCCCCTTAAGGATGAGTTGGCACAGGTGGGAATACCACAAACCCTGGATGAGTTAGTCAATCTATCCATTCAGATTGATCGTCGCTTAAGGGAGCGCCGGTTGGAGAGGTCCTCCAGCCACTTCCGTCCCACCTGGATGCTCCACAAGGTTCCCAGTTCTGCTGGTCAGTTCTCTTTCACCTCTTCTGCGACCGCTCTGGAAGCTCCTGAACCGATTACTTTGGCCCTCGTTGACCCCTGAAGAAAAGCAGCGCAGACGTGCCCACAACCTATGTCTCTACTGTGGGGAACCTGGGCACTATGTCAGGGCCTGCCCCAACAAGACACGTAAGTGTGTTTCCTCTTCCTTCATGTGTGCCTCTGTTCTACGAAAACCAAGTTCTCACCTTGCCCTTCTCCTCACTTTGCAGCTTCCAGGAGGGAGTTTCCCAGTGTCAGCCATTATTGACTCCGGACCATGCAGCTGCTTCATCCGTCTGACTTTCGCTGCCAACCATCACATCTCGCTTCTACCTAAGGCTCAGGGGCTTGCTGTACACCTAGCAGATGGCTCCGCTCTTAGTTCCGGTCCTGTCACGCAATAGACTGTCCCTTTGCTGGCTACTATGGGCACCTGTCACCAGGAGCACCTGGGTCTGGATGCCATCTCCTCCCCCCTGTTTCCCATTATCCTGGGGATACCCTGGTTGCAGGCCCACAATCCAAGCATAAACTGGGCCACAGGAGAAGTCAAGTTCCTTTCTGAGTACTGTCAACAACACTGCTTGGGCCGACCAACCAATATTTTCTCTCAACTTCTCTGTTTGGATGTCGATCCGGAATTGCATCAGTCCATTCCCGAACCCTATAAAGACTTTCTGGATGTATTCAGCAAGAAAGGGGCAGAGACTCTTCCCCCCCACAGGCCTTATGACTGCCCTATAGAACTGTTACCAGGCACCGAAGTTCCTTTTGGGAGAATTTTTCCATTAACGGAGCAGGAGTTAGGCACGCTGAAAGATTATATTGATGAGAACCTGAAAAAGGGGTTTATCTGTCCTTCTACTTCCCCTGCCGGTGCTGGCATTTTCTTAGTCGAAAAAAAGGACCATTCCCTACATCCCTGCATTGACTATCGGGAATTGAACAAGATAACTGTTAAAAACCGTTATCCTTTACCCCTAGTACCCGAGTTATTCCAAAGGCTGGGGTCTGCAGTCATCTTTTCAAAATTGGATCTTCGCGGAGCTTATAATCTAATCCGTATCCGAGAAGGGGACGAATGGAAGACAGCGTTCCGTACTCGTTTTGGGCACTTCGAGTACCTTGTCATGCCCTTCGGGTTGTGTAATGCACCCGCGACCTTTCAACATTTTGTCAACGACATTTTTCGTGACTACCTGGAACTATATGTAATTGCATACCTGGACGATATCTTAATCTTTTCCTCATCATTGGAAGACCATCGTAGACATGTCCGTAGCGTTTTAACCGACTCAGGGTAAACGGGCTCTATGCAAAACTCGAAACGTGTGAGTTTGAACGCCAGTCCATCAAATTCCTGGGCCTGGTTATATCAGTGGAGGGCATCAAGATGGATCCCCAAAAAGTGTCTGCCATCCTGGACTGGCCTGCGCCTGTGGACAAGAAGGGTGTACAGCGCTTCATTGGCTTTTCCAACTTCTACCGGAAATTTATCAGGGGTTTCTCTGCAATTATTGCTCCCATCACCGAACTGACCAGGCAGGGTACCCGATTCTCTTGGACCCCTGAGGCTCAGCTGGCCTTTGAAAGACTCAAGACGCTATTTACTTCTGCCTCTATTCTGAAACATCCAGATCCAGCCTTACCCTTCGTCCTTGAGGTTGATGCTTCAGAAATCGCAGTGGGGCGGTGCTCTCCCAGCGGCAGGGTGCCAAAACCCTTCTTCTTCCGGTGGCGTTCTTTTCCCGTAAACTGTCGTCATCCGAAAGGAACTATGACGTTGGGGACCGAGAACTTCTGGCCATTAAGGCGGCTCTGGAGGAATGGCGTCATCTATTGGAGGGTGCTGCACATCCTATCCTGGTCTACACTGACCATAAAAACTTGGAATATCTGAGAACTGCCAAAAGACTTAGACCACGGCAAGCCAGATGGGCTCTTTTTTTTTCCCGGTTTCAATTCCACATTACCTATAGACCTGGTTCTAAGAACATCAAGCCGGGTGCGCTGTCACGTATGTTTTCTAACCCTGAAAAGACTCAGCCTCCTGATACAATTCTCCCTTCTGGGAAACTTCCTGCTCCTCCAAGGGGACCTTATCTCCCGAATCAGACAGGCTTCTGTGGGAATGCCCCTGAAGTCAGCTGTAGTGAGGGGTTGTTCTGGCATAAAGGCAAAATTGTGGTCCCTGAAGCCTTGAAGGTTAATGTGTTGGAGCTCTGCCACGACCATAAGATGGCCGGACACTTTGGTATCTTGAAGACTGCTGAACTGGTTCAGCGCACCTTTTGGTGGCCTTTTGGTGGCCTTTTGGTGGCCTCAACTACTTAAGGATTGCAAGGACTATGTGGACTCTTGTAGCACTTGTGCCCGAAGTAAACACAGCCGGACAAGGGCTTGGGGTCTACTGAAACCTTTGCCTGTCCCTGAGAGACCGTGGAAAATAATTTCGATGGACTTTATCGTGGAACTTCCCCTATCCGAGGGGTTCTCTACTATCTTTGTTGTTGTAGATAGGTTGTCCAAAATGGCCCACTTCCTCCCTCGGCAATGGAGACGGCCAAGATCTTTGTCAAAGAAATTGTAAGGCTGCATGGGGTTCCGGCAAGTATTGTGTCCGATCGAGGTGTCCAATTCACTTCAAGGTTTTGGAAGGCGCTCTGCGGGTCTCTTGAAATTGAATTGGCATTTCCATCCGCTTATCACCCCCAGACAAATGGGCAAATGGAAAGAACCAATCAGTCCCTGGAGCAGTACATCCGCTGTTTTTCTTCTTTCTCGCAAGATGACTGGGTCTCGTTACAACCTATGGCGGAGTTCGCATATAACAACTCCTTGCATTCCGCCATCAACCAAACACCGTTCTTTGCCAATTACGGCTTCCACCCAGATTTTTTACCCAGTTCAGTTCCAGAATGCACTGTTCCGGCAGTTTCCAAGACATTGGACTTCTTCTCCTATAACAACAAACTCCTAAAGGAGACTATGGCCCAGTCCCAGGAATGCTATAAACGGGCGTTTGACAAGAAGAGACGTGGAGAACTTGTTCTTGCGCCCGGCGACCAAGTCTGTCCCTCCAGGAAATTAGGCCCTAAATTCATGGGTCCTTTCACAGTAAAGAGGAAGATAAATGAAGTTGCCTATGAACTTAATCTACCTGACTCTTTTAGAGTGCACCCGGTCTTTCATGTGACCTTATTGAAACCTGTTACCCCAAATCCCTTTGCTGGCCGCACTACTGGCCCACCCGAACCTGTTATAGTGGACAATGAAGAAGAGTTTGAGGTCGAAGCAATTCTTGACTGTAGGAAGAAGGGTAATGTAACCCAGTACCTCATCAAATGGAAGGGGTATGGCCCTGAAGACAACTCCTGGGAGCCCAAGGGCAACCTACATGCTCAAAAACTTTTGCGGGCCTTCAAGAACCGCCAGGTTTCCAGATCGGCTCACCTGGGCAGCCGAAGTCTACCCTTAAGGAGGGGGCACTGTCAGGGACATTACCTGGATGGTCGCGGTGCTGCCCCTGCTGGTGTGCGCCGATGTCCTGCGGTGCGTGCGGGGGTGCATGTTCCTGTGCGCGCGGTGGTGCGCGCTCCTGCGGGCGCTGGTGCGCGCCGGTGTGTGCCCTTGTGTGCTCCTGCTAGCGCCGGTGCGCGTCGGCGTGCGCCGGTGCGCGCTGTTGTGGGCACTTCGGGTAGCACTGGAGTGTGTGCTGGCATCCAGGTGCGCGCGGCAATCGGCCTATTTAGGCCTGCTGCTTAGACCGTTCAGGTGCTGCCTGATCAACAGCTCCCCGGTTCCTGTTCCGTTGCCGGTATTCTGCATTTCTGTTTCCTGATCTCCTGACGACCCGGCTCTCCTTGGACACCTCTGACCTCTGCCTGCACCTGACCTCGGCCTGTTTGACCTCGCTCCTGCCTGCTCCTTCTGCACCTCTGCTGCCCGCCTGTTGCCAAACCCTGCCTGAACTCGGACCTGCCTGCTCAGCTCCTGCTCTGTACCCAGTTTGCCTGTGTCCTGCCTATGCACCGGCTGCTGGAATTTTCCTGCAAGTTCCTTCTCTTGGAGCCATACCACAGGCTCTCTTACCACTCCGCACTCTCAGCCACCTGTCTACTCTATCAGGGGTTGTAAGTCGGACACGTACGGGAGACCACCCTCTGCCCAAGTGGACTCACCGGTTCGGTAAGTGCTAGTCTGACAGTATCAGGCAGCCATGACTGAGTCCGAGCAGGGGGCCTCCCCCATGGATGAATTATGCAGACATTTGGCTGGTCTGACCCAAGCCGTGAAGAATCTCCAGGAAGGCTACTCAAGATTGGAGGAGCAAGTTCAAGCCTTGTCTTCCTCATCTAACCCTCAAGGAACCTCTTCCACCGGCCTTTCATCCGCACCCTCCGTAGTGATGCTTCCTCCAGAGCCACGAGTACCTGCGCCCGAGAAGTTTTCTGGCGATCGCACCAAGTATCGTGCGTTTCACAACTCTTGCGAACTGTACTTCGCACTGCAGCCCTGGACATTCTCTCTAGAGGCAACCAAGGGGGGCTTTGTAATATCCCTGTTGTCCGGTGAGCCTCAGACCTGGGCCCACCGTCTGCTGGAGCAGAAATCTGGAACCCTGGATAGCCTTGATAGTTTCTTCTTGGCCATGTCTCAATTATATGAGGACCCCCAATTGACTGCGACTGCAGAAGCCGCACTACATTCTCTCCAACAAGGTCGCAGGGTGGCCGAGGACTATGCGGTGGAATTCCGCCGTTGGAGTTCCAACACGGATTGGAATGACGCCGCCTTGCGCCACCAATTCCGGATGGGACTTTCTGACCCCCTTAAGGATGAGTTGGCACAGGTGGGAATACCACAAACCCTGGATGAGTTAGTCAATCTCTCCATTCAGATTGATCGTCGCTTAAGGGAGCGTCGGTCGGAGAGGTCCTCCAGCCACTTCCGTCTCACCTGGATGCTACACAAGGTTCCCAGTTCTGCTGGTCAGTTCTCTTCCACCTCTTCTGCTCCCGCTCTGGAAGCTCCTGAACCGATGCAGCTCGGTTTACTTCGGCCTTCGTTGACCCCTGAAGGAAAGCAGCGCAGACGTGCCCACAACCTATGTCTCTACTGTGGGGAACCTGGGCACTATGTCAAGGCCTGCCCCAACAAGACACGTAAGTGTGTTTCCTCTTCCTTCATGTGTGCCTCTGTTCTACGAAAACCCAGTTCTCACCTTGCCCTTCTCCTCACTTTGCAGCTTCCAGGAGGGAGTTTCCCAGTGTCAGCCATCATTGACTCCGGACCATGCAGTTGCTTCAACGATCTGACTTTCGCTGCCAACCATCACATCTTGCTTCTAACTAAGGCTCAGGGGCTTGCTGTACACCTAGCAGATGGCTGACAGTATACTCACAGAGAACTGCTATAGTTTATTGTTATATATATATCATTAACACAGCATTGTTTTAACATAGGCACACAGGTTATTTGTTTCAATACACAGCATTATAGATTATACTTTATTGCGCAGAAACGCAGCACGTTTATAATTATGCGATTTTTGGCATAGCATTTATTGCAGTATTCACTGCATTTATCGTCACAGGATTTTTGTACAATTTGTGGCCTTCCCCTTTGTTTGCACAACGTCTTTGCACATTGTTTACTGCACAGCTTATTCTTTGCACATTTTTTCTCTTTTGCACAGTATTTGGAACTGCCATTTACCTTATAGGAATATCAGTGGTTTGTTGTTCAAGACTAGGGATGAGCCGAACACCCCCCGGTTCGGATCGCACCAGAACTTTCGAACTGACCAAAAATGCGTGTGAACTTTAGAACTATATATGGCGTGTGTTGGTGTCGCGCTAATCTAGCACTGAATGATCAGTATTTAATACTCCAGGCTCTAAGGCTCGGTTCACACAGGGGCGGCACGACTTGCAGCGCGACTCACAGACGCGACCTGCACACGACTTCAGCGGCGACTTGCAAAGCGACTTCTATATAGAAGTCAATGCAAGTCGCCTGAAGTCGCCCCAAAAATAGTACAGGAACCTTTTTTCTAATTGGTAAAAAAGAATGGTGTTGCGCTCCACACAAAATTAATTAAATCTAGTGACAATAAATAAATAATCGCATACAAAATCTAAAAGACGCACCTATGCGATTAAAATTACTTTAAATTATATCTACAACCTATGTGCATAAAATCATTCAAAGTGATTAGTGGGGTGTTCAGAATATACACATATTCCTAGTGTTATTCATACTAAGAACAAATAAAAAAATATAAATAGTCTATGCAATCGTAATACAGTGCAAGTGAAGTAATACAAACAAAAACGCAGATCCTGATAATATCAATCCAGTCCCTGATGAAGTCACGTGATCAATGACGATATGCATAGGATTTGCGTAGGAGGATACCGGAAGTGACGTCCGGGGTACGAACGAGGAGGCCGTTCGTTGTTTTAGCTGTAACGTTTGAATTTTATTATTTAAATGTGAGTACCCAGGACTTGGTCCTTTTTATAATAAAGAATTTGTGTGACATTACTTCACTATTGGAGCCCCTTTTCTCTTTTTCGGGTTTGACCTGTGATCCTTTGCGGAGTACCTGGAGGAAAATATCTGGGGTGCCTGCACTACACTTAGGATATACACCGCAAACCATTGGAGTATACTGCTGTACCTATACCAACTGAGGATATACACCCTAATCGAGGACATACACCTTAAATATTGGAGCATATTGCTGTCTAACTGACAGCAGTGAGGTAAGGTACCCACTGCACTCAGTGTGTGAGCACCCACTTTGAGGAACTGTAAGATCACCGGTGGAACTACCCCGTGTTTATTCACAGGATTAACCCTTTACACAGCACAGTGTGGATTCACTTTATTTTGCATGAACTGATATGGATTGCTAGTCCTTTATGTCAATTAGAGACACTTTAAGAAACCCCTTTGAACTGCTGTTTTTTTAGGTTTATTTATTTACTTTTTGATATATTTTTACACACATTTTTTCGTTTATTTATTTGTTGGATTTTACCCTTACACAATTTTCTGTATACACGCTGGCACTTGGATGCACTTTTATGGACTGAGACACACCTTTTTGATTTCACAACTTTCTGGATTGATATTATCAGGATCTGCGTTTTTGTTTGTATTACTTCACTTGCACTGTATTACGATTGCATAGACTATTTATATTTTTTTATTTGTTCTTAGTATGAATAACACTAGGAATATGTGTATATTTTGAACACCCCACTAATCACTTTGAATGATTTTATGCACATAGGTTGTAGATATAATTTAAAGTAATTTTAATCACATAGGTGCGTCTTTTAGATTTTGTATGCGATTATTTATTTATTGTCACTAGATTTAATTAATTTTGTGTGGAGCGCAACACCATTCTTTTTTACCAATTATCACTTGAGGGGAGGGTTTGCACCTCTGTCGGTGGTTTGCTGCAACCATACCAGCTCTGTTTAGTTTACCATTGTAGCGCGAGGATAACCTACTATTAACAACCTTTTTTCTAAGTCGGAGCGACTTGAGTCGCTCCTATTAGAATGGTTCAATAGTACAGAACGGAGCGCGACTTGTCTGGCGGCTAAGTCGCCTGACAAGTCGCTCCTGTGTGAACCGGCACTAAATATCTAAGCCAATAGTAAATCTATAAAATATCTGATAAATAAATAATCAATAAATGTGAACTTAGTGTAGATAGGACATAAATCAATACACTTGTGAGCACAATATAAAAAATATAAATTCATGCACAATTATTTCAAATTGATTATAAATGAATAATAACAGATATCCATAAAGTGCTGAGTGCTCAATCCCTCAAACAGAGTGTCCAATACGTGCAAGTAGTAAACACACTACAGAGGTAACAGAATTGTGATTAAAGTTAAAAGTGCATAATAGTACTTCAAACTCCTCTATAAAGTAAATTATTCCAATCTAATTATAAACAAAATAAAGTGCTTTATTAAGTATTGCACAGGGTACTCACATAGATATCAGTTAAAACCAGCCTTTCTCCAAACGAGCAGCGAACTCGTATCTGTGTACATCAATGAGAGTCTGTCCCGTCCCTATGCATGACGCCACACCACGTGACTTCATCAGGTACCCTATTAGAACCCCATTGAAGTCTATGGGACTCGAACATTCGAAAAAAAAATGTTATAATTTTAATGGCTAATATGTAAGATAGTGTCTTAAAAAGGGTTTGGGGACCAGGCTCCTTCCCCAGGGGACATAGGTCAATGCCTAATATGTTTTTAAAAATGGTTGTTTTTTTGGGAGCACTGATTTTAATGACGATTGAAAAAAAGTGAAATATTCCTTTAAATATTGTGCCTGGGGGATGTCTATAGTATGCCTGTGAAGTGCCACGTGTTCCCATGTTTAGAACAGTCCCTGCACAAAACTGCTTGTGGTTTTGATGTAATATCTGGTTCCGGCAATACAGATGAAAATCATTGAGAAAAATGGCATGGGTAGCCCCCCTGCCCATTACCAGCCCCTTTGGGTCTTGTACGGATATAAAGGGGAACCCCGTACCCAAATAAAAAAAAGGAAAGGCGTGGGGCCCCCAGGCCCTTTATACTCAGAACAGCAGTATACAGGTGGTGCAAACAAGACAGGGACTGTGAGGTTTGTCGTGTTAAGTAGAATCTGTTTAAAAATGTACCAGTTCAAAATTACAAAGTGTAGCTCCAGTCAAAAAATCAATTTTTAAGCTTTTTGGAAAACATAGGGAAGGGTTATCACCCCTGTAGAATTTTTTTAGCCGTCCATCTTTTTCCATTTCACTTCCTGTTGTCTCCTTCCGTTTGCAAGTAGGAGACGTTTGTAAGTTGGGTGTTTGAAAGTAGGGGCCTGCCCTATATGCTCTGCAGAAATGGGGACCTAAGGTATTCGTGTTGCCACACCACTGTAAGCCCTCAAAGTGACTCTTGGTGGGCGCTGGAGCACCCTGCTGTGAAAGGTTATATCAAGAATTGTTATTACATGCCATTGTTGAACAGTGGTATAAAAATTGGGCCTTTAGTAGTTGTGGTGGTGGTGCTGGTGCCACAACACTATAAGTCCTCACAGTTACTCTCGGTGGGTGCAGGAACGGGTCCTGCTGTGAAATATTATATCAAGAATTGTAATTACATGCCCCTGTTAAACAGGGGCTGAAAAATTGGGCCTTAGGCACTGCTTGCTGGTGCCACAACACTGCAACCTCTCCCAGATACTCTAGTTGGAGTGCAGGAATGAGCCCTGCTGCAAAGCATTGCATCAAAAATTGTATTACATGCCCCTGTTAAACAGGGGCTGAAAAATTGGGCCTTAGGCACTGATGCCACGACACTGCAACCTCTACCATATACTCTCGCTGGAGTGCAGGAATGAGCCCTGCTACAAAGCATTGCATCAAAAATTGTAATTACACGCCCCGTTAAACAGAGGCAAAAAAATTGGGCTGGTGGCATCACCCAGAACCAAAAATGTTCTTCCAAGATATCAGCGGGATCATTGAGGAGGAAGAGGATAGTCAGTCAACATAACAGGACAGGCACTCAGCATCAGCATAGGCAGTCTTGAAGGGACATTTCCAAAAAAATTATTCGGTTACATCAGCTTCAGGTGCTTGGTAGCTGGTGGTGATCCAAGACTGATTCATCTTTATGAAGAAGGTCAGTCGATCAAATGAGTCGGTGGACAGGCGCACCCTGTGATCGGTTACACAGCCACCAGCAGCACTGAATGTGCGTTCCGAAAAAATGCTAGATGCAGGACAGGCCAGTAGCTCCATTGCATACTGTGCAATCTCTGGCCAGTGATCCATCCTCAAGACCCAGTAAGCCAGAGGATTTTCGGTGGGATGGTTGCTGGAACCGATCATACCTTGGGACTGCGGACTAAAAAACTACCTGAACGCATCGGTCAGACGTCCACCTTCTCCACCGCTTCTCCTGAGACTGACCAAAGCCTCATTGTCCAGGACCAGGAATTTGTAACCTCCCAGTTTCTGGGAACGCGTTGCACAGACCTTTCTGCAAGGCCTCCTGGAGATGTTTCATCCTCTGCGACAGCAAGATAAGGTCCGCAACCTTACCCTTGTACCATGGATCAGGGAGAGTGGCCAGCCAGTAATGGTCTCTCTCCTTGACCTGAAGAATCCAAGGATCCTTCCGCAGGCTTTACAGGATCAGGGAGGCCATGCAGCGTAGATTAGTTGAGGCATTCGGTCTGGAGTCCTCTGGGTCACTAAGGACAACATGATCCACAGCCACCTCCTCCCAGCCATGTAGAAGTCCACGGGTTTCTTGGGACTGTAAATCATCCCTAAAAGACTGCTGATGCTGAGTGCCAGGCTCCACCTCCATGCTAACACAATCCTCCTCCTCCTCCTAGTCCTCTTCTTGTGTGATGGGTGGGACAGCAGGAACACTGTCTGGATAAAGGGGGCCTTGAGAGGCAAAGAAGTCCTCCTCTTCCTGCTTCTGTTCTGCCTCAAGTGCCCTGTCCATTATTCCATGCAGCGTATGCTCCAACAGGTGGACAAGAGGTACAGTGTCACTGATGCATGCACTGTCACTGCTCACCATCCTTGTGGACAGTGCATGCATCCCTGATCATGCCCCACTGGCGTGGTGAGAAAAAAACGAGCTCCGCTGACCCTGTCCTGGTGCCATAGTCGCACAGGTACTCATTGATGGCCCTCTGCTGCATGTGCAGCCGCTGCAGCATGGCCAACGTTGAGTTCCACCTGGTGGGCATGTCACATATAAGGCGGTTCTTGGGAGCTCAGCCAGGCGAGCACTGGCATTAAGTGATCGGCGGAAATGTACACAGACTTTCCTGGCCTGCCTCAGGACATCCTGTAAGCCCAGGTACTTCTCCAGGAACCGATGCACCACCAGGTTAAGGATGTGAGCCAGACAGGCCACTTGGGTCAGTTGTCCCTGTCGGAGGGCGGAGAGGAGGTTGGTGCCATTGTCGCAAACCACCATTGCTGGCTTAAGCTGGCATGGCGTCAACCACCTTCTGGCCTGCCCCTGCAGAGCTGACAAAATATCTGCCCCAGTGTGGCTCCTGTTCCCGAAACAAACCAGCGCAAGCACGGCAAGGCTAGCAATTTAGCCAAGCTAGCATTCAACCGCTGGGCATGTTGATGGCTGGGAGTGAACTTCTTTAGACTGACAGCAACTGGGGCAGGGAAATTTGCCTGCTACAATCGGACGTGGGTGTGCTGCTAGCAGAGTGCCCGCAAGTACTTGGCTGTGACGAGGAGCAAGGAGAGCTCCGCTTCGCTCTTTGGTGTGGGTCTTTAAGGTACGCTTGCCAACAAGCTGCATGGCGGGTCAACATATGTCTGGTCAGGCATGTGGTGCCCAAGCGGCTGATGTTTTGGCCACGTGAGATACGCTTGAGAGATATGTTGAAAATAGCAGCGGTGTGATCTGATACACTCGTCTCAAAAAAGGCCCACACCAAAGAACTTTTGGAATAACGCGCAGAGGCAGTGCCCTGCACAGGCGGAGCTCTGCTGTGTGATTCAGTCGGTGTGCTGCCCCTAAGCTGGCCCCCGGAGGGCATCCTGCCTTGTTGGAGATGTGCCTCCTCCTCTCTCCTATCAGCCACCCATGTGGAGTCAGTGACCTCATCATCCCCTCCCTCTTCATCACTGGAGAAAACCTGGCAGTATACTGCAGCTGGTGGAACATGACTGTCAGATTGCTGTCCTTCTTGAGCATCCCCTCTCTCTGCGCTCACGCTACTGCTTTCCTCTAGCTGGGTATCATCATCAGAGCCTTCAAAACACTGGGCATCCTCCTGGAGCATGTATCCAACACTGTGCTCAAACAGTTCGGAGGACATGGTGGGACGTAGTGACTGATGATGACATTGAGACAAGGGAAGAGGACACGTTAGCAGCTGCTTTGCTAGTACCCTGAGCCTGGGTGAGAGAGGATGAGGAGGATGAAGAGGGCTTGGTCATCCACTCTACCAAGTCTTCAGCATGATGCGGCTCAACACGTCCAGCTGCCGAAAATAAGGACAAGCGCGTCCCATGGCCACGTGCTGATGACGATGCACCGCGTCCACGACCAGCACTGTTGTCTCTAGACACAGAGCCTGCTTGCCCTCTTATTGGCTCGTGACTGTCTGCCTCTCCTTGTTGGTCTTCCAGACATAGTAATGGCCTGCATGGAGATGGGAAAACCAGCAATTGGGTATTGTATATTATGCTGGAGGCACACAACACCCACTAACTCCTGCATATGCCTGTATGAGAGAACACCAGCAATAAAGGGTAGATACAGGTGTATACTGTGCTGTGCTGGAGGCACACAACACCCACTAACTACTGCAGATGCCTGTATGAGAGAACACTAGCAATAAAGGGTAGATACAGGTGTATACTGTGCTGTGCTGGAGGCACACAACACCCACTAACTACTGCAGATGCCTGTATGAGAGAACACCAGCAATAAAGGGTAGATACCGGTGTATACTGTGCTGTGCTGGAGGCACACAACACCCACTAACTACTGCAGATGCCTGTATGAGAGAACATCAGCAATAAAGGGTAGATACAGGTGTATATTGTGCTGTGCTGGAGGCACACAACACCCACTAACTACTGCAGATGCCTGTATGAGAGAACACCAGCAATAAAGGGTAGATACAGGTGTATACTGTGCTGTGCTGGAGGCACATAACACCCACTAACTACTGCAGATGCCTGTATGAGAGAACACCAGCAATAAAGGGTATATACAGGTGTATACTGTGCTGTGCTGGAGGCACACAACACCCACTAACTACTGCAGATGCCTGTATGAGAGAACACCAGCAATAAAGGGTAGATACCGGTGTATACTGTGCTGTGCTGGAGGCACACAACACCCACTAACTACTGCAGATGCCTGTATGAGAGAACACAAGCAATAAAGGGTAGACACAGGTGTATACTGTGCTGTGCTGTAGGCACACAACACCCACTAACTACTGCTGATGCCTGTATGAGAGAACACCAGCAATAAAGGGTAGATACAGATGTATACTGTTCTGGAGGCACACAACACCCACTAACTACTGCAGATGCCTGTATGAGAGAACACCAGCAATAAAGGGTAGATACAGGTGTATACTGTGCTGTGCTGTAGGCACACAACACCCACTAACTACTGCCGATGCCTATATGAGAGAACACCAGCAATAAAGGGTTGATACAGGTGTATACTGTGCTGGAGGCACACAACACCCACTAACTCCTGCAGATGCCTGTATGAGACAACACCAGCAATAAAGGGTAGACACAGGTGTATACTGTTCTGGAGGCACACAACACCCACTAACTCCTGCAGGTGCCTGAGAAAAGAACACACTGTCCCTGCCTATGCTGCTCTTTCCCTGCACGCCGGAACACACTACACAAGGCCCCGGCGCTGGCGACCTTATATAGTGTGGGGCGTGTACTAAACCCCCCTGAGCTATAATTAGTCACAGGCAGAAAAAGTCCATATAATGCACAGATCAAATGGATGTTCAACTTCAAACAAAGTTGTTTCTCCAGAGATGTAGCAAAAACGGACAAATTAGCAACAGTCTATCTTTCTGCCCTCTCTTCATGCAACGGTAGCGCACATCACTCTGCAGGTAATAGCTTTACAGGAAAAGTGAAAGATGACCTATTGGCTGCTTACCAGATCCCAGGATCAAACGAGCATGTCTCAGACCAGAGCCTCCACACAGAGCAATGTCCACCTCCAACTTCTCAGCCTGGATCCTCCGCTCTCTCGGTATACAGCAATCACCTCCACTCTGTGTCTCAGCTGCAGACCACACACAGCGCTTCACCTCCTCCACTGGCTATACGCACGCCACCTCTACCTCCGTCTGGCATGCAGGGCAGAAAAAAAAGCGGCCAATCGGTCATATTTCACTTTTCCTGTAAAGTTATTGACTGATGTGCGCTACCAGTGCATGAAGAGAGGGCCGAAAGATAGACTGTTGCAAATTTGTCAGTTTTTGCTACATCTCTGGAGAAACAACTTTGTTTGAAGTTCAACATCCATTTGATCTGTGCATTATATGGACTGTTTCTTCAGTATTTTTCACTAGTTGTTTAATGTGGACATTATTTGATGAATTATTTATTATTTGTCACCAGCAATTTTTCATTTTCATTTGTAGTTTTATTGAGTGAGAGTGTTTGGCACATCAGAGTGGACACGGAAGTTTGTATTTCTGGTGGTTTACCTACTGATATAATTATCTTTTTCTGGTGTTTGATAATTGGGTTTGGCTGATAATTGGGTTTGGCTGACCTGTGTGTCATACAGACTCATTATCTTTATGCTTTTTATTTTTACGCATCTTATGAGGGGTATAACAGGAACACTTTGTTACTATCACTGGTGGCTTTTATCACTGATTAATTAATTATTGATTTTGTTTTTGGTAGGAGTGAGGGGCACAGTAGTTTGGGTATGGAAGTTTGTATTCCGGATGCTCATTTAAACACTCGTTTGATTAACCCATTCAGGTCACGCAACTGAAGTATTTTCTCACAGTATTTATTTGCACATAATTGTTTTTTTGTACTGTTAGTGATCCATTTCACCAGTTTATTTTTGGTTGCGCTTACTCCATTTTACTATTTAGTGGGTAGGGATACTATGTACTCTATACTCATTCACATGGGGGTGGGATCTGGGGGCCATCACCCATCAATATGGGGACAAGGTGATGGGGGGCAGAGTGTCCATGAACATCAATTTTCATGTATATATATATATATATATATATATATATATATATATATATATATATATATATATATATATATATATATATGTATATATATTTATATATATATTTTTTTATTTTTTGTGTCCCTTTTTTTTTTATATATCATTATTATAAATTTTAAATGAAGTGGATCTTTACACTCCAAGTCTTTCATGACATATAATAGTCCCAAGGGGGCGTGGCTTGGCGCCGAATGGAGACGGCCGCCTGATCCACTAGCTCTGTCCACCGGAGGTCCTGCTGCTTGCCTACAGGAGCACACATCGGCGAAAACATGGTGAAGCAGAAGGGGAAGTCACCACAGTCGCGGTCCCGCTCCCCGAGAGGCACGGATCAGCCGCCCGAACGGAGCATCCCGGAAATTTTCCGAGCCCGATCACGCGAGGCCGTGGCCTCACCTCGGGCCTACTCGGAGCACCGCTCCTCCAGCCTCAGCCCGTCGCGCAGGGGAGAAACCCTACACACAGAGAGCCCCACCGCTGCCCGCCCGCTGAATATGCAAGACCTCAGGGCGGTAGCAGCGGATATTAAAGACTCACTAACAGCGGTGATAACTGACCTTAGGAGGGACATCCAGTCACTGCATCTGCGGATAGAGGACCTGGAAGACACTACAATCCGCCATGACACCACGATGCAGCAACTGCAGCATGCTTCCCAAACCCACAGCAGCCAGCTCAGAGATCTCCACAGACATGTGGAAGATCTGGACAATCGCGGACGTCGCCATAATCTCCGGGTAAGAGGCATCCCTGAATCCATCGATCAAACTCACCTGTCACAAGCAACGGTTCAGATCTTTAATGACTTGCTGGGAAGGCCCCCTGAAACCCCCATAGAATGTGACAGGCTGCATAGAGCGCTCAAACCCAGGGGTAGGGACACGGACCCACCCAGGGATGTGATCTGCTGCCTGACAAGTTTCAGATTGAAGGAAGACATACTGAGAAGGGCCAGAGATCGCCGTAACCTGACTTACCAGGGGGTAGAGATCAAGATATTCCAGGATCTATCCCCCATAACCCTTCAAAATAGGAGAGATCTGCGTCCACTCCTGGACATCCTCCGCCATAAGGGCATCCAATACCGCTGGAAATTCCCCTTCTGCCTATCGGCTTCATCAGCAGGAAGAGTGGCTAACCTGCGGGTCCCGGAAGATCTCAGGGAATTCTGTGATATCCTACAAATCCCCCTTGTGGAACTTCCAGATTGGTACAGAGCCTACCGTAACCCACCACTACCAAGCACCAACTCCATGGTACCGGTCCGGGATGACTTCCACATCCGGAGACGCAGATCGCTGTCCCCTAGGCCGCAAGCTCAGAGGGATCCGAGAGACAGAGACCGCCAGAGCCCCACGGCATCCCCAGCTCATAGGAGAGCAAGACCGGACAGGCCCTAAGGTTCTGGATCTGATCCTAACGCCCACTTTCAGTGCCTTCCTTACCCAGAACTGTCGTTCCTTCTTTTTTTTTTTTTTTTGCCCTGGCTGCCGGGCCTCTTATCGTGACCAAGCTCCTTCCTCCCAATGCCCCTGTATGCCAGACTACCCGATATATTTGATGGAACTGCATTCCCTGACGCTTTTGTATGTTCTTAGATCCCCTAACTTGTCTAGTATACCTGTGTACCAGCAAACAGGCTCCAGATGGATGGATCTACTGGCACAGTTATTTAATAGGGAGGGGAGGGGGATGGGGGGTTCACAAAACCTGAGTATCGGGACTGTCTTCTCAGGATAACACCCAGGTCCGGTGAGCAACCACTCTTTGAAACATTTCTGTGACTCTCCAGGTTTTCAAATGTTTTGTCTTTCCCTATCTTTACAATGGTCTCATGCATGTTGATGTCGCGTTGGGGAAGGACCCGCCTAATTGGGTAAAGATCCATCCTCCTCCCTATCGCACGAACACACGACACGCCATAGCATTACCTTCTAGAAAGTTTGAATTTCTGATACACCGAACGTCTCTGCTAGCTTGACCCACTTCGAGACAAATATGGTCGAGAGAGCCACCAATTCGTGCTACTCAGCTAGTTTGTGACTAACCACTCTACACCCTAAGAGATGACATAATGAAAGTCATTTGACCTCTATGGTAGCCCAATATTGATACAAATGTAGTTCCAAGTGTTTTCAAGTTATAACCTACGCTTGTCCACGGGTATACCTTACAGTTGTCAAATCTCCTATTTTACCCAAGTTCCTGAATGTTTCCTGCTTTGCTCAAGGGCAGTTGACAAACTTGAGTTGAATGTCTAGCCTCCTAGATCTCTTTACCCCTCTAGGAACACATAATGAGATTCACGTCTTTCCCCCGACCAGGGTGACCTACGCCGCCCTGGGGGTCCCGACGGCCAGGTCAGCGTTAGTTTCGCTAGTTTTACAGTTTACTACAGGTTAAAAATGTTTATAATATCCGAAGGGCATTACCCAATATGACGTTTTGTCGTATGATGTCCCCCGGAGGATACTTTCTCTTTGTTTTCTGTACATGTTTGCTGGTTTATACTGTGTTAGATGTTCCTATGCATGATTGGATGCATTTCAAAGACATTGCTCTGAGCTCTATGATCCAGTGTCCCTAATCCCCTTTTTTTTTTTCTCTCTCCTCCTCCCACAACATAACAACTAGACATCTGCTCCAACTTCTACAGACTCTTACCTAGACCTCCCATGGACCAGAAGCATCACTGATTGATACTTGGACGCCTTTCACCCCCCCACACAACGGGACTGTGAAGATCTCCGTTGACCCGTGCCGGACGACAACCCCTGTGACAGGGTAAGGTAGCTGGACTACACATACCCCCGGTTACTTCCTTACCCCACACACAAACCCCACCCTACTTAACTTAAACCCAACCTTCCTCACCCCCGCTTCCCGTAGAACTCCTACTCCGCCACTTTTCCCTCTCCCCCCTCTAATCACAGGCCTCGCCTTCTCGATCCCCTCCCTACCTCTTTCCTAGACTAAGATATACTCGGGGGCCCCGTACCACCCCAGATAACTCCTACTTAGACCACCTCTTCAGTCGACGGGAGTGCTGACGACCTCACTGAACACCTGTTCAGATTCCGACTCCCATGGCTGACACAAACCCTACCATGCCACTGACCAAAGTTAAAGTTGTCTCACAAAATGTTAAGGGCCTCAACATCCCGGAAAAGCGTAGCCAAGTTTTAGAGATGATGGCCAAATTGAAGGCGGACGTAGTCTTCCTACAAGAAACCCACTTCCATGCAAAACACATTCCGAAATTCTCAAACCGTCTGTATCCGACATCCTTCCATGCACCTAACCCGATAGCTAAAACGAAAGGGGTCTCAATCCTATTGTCGAGGAATGTCCTTTGGCACACAATTGACACCCTTATAGACCCAGACGGACGTTTCCTGTTTCTGAAAGGAACCATGCACAACAGAACGGTTACTTTAGCTAATGTGTATAGCCCTAACACGGCCCAGGTCAGCTTTGTCCGGTCTGTTGTCTCAGCCTTGCTGGGCTTCCAATCTGGAATCCTAATTCTAGGAGGTGATCTTAATGTACCCCTACAACCCCTCCTAGACTCATCCTCCGAATCCTCCTTTTTACCCTATAGAGCGCTTAGACAAATTAAACTGCAACTACACGAACTCCTCCTACATGACACCTGGCGTACACTGCATCCTACCGAAAAGGACTACACCTTCTTTTCGGCCCCCCACAATAAATACTCTAGAATTGACTACTTATTCCTCTCACAGAAAGACCTACCCCTCATAACATCAGCCACCATTGAACCAATGCTCATAGCAGACCACAATCCAATAACTCTCTCTTTAACATTCCCAGAAAAATGTTCCAACACCAAAATATGGAGACTTGACTCCTCCCTCCTCACTTCAGAAGGAGACGTCACAGATATACGGGAATCCATAACAAACTATTTTCAGGAAAATGCCAACCCAGAGATATCTCCCATCACCATATGGGAAGCTCACAAGTGCGTACTTCGTGGCAAACTCATGTCCCTTAAAGCCACCCGGAAAAAAGCACAGCAGGCGTTACTAGTGGAACTAACCACCAAAATTAGGAAATTAGAAAAGGCCCACAAACAATCACAAGCCCAAAGCACATACCTGGAACTTACCCAGACCAGGAAGTCACTAACAGATATCCTCAACCATAGGACTCAACGCAAGTTTACACTGACTCATAAACTTTTCTACGAGCAGGGGAACGAATGTGGAAAGTTATTAGCGAGAGCACTCCAAACCAAAAAAGCCAATACTAGCGTACACACCATAAAAGACCCCAAGGGTAAATCACACTCAGCCACAGCAGACATAGCAACACAATTCGCACAGTACTTCAAAGAACTATACAACTTGCCCCAACAAGCTGACACACCATTGAGTACAACTAAAAGACACTCATCATGGACTTTCTTAACAAATACAGTCCCAATCCCATCCCAAGGGAAGAAGCTTGCGATCTTGATAACCCCTTATCCGAGGATGAATTCAAAATAGCCATTAAACAATTAAAGCCGGGCAAGAGCCCGGGCCCGGATGGCTTCTCGGCACCATATTATAAAACCTTCACAGACCTCCTCTCAGCTCCGTTTCTTAAAGCTTTCAACTCTCTTACACCATCCTCTACCCCCTTCCATAGACTACTAGAAGCCCATATCACGGTCATACCGAAGGAAAACAAAGATATCACCTCAGTCACCAATTATAGACCAATCTCCCTTCTCAATGTAGACCTTAAAATATTCGCCAAAATTTTAGCGAACCGCTTACTACCTTTCTTACCCTCTGTTATCAGGAAAGATCAGGTCGGCTTTGTCCCTGGACGAGAAGCCAGGGACAACACCATCAGAGCTATTAACCTACACCATTTGCTCACCACTCAGAATCAAAGAGGCTTCTTTCTGTCACTGGATGCGGAGAAGGCATTTGACAGGTTGGCCTGGGACTATCTAGGGGCAGTCCTACGCCAGCTGGGAATACCTAACCGAATGCATAACCTTATTATGTCCTTATATGCTACGCCAACAGCAAGAGTCAGGGTAAATGGCCACCTGTCAGATGCCTTCTCCATCCAAAACGGTACGAGACAGGGATGCCCCCTGTCCCCTCTCCTCTTCATCTTGACCCTAGAACCCCTTCTCCAATGTATTCGCTCCAATGATGACATAAAGGGAATTCCAGTGGCAGGACACACACACAAGCTAGCGGCCTTTGCCGATGATGTGCTATTATTCCTGACCGAGCCATTGACATCAATCCCCTCTCTACTTAGAGATTTCGACCTATTCCGTCGCATTTCTAATTTAAAGATTAATTTCTCTAAATCCCATGCCCTCAATATCTCCTTACCTGATGATCTCGTTGCCCAATGCCAGAACAATTTCCCCTTTGTATGGAAAAAAGATTCCATCACCTACCTAGGCACCCAACTCACCTCACAACTATCAGATCTATACGCCAAAAACTTTGCTCCACTGGTTCGTGCCATCTCCGCAGATCTGCGGAGGTGGGATCGACCACACTTTTCCTGGTTTGGCTGTGCAGCCATTCTAAAAATGAATGTGCTTCCACGTGTCTTGTACCTACTACAAGCTCTTCCCATAAAACTCCCACTAACATTTTTTCGGACAGTAAAAAGTATATCGCTGAGATTCCTCTGGAAACATAAACGTCCGAGGATTAGCTTCACCCAACTCTCCAAACCCAAAGGTAAGGGAGGAATTGGCCTCCCTGATATCCAAAATTACTCCAGGGCCTGCCACCTTGGAAGGATTGCTGACTGGTCACTACACAAAGAGAGTAAGGATTGGGTATCCTTGGAGGAATCCTTCTCAGATTTGCCGCTGAAATCCACGCCGTGGATTCCAGCCTCCTTTATCCCTCAAACTCTAAAGAAACACCCCCTCATAGGAGCAACCCTGGATTGCTTCAGAGAGGCCTGCAGGAGATTCCGAATTTCTTCTAACCCAGGTCCCCTTACGCCTATCCGCCTCAACCCAGCGTTTGCTCCGGGTATGTCCAGAAACTTTTTAAAGAACACATGGCCACACAACACAGTCCTAGCCCGCCACTTCTTCCATTCAGGCACACTTCTGGAACGCACCACAATTCCCAGCCTCCCAAACAGCCCTCCCTTCCCGTGTTGGACTTACTTCCAGATCCGACATTTTATCCACACAAATAACCAATCTGCATGCCTATCTAGGGAATTAACCCCATTTGAAGACTTATGTTCCCAATCTTCAACTCAACAACATATGATCTCAAACATTCATTCAATGCTTTTCACAGCGACCTCCCCTAAAGACGGAAAGGCATGTAGAGCTTGGGAAAGAGACTTGCAAATTGACCTTTCTGAAGCTGACTGGGAACGGATTTTCACAATAGCTCACAAAGGCTCACTTAATGTCACAATACAGGAAAATAATTACAAAACACTCACCAGGTGGTATCGCATGCCAGAACTTTTGAATAAATTCAAACCTGACACCTCTGACAAATGTTGGAGATGCTCAGCCGATAAAGGTACACTTCTCCACATTTGGTGGTCTTGCCCACTGCTTCAGTCATTTTGGACGCAGGTCCGTGACATAACTTCCCAGGTAACTACATACCCTCTAGACTTTACACCAGCTCGGCTTATTCTTCACCACGTTTCTACCTCGACCCGATCGTACAAGAGATCCCTGGGGATCCATATGATAAATGCAGCCAAGCTATGCATCTCAACACACTGGGGCACGTCCCACATTCCAACGGTGTCTGACTGGCTAACACGCGTGGGAAGAATAGCCGAGATGGAAGAGCTAATCTACATAGCACGAGATTCCCCATCCAAATTTACACAGACGTGGGCCTGTTGGACCCACTTTCGAACCACAGATGGGTATTCTGCCCTGATGAACCTTAACACTCCTCCTTGTTCCAATAGCTGATTTATATTATTCTAACCATTTCCTCCTGGACAGACTATCCCCTTCATTTATATCAGGAACCTTGGATTCAATCCTTACAGGGTCCCAGAGGGAGCTCCCGCAGGCCGGGGGCCCTCACGAGAAACTTTCCCCTCACTACTGCAGTGGAGGGGGTCGAGAAGTCGACTCCCCTGGTTAACTTCCACCCTCCCTCACCCACACTCTCTACCTGACCTTCCCCCCCAATATCCCCCCCTCTCCATCGCCCCCTGTATCCCCTATCCCCCTCTAGAAGACTGACTTTCCCCCTCCCCCCCAAAAAAAGACTAGCTTACCTTGGTGGACTGACATCCTTCCTTGCTCCTTAAACTCATCAAGACAGATGATAACACTTCTCTTTACATGATCTCACATACAGCGAGCCAGGACACAGACACTACGGATCATTTTCTGAAGTGAATATGTGATTAATACTATTATTAACTCCGATCCCATACTTTGAGAGATAGGGCTCGATAAGCTCCCGTATTCTGCATTGTTGTAATCACCAGTAATTAGTGGAGCTTCAGAAAAGTTGTTTGAATATTAATACGACTTGATTGTTCCATATGTTTGGTCAGATTTATCCTGTAATAGTATGCGAATACGCACAATGTCTATTCATTTATTTCACATTTTGCATTTCTGTATTTGCTTCTTTTAATACTAATAAAAAATTTCATGGAAAAAAAAAAAAATAGTCCCAAATATATCTGTATAAGATACCTTGTATAACTTGTCTTTTTCTGATTGATGAATCCTGCCTTATTTGAATTCTCTGTCTTTTATGTTATGTTTTTGCTTTATTTCTATTTTCTGATTATACATGATGTATTTACCAAAGAGTTAAATTCAATAAAAATTATTGAAAGAGAACATCAATTTTCAAGTCTTGCCACAAATTCTCAATTGGATTTAGGTCTGGACTTTGACTGGGCCATTCTAACACATTAATATGCTTTGATCTAAACCATTCCATTGTAGCTCTGGCAGCATGTTTAGGGTCATTGTCCTGCTGGAAAGTGAACATCCGCCCCAGTCCAGAAGGGAAAGGGGAGGTGGAGAGAGAGTGCACACGCCCCATCATTGTTAGCACGGATCCCACGCAATACTGCTCAGAGTAACCAGCATTTAATAAATTCATTCTACTTGTTCTTACAGGCTTGAGAAGATCTGTAGTGACATTGCTACTAGTGTTGTCAATATACGGTACGATTATATTAACAAGGCAGATATCAATGTCCTCTTATTAAAGCAGATATGTATCCAAAAGGGATAGCGTAGCCACACAGAGATAAAATAATATGTTGCTCTCGTTATGCGGACTTCGCTTCTCTAATGCACATAGACATTTGAAGGCAAGAAGTCCAGTGCATTGCACTTGATACTTACAAACCGGCAAAGGCCCACACACACAGAGAACACGTCTCCAAGCCCTTGAGAAGGTTTTCATACTGCCGATTTTACCGCTGGTCCCGATTCAACCCAAGTGCCCTCTGCTAGAGCGCTCCTTGGTTAGATCAGACACAGGGAGACAGAAGACATTCTATAAAAAACACATCCTAGAATAAAATGTCCACATGAGTCCATATAATAAAAATTTCCACAATAGCTCCTCCTTTTTGTCATATGCTTCCATGTGTCCCTCGATGAATCTCGATCTTCTTCTTACACCTGGAAATCAATCAGTCCTTACAGTCCATAAAAAGGAAAACATAGCTTGATATGTAGACTCTGTTATTCAGAATGGATGACTTATAAGGAGGATACAACATAGTGAGCTGTAGTCAGTCTGTGATCCTCTGTGACTTGTATGTGCGTTGGGCTTTGGCGCATCTCATCGAGGAAGATATGGTCATCTGCTCGGGCTCTGGTCACGCGTCCAATCAGGCAACAGGAGCACCTCATCAGGATGTAGAAGAGGAATAGAAGGAATAGAAACAAAATGACATGAGTATATATATATATTCCTACTTCCTTCAACCACGGTCCAATGGAAAATAAAAAAATCTGCAAAGTTTCTCAAACCCTTGAAAGGATTCCAACTTTCACTAGCTATAGCTCTGGCTTTGCCTTGCAGGGATCTAAGCCTTATTCATATGGGCCTGAACTTTGTTATACCTGGATCGGGGATACTAGTGACAATCTTTACTTATACATTTTCAGAAACCCCCTTTGGACTGTGGGAACCTCCTTGTAGTTTCAACAGTTACATTAAAACATCCCATCCTCAATAGATGAGAAATTGTTCAGTCGTTTCATAAGCTCAAGCCCCCACTGTGTAAAAGCAATTCCCTTCCAGCTGTCCCTGCCATTCTTACCTTCTCTCACAGGTCCGTGCGTGTGAGGCGTGGATAGAGAGTGTACCTGCAGCCAGCAAGCGAACCGAGTACTTAACCATCCGTATTGCTAGCTACTGCAGGGAGCCTAAAATCGGGGAAGGAGGCAACAGTGGAGGCTGTAAATACCAATGCTACTACTCAACGGATGTTTGTGAGTGACATACCTGGCTTTTTTAACCTTTTATTGAGTTAAATAAACTTTAATGCACTAGGGCTGGTGTGCGCTCTGTTTCTCTGTGCTTTTTACCTTCTCTCACGCCATTAGATCCTGACGTTTTGGCCGCAACATAAGATGCTGGGATGCGTTTCACCAGCACGCATGAACCTCTTGCATTAGGGGGAATTACCTTATAAGCTGTAGATCTGCATTAATACCAAACTGAAGTTGAAGCACACTTGTGGGCTACCTAGTTATCCCGATACCAAAGCTGGCAAGAACCAGAGCTATTTTTAAAATTATAATACATTTTACCCTCTGGAAATGTATTGTTAAATTCTATTGACAAGTGCCTGAATTGTACTAGTTTGTCAAAACTCCTTACATCAATATGAACATCCTATATATCATGTACCGCCATCATTGCTGGGGTACTAGTAGACCCAACCGTGTCTCCTTTTCGCTTTCTTAGCTAGTTGGAAAATACACTTTAAAAATATAAATAAACAAAGCTACTTCTCATCCTTGTTGTCTCGTTCTTCAAGCTTCTTTACAACGACCCAGTCACCTGTCACAAACTTGGCTACAATTAGAGCAGTTAGTATTATTGGTTTGAAAAATTGTCATTCTCATCACTCTCATCCCCCCATTTTTCCTACTCATTTCAAAATGGAGGAAGACATGCAGGGTTTAGAATGGTGCAGAACAAAACAGTGAAAAACTGTTTTTTTCACCTAAATGTGAGTAGGAACTTTTTAACATAATTAAAGCTTTTTTAAAAAGGTCACACTATGGACATTCCTCTTTTCCATTGAGAGTCTAGTGACATTTCCCCAGCGGATGACAAACTAACCCCCCAGGAAGTCTACAGACAGCGACACAGGGGCTCACACTGTGGAGGCTATCTCACCCCAGCAGGGGTAAGAAATCTGGTGAGGGCAAAATCAATACTTGTCACAAGCACCGGGAAGTTGCTGTATTAGTGAACACATATCTCCTGCACAGCCTGCTTCTACATTCTTTGGAACTTTTTTTCTATTAGTGTTTTTCTGCAATATTATTATCGCATGTCTTTTGGCGATGTATGTACTGATTTCACCTTTCTTTGCACTATCTGTTTTTTATTATCACTTAAGTTTAAGACTTGTTCATAGTATGGTTGTAAAAATAATATACGTACACTAATACTATATATATATATATATATATATATATATATATATATATATATATATATTTTTTTTTATATATTTTTTTTTTTTTTACTATACACTTTGTTCACTATTTATTGTTGAAATATTTTGGACTTTTATCCTCATAAGCAACACCACAATATTTGGTTATTTCACTGTTTATTGTTGAAATATTTTGGGTTTTTACCCTCATAAGCAACACTATAATATTTGGTTACATCACTATTTAAAGGTATAGCGCCTGGTCTACCCTTTCCTTTTTTTCACTAGTTTATTTTCACCCATCGGGTGGTAATATTAGGTAGAGGCAGCTCATACTATTAACACACTTGTTACGCCATAGCGCAATCTCTTCTTTTCATCTTTAAAACAGTGAAATAGCCTATGATACTTTGACCTTCTTATACACCTGTACATACACTTTCAGAAACTCCTTGGACCTGAAAAGATACTTATAAACATAAGTGATTGCTCTGTCCTTCATATTTAACCTGCAAAGAATGGTAAACAATACAACATTCGTGTACATTGGTAAATTGTCATTGACATTCCTCAAAACCAATAATAACTAAACCCTCTGTAACCCTTACTTTCATGTTCTTACTAAAATACAACACCCCCGACACAAGAGGGCTGTCATGGTAGGTTCAGACATATTGCTGTTACTACATACAAACATTGAAAAGACTAAAACATGAGACAAGCATTTAAATACAAATATGGAGGAGATATTTAATAGTTCCCAAATCAAAAAAAAATAAAATTAAAAACAACCATATGGAATGCTGCCTTCACTCTTTTAGTAATAGAAAAAGATACAATGGGAAAGACACGAGAACATCTCCGAATATTGTATGGACCAGCCACACAAAGTTCCAAAAACAGGCCTGAAATTTTTTTAATCACACAACACGTGTATTACACATCCATCAACTCACTCATCATTACAGATTTCTGAAGCCGCAGTTGCACTACATCAACTCCAGAGGGATACCCAAAGTAGTATCCTTGGACCACCTATCTCAATCTTTAAAGGGGGTCTAATGGCCTTAGCCCCAAAATTAGGCTTTATGTACTATGCAGCCATCTGACTGTGGGAAGCCTCCAATCCATCCCTTGCATGAACCTCCTAGTGCCCGTGGCGATTCAAATTGGTTTATCGTCTTACCCCTGCATCCAGGGAAACCATTTCACCTATTTAGGAGAGCAACGCCAGGTGCCTTCTTCTGCGGTGGATCGACAGACTACAACCGCTATATCTGGTCTAGTCCCCCCGACTAGAAACCCTAAAAAAGGCATTACCCCCCTAAATTAGGTCTCTTCCCCTCACAGTGTATGTATACACAAGCGTTTTCCATTGTACGCTCATACAGTATGTCACCAGAAAAAGCCACCCAAAAAACACTTACACCCGCTTACTCTACAGAACAATGTGGCTTCTCTCTGTACCTAGATATCACAAAAATAACTTGGATGCCTCCTGTTTGCTCTCTACCCAAAACTGTATTACAGTATAAACCTTTGAAAGAGTGTATTCAATTTATTTCCAGTTGTTTTTTTTTTCTAAAGCCAAAGTGTTTTTCATTGTCCTTCCAAACACAAATCTCATTTGCTTGTGTCATAGGACCCCACGCTCTTCCCACCAACTTACTGTGGATACATAAAAATGCTGAAAAGAACTTCCTGTTGCATGCCCAGCTCTAAAAAAAAAAAAAAAAAAAAAAAAAAACTACATGAAAACTGGTTTATTTACATATCAATGTTACAGGAAAAGGCAGGGGGAGAGTAAGTCTAGTTTCATATGCAGGCTTAACAAAACAAGCCTAAAAAAAAATATGAATTGCCCTCTGAGAAACTCCCATACTTTTGTAAAATAGAATTAACACACACCGATGCGTACAAAAACTCAGTTAACCACTTAAGGACCGCCGCATGGCAATGTACATCGGTGCAATGGCACCGACAGGCACAAGCACGTACATGTACGTGCTCGCCTTCCAGCGGGGGGGGGGGGGGGTCCGATCGGACCCCCTCCCGCTGGATGCGGCGGTCCGTTTCGCTGCAGGAGCGATCCGGGATGAGGGGATGGCCGTTGGTTTCTGGCCATCCCCTCTCGATCGCACCTGGCGAATGAGAAGCTTCCTCCCACTGTGTATAGTAAACACAGACAGGGAGGAAGTGATGTCATTCTCCTCAGGGCGGTCTTATTGACGGGACTACGAGGAGAGGACACAGTAAGTGTGCACCAACACTACACTAACACATAAGCACACACAGGCACACCCCCCCCCCCGATCACCCCCCCGATCGCCCCCCCCCCCCCAGTCACAGTGTCACTGATTGCAGTGATCATTTATTTACTGATCACTGCATTCAGTGTCAGTTGTGACAGTAAAAACTGTCAGGGCAGTTAGTGTTAGGTCCAGGGTAGCCCCCCACCACCCCCCAATAAAGGTTTAACCCCCTGATTGCCCCTAGAGTTAACAATTTCACCCCCTTTTGCCAGTGTCACTAAGCGATCATTTTTCTGATCGCTGCATTAGTGTCGCTAGTGTCGCTAGGTAGCTAGTTATTTTTTAGGTTCACCGCCAGGTTTTTATAGCGCTAGGTACCCCGATATACTACCCAATAATTGTTTTAACCCCCTGATTGCCCCTAGTTAACCCTTTCACCCCCTTTTGCCAGTGTCACTAAGCGATCGTTTTTCTGATCGCTGCATTAGTGTCGCTAGTGTCGCTAAGTAGCTAGTTATTTTTTTTAGGTTCACCGCCAGGTTTTTATAGCGCTAGGTACTCCAATATACTACCCAATAATGGTTTTAACCCCCTGATTGCCCCTAGTTAACCCTTTCACCCCCTTTTGCCAGTGTCACTAAGCGATCATTTTTCTGATCGCTGCATTAGTGTCGCTAGTGTCGCTAGGTAGCTAGTTATTTTTTTAGGTTCACCGCCAGGTTTTTATAGCGCTAGGTACCCCAATATACTACCCAATAATGTTTTTAACCCCCTGATTGCCCCTAGTTAACCCTTTCACCCCCTTTTGCCAGTGTCACTAAGCGATCATTTTTCTGATCGCTGCATTAGTGTCGCTAGTGTCGCTAGGTAGCTAGTTATTTTTTTAGGTTCACCGCCAGGTTTTTATAGCGCTAGGTACTCCAATATACTACCCAATAATGGTTTTAACCCCCTGATTGCCCCTAGTTAACCCTTTCACCCCCTTTTGCCAGTGTCACTAAGCGATCATTTTTCTGATCGCTGCATTAGTGTCGCTAGTGTCGCTAGGTAGCTAGTTATTTTTTTAGGTTCACCGCCAGGTTTTTATAGCGCTAGGTACCCCAATATACTACCCAATAATGTTTTTAACCCCCTGATTGCCCCTAGTTAACCCTTTCACCCCCTTTTGCCAGTGTCACTAAGCGATCATTTTTCTGATCGCTGCATTAGTGTCGCTAGTGTCGCTAGGTAGCTAGTTATTTTTTTAGGTTCACCTCCAGGTTTTTATAGCGCTAGGTACCCCGATATACTACCTAATAATGGTTTTAACCCCCTGATTGCCCCTAGTTAACCCTTTCACCAGTGATCACCGTATAAGTGTTACGGGTGACTCTGGTTAGTTTGCTTTTTATAGCATCAGGGCACCCGCCATTTATTACCCAATAAAGGTTTAACCCCCTGATCACCCGGCGGGTGATATCAATTAGGTTTTAGGGGCAGGGTCTGCGTCGCCCCAGGCATCGCTAGGTTAGTGCCAGTACCGCTAACACCCACGCGCAAAGCATAAACCTCCCGTAGTGGTATAGAATCTGAACAGATCAATATCTGATCTGATCAGATCTATACTAGCGTCCCCAGCAGTTTAGGGTTCAAAAAAAACGCATTGTTAGCAGGATCAGCCCAGATACCAGCTAGCACCTGCGTTTTGCCCCTCCGCCCAGCCCACCCAAGTGCAGTATCGATTGATCACGGTCACTTACAAAACACTAAACACATAGCTGCAGCGATCGCAGAGTCAGGCCTGATCCCTGCGATTGCTTACAGTTTTTTTTGGTAGCGTTTTATATTTAAATCCGGAAGGCAGTGCTTGGATTTCGGGGTCCCGTACGCGGCTAGGCTCCCAAAAACTCCCCCACATGTGGTATCCCCGTACTCGGGAGAAGCAGCAAAATTTATTTTGAGGTGTAATTTGACTTATGCCCATAGCATGTGTGAGCAATATATGATTTAGTGACAACTTTGTGCAAAAAAATAAAATTGTAATATTCCTGCAACTTGTGGCAAAATATAAAATATTTCATGGACTCAACATGCCTCTCAGTAAATAGCTTGGGGTGTCTACTTTCCAAAATGGGGTCATTTGGGGGGATTTTGTGCTATTTTGGTATTTTATGGCATTCGAAACTGTGATAGGTAGTGAGGAGTGAAATCAAAAATTTGCACCCTTAGAAACCCTGAAGGCAGTGATTGGTTTTCGGGGTGCCGTACGCGGCTAGACTCCCAAAAAGTCCCACATATGTGGTATCCCCGTACTCAGGAGAAGCAGCAGAATATATTTTGGGGTGCAATTCCACATATAACTATGGCATGTGTGAGCAATATATCATTTAGTGACAACTTTTTGTAAACTTTTTTTTTTTGTGTGTCATTATTCAATCACTTGGGACAAAAAAAAAATATTCAATGGGCTCAACATGCCCCTCAGCAATTTCCTTGGGGTGTCTACTTTCCAAAATGGGGTCATTTGGGGAAGGTTTGTACTGCCCTGGCATTTTAGCACCTCAAGAAATTAGATAGGCAGTCGTAAATTAAAAGCTGTGTAAATTCCAGAAAATGTACTCTAGTTTGTAGACGCTATAACTTTTGCGCAAACCAATACATATACGCTTATTGACATTTTTTTTACTAAAGACATGTAGCTGAATAAATTTTGCCCTAAATGTATGACTAAAATTGAGTTTATTCGATTTTTCTTATAACAAAAAGTAGAAACATCTTTTTTTCTCCAAATTTTCGGTCTTTTTCCATTTATATCGCGAAAAATAAAAATCGCAGAGGCAATCAAATACCATCAAAAGAAAGCTCTATTTGTGGGAAGAAAAGGACGCAAATTTCGTTTGGGTACAACATTGCATGACCGCGCAATTACCAGTTAAAGCAGTGCAGTGCAAAATTGTAAAAAGACCTCTGGTCCTTAGGCTGAAAATTGGTCCGGGGCTGAAGTGGTTAAAGCTAGTTTCACTTGAAACCCAGTGCAAAGTAGAGATTTCACTCAAAACAAAAATTCTATACAAAAAAATGCAATAGCTTTACTCAAAAGTATGTAAAAAGTGCAAACTCAGCTAACCTACAATAGCTTACATTCACTTAACCTCCTCGCGCCCGCCCTATAGCCGAATGACGGCCGTAGAGCAGGCGCATTCGTCCGGGCGGTCGTCCCTGGACGGCCTGATGTTTACTTCCGCAATGCGCGCCGCCGCGGGCGCGCATCGCGGAAGTTCTGTGTTCGCCGTGTCCCCCGGGGACAGGCAAACACAGATCGCTGTAAACGGCCAATCACAGCGGCCGTTTACAGCGTGATCGGCGTGTCCAATGGGAGATGATCTCATATGTAAACATATGAGATCATCTCGCAGCGCCGCTCTCCCTCCTCGCACAGACAGTGCGAGAGGGGAGAGATGAACGGCTGCAGCGGCAGCCGTTCTGATTGTGGAAAAAAAAAAATTAAAAAAATGAAATAAAAATTGCCATCCGCCCCCAGCAGTGCCATCCGCCCCCAGCAGTGCCATCTGCCCCAGTGCCATCCGCCCCCAGCAGTGCCATCTGCCCCAGTGCCATCCACCCCAGTGCTACCTGCCCCCAGTGCCATCCACCCCAGTGCTACCTGCCCCCAGTGCCATCCACCCCAGTGCTACCTGCCCCCAGTGCCATCCACCCCAGTGCTACCTGCCCCTAGTGCCATCCACCCCAGTGCTACCTGCCCCCAGTGCCATCCACCCCAGTGCTACCTGCCCCCAGTGCCATCCACCCCAGTGCCACCTGCCCCCAGTGCCACCTGCCCCCAGTGCCACCTGCCGTCAGTGCCACCTGCCGTCAGTGCCACCTGCCCCCAGTGCCACCTGCCGTCAGTGCCACCTGCCGTCAGTGCCACGTGTCATCAGTGCCACATAGTGCCATCTGTCATCAGTGCCACGTATCAGTGCCATTTGTCATCAGTGCCACCTGTCAGTGTCACGTGCCATCTGTTGTCAGTGTCACGTGTCATCAATGCCACTTATCAGTGCCATCTGTCATCAGTGTCACGCGTCATCGGTGCCATGTATTAGTGCCATCTGTCATCGGTGGCACATATTAGTGCCACGTATTAGTGCCATCTGTCATCGGTGCCACGTTTCAGTGCCACGTATTAGTGCCACGTGTCATCAGTGCCACGTATAAGTGCCACGCGTCATCAGTGCCACATATTAGTGCCATTTGTCATCAGTGCCACATATTAGTGCCATCTGTCATCAGTGCCACATATTAGTGCCATCTGTCATCAGTGCCACGTATCAGTGCCATCTGTCATCACGTGTCATTGTCCTGGTGCTTCAAAAGTGTAATAAATAGTCAACAAGTTAGATGTGTAACTTATGTTCCTAGAACACATGATGGCGCTACCTGCATGTTGGGCCTCTCTATGTGGCCAGGCTGTGAAAAAGTCCCACACATGTGGTATTGTAATACTCAGGAGGAGTAGCAGAATTTTTTGGGGGGTGTCATTTGTGGTATACACATGCCACGTGAGAGAAATAACCTATTACAATGACAATTTTTTGGAGAAAAAAAAAAAAAAAGAAAAATCTTAATTTTGCAAAGAATTCTGGGAAAAAAATGACAACATCAAAAAGCTCACTATACCTCTTACTAAATACCTTGGAATGTCTACTTTCCAAAAAGGGGTCATTTGGGGGGTATTTGTACTTTCCTGGCTTGTTCGGGTCACAAGAAGCGAGATAGGCCACCAGTACATCAGATGTGATCAATTTTGTGCGATTCGCACCACAGCTTGTAGACTCTCTAACTTTCACAAAGACCAAATAATATCCACTAATTTGGGTTATTTTTACCAAAGACATGTAGCAGTATAAATTGTGACCAAAATGTATGAAGAAAAATTTATAATTTGCATAATTCTGTCACAGAAACAAAGAAATATGCGTTTTTTTTCAAAATTTTCGGTCTTTTTTCATTTATAGCGCAAAAAATAAAAACCCCAGAGGTGATCAAATACCACCAAAAGAAAGCTCTATTTGTGGGAAAAAAAGGACAAAAAATTCATTTGGGTACAGTGTTGCATGACTGAGTAATTGTCATTCAAATTGTGAGAGCACCGAAAGCTGAAAATTGGTCTGGGCAGGAAGGTGTTTAAGTGCCCTGTAAGCAAGTGGTTAAAGAAAAACAGAAATGATGCCTATAAACAAGGTGGTGGCTCATGTCACATGGTTTCACACACAAAGGAATCATGGCTGCACCTTCCCCTATAGCAGTGTTTCTCAATTCCAGTCCTCACGGCCCACTAACAGGTCATGTTTTCAGGCTTTCCATTATTTTGCACAGGTGATTTGATCAGTTTCACTGCATTAGAAATTACCCCAGCTGTTTCATCTGAGGGAAATCCTGAAAACATGACCTGTTAGTGGGCCATGAGGACTGGAATTGAGAAACACTGCCCTATAGGAAGACCCACAGGTCCTCAAAATGGCTACCGACCCTGGCCACATGGCAGACTATAAAAGCCAGGCTACGACAAAATGGCACATTTTCCTGCCAAAACCAAATTTCTTCACTAGCTACACAAACTTCTCCCCACAAAATTACACATTTAATATACCAAATGAACACTTACAAAAATTTTCCTCTACATACCACTAGGTACCTTGGCGGGCCTCAAACACAGGTTCTCCATCTCCACAAAGCCACACACCTGAGACACCACATGAACACTTAGCGCATAGACAAACACTTTAGGCTAACTCACATTTTAAAGTGTTAACGGTACATGTAAATGCACAACTTGAAACATACACTTCTTGTCCCCACTTAAAGTTCATATACTCACTGTGGCATCAGCTTAAATAACAAGCCATTGAGAAATACAAACAGTGATGCTTGCATGTATGCTCAGAACATTAGAGCCCCCTTTCCACAGGGCGTACCTTTTTCAACATAAAAATGTTTTCCTATTGTAAGAACTATGGAACAGCCATCCTGGCTGCCCCTCCCCCAAGCTGCATGGCACTCAAACAATCAGTTACTTACACATACACACAGCAAACAGTCTCCTTACATAAACACTTGAGTTTGCAAATACAAATCACACACACACACAAAAAGACAAAAAAAGTGTTCTTTCACAAAGCAGCACCTCCCCAGCACATCGGACCATGGACCCATTCTCCATCTCTGCTGATCTGATGTTTAACCACTTCAAATACCGGGCTATAGTCATATGACGTCCACAGATGGGATCTTCCATCCTGGGTGGGCGTCATATGACATCCTCGGTATCATCCACGATCGCAGTGCGGCGATCATGGATGAGATGTGTCACTCGGACACAGCCCATCCCGATCCGTGTGATCCACCTCCCAATCCACGATCGGCTGGGATTCACGATCGGATGAAATTGGCTCTTTACCACACAACCGGCTGTGTCCAGTCACAGAATGTGTCAGAGGACTAGCAGATTACAATCCAGTCAGCATCGGCGCTTCCCTGTGCACCTGCGGGGTAATATTGTGCAACGGCGCACGCAGGTGCTCCATGCGGCGGGTCTGCGGATATGGGTGTGCGAATTTGCGGGTTCACGCACACGCAGGTCCCATGAGCAATGCAGCGCAATGTCGGGCACATGTGCGCACGGCTATGCGCACAACATAATTTCCCCTGGCAGACCTATAAAAGGCAGCTCCGTGGTCTGTGTCATTGCTGGTTTGTCTTTTCAGCTCCAGTGTTCCCATGCCTTGTCTGTGTTTTCTGTGCCTACCCATTGTGACCCATATTGACTACTCTTGGACCTCTCCTGCATCTGACCCTTGGCTTGCCTTTCGAACTTCCCTATCTGCTGGATATCTGTGTTTGACCCTCGGCCTCCTCCTGGACCTGTCTCTGCCTGCTCCTTGTGTTTGATGCTTGGCCTGCTGTTTGACTTCTGTGTATGACCCCGGCTTGTTTCCAAGACTCTGTACCTGTTTGAACTTTCTTGTGCTTGACCCCCAGCCTTCTTATCCGATCCTGCACCAGGCTCCACTCCTTCAGGTGTTGGAGCCCCAGCCCGGCTTTCTCCAGCCAAGTGTCAAGTCCACCCTGCACGGGTCACTCTTCTACCAGAAGACCTTCAGCATACTTCACTTGCTGGCAACCCGTTCCCCTCCGTGCCCATTGCCCACTGTTCCATTCTCAGGGGTACTGTGCACCCAGTTGCAAGGGAAGCCGCTCTCAGCAACTCTGGTGAGTACCTGACAGAATGTCAGCAAACCGAGGTAACGAGATGTTACCGGGTTCTCTTCCTCACACACTGATAGTGTGTGAGAAGGGGATTGCGGTAACATCTCGTTACTGATTAGTGTACACCAACACTCACTGATTACCCCCTGTCACCAGCCATCAAAGTACCTGTCATCACCCGTCACAGCCCACCTGAGTACCTGTTACAGTCCATCTGAGTAGGGATGAGTTTTATGTTCGAGTCGAACATGAGTTTGACTTGAACATTGGCTGTTCGCCGAACAGCGAACAATTTTGGATGTTTGCGGCAAATTCGAAAGCCGCGGAACACCCTTTAAAATTAGCACTTTTGATTTCTCCCATAGACTTTTAAAGGCTTATATGCACGGTATTGTCATAAAAAGTTTTTGGGGACCTGGGTCCTGCCCAGAGGACATGTGTCAATACAAGAAAAAAGTTTTAAAAATATCTGTTTTTCCGGGAGCAGTGATTTTAATAATGCCTAAAATTAAACAATAAAAGTGTAATATTCCTTTAAATTTCATATATGGGGGGGGTGTTTATAGTATGCCTGTAAAGGGGCGCAGGTTTCCAGTGTTTCTAAAGGAAAAAAAGTAACTTAGAACAACTCTCCGCTATACTGAATTGTTGGGTCCGACAATACACATAACAGCTCATTGATAAAAACTGTGTGGAATTTCCCCACAGGAGAACCCCAAACCAAAATTAAAACAAAAAGATGCCTGGGGATCCCCTTAAATTCCATACCAGGTCCTTCAGGTCTGGTATGGATATTAAGGGGAACCCTGTGCCAAAATTAAAAAGAAAATGGCGTGGGGCCCCCCTCAAAATCAATACCAGACCCTTCAGGTCTGGTATGGATTTTAAGGGGAACCCCACGGCAAAATAAAAAAAAATGGTGTGGAGTTCCCCCCAAAAATCCTTATCAGACCCTTATCTGAGCACGCAACCGGGCAGGCCACAGGAAAAGAGGGGGGGCGAGAGAATACCCCCCTCCTGAACTGTACAAAGCCACATGCCCTCAACATTGGGAGGGTGCTTTGAGGTAGCCCCCCAAAGCACCTTGTCCCCATGTTAACAGGTACTCAGGTGGGCTGTGACAGGTGATGACAGGTACTTTGATGGTTTATGACAGATACTTTGATGGCTGGTGACAGGTACTTTGATGGCTGGTGACAAGCCTGAAGGGCCTGGTAATAGAATTTGGGGGAACCCATTTTAATTTTTGGTTTGGGGTTTCCCTTAATATTCATACCAGACTCAAAGGGTCTGGTAATGGACTGGGAGGAATCCCCATGCTGTTTTTTTAATGACTTTCATCTGTATTGCCAAGACCCGACAATTCATTATAGCCGCGAGTATTTTTAAACTTTTTTTTTACTTTAGAAATGACATTTTGTGCAGGGACTTTTCTAAACATGGGAAACATGCGCCCCTTTACAGGCATACTATAGACACCCCCAGGTACGAAATTTTAAGGAATATTAGACTTTTATTGTTTCACTTTAAGCATTATTAAAATCACTGCTCCCGAAAAAACTACCCCAAACACTTTTTATGACAATAACTTGCCTATTAGCTTTTAAAATTAGCACTTTCAATTTTTCACGTTCAAGTCCCATAGACTTTAATGGTGTTCGTGTGTTCAAAACTAATTTTTCTCCTGTTCACATGTTCTGGATGCGAACCGATCAGGGGGGTGTTTGGCTCATCCCTACATCTGAGTATCCGAGTACCTGAGTACCTGTCACAGCCCATCTACTCATATATATTTTTCTGTTTATTTCATTTGATATATACTAATTTGGTTTGATGTTGGACACTATACAGTAGGGATGCACAGTATCTTTAGATCTAAACACTGTGTTCCCTATATCTGGCCATATGGCCCTCAAAGTAAAAAAGAAGCACAGACATCTGAAATGACAGCTCTTTTTTCACAACTTGTAAAACTAGTGGAAAGGAAAGCACATTTATAATGGAAAGTTGAGGGATTCAAACAATATATAAGGGAGGATCTGAACCCATTTGGGCTGAGGATTCAAATCTTCCCTAGTTTTCATAACATAGATAAGTCTTTTAAGAAAAAATGGGAAAATAACCTTCAGCAATGTAGCTCAACAATGCTGAAGCTATTAGTGAAAGAATATCTGAAGCAAATTTCCCCTTTGAATATTGATATTGAAAAGATTTATTTACAACTGAAACCATCTGCGACTCTTGAAGACTGCAAGATACAGGAGGAAAAGATTAAAGCACACCTGGACCTTGTAGCCAATAATACCATCCCCACCAAGGAACACAAGTTCTGGAGGGATAAATTAGCTTTTCAGGAGGAAAAAGCATATCATTGGCAGAAAAATAAAAAATTTCTTTCACGTCCCAATAAGATGCAGAGAGCCAAAGGGGAAAGAGGCTCAAATACATCAATTAACTCTTCAATATCTTCTTCTTCACAGTCATTTGCTACAGATAAGAGGAATAAATCACAAAAAACAAGTGGAAATCATCAAATAAGGAATCCCAACTCACAAGAAACATATGGTGGAGGCGGTCTCTATCTCTCATTCCAGAAATCTTCTGGGTAATCAGCTACTTGATACACATGGTGGCTCATCTGAGCAATCTATCTCTGTTAATCCTTCTACACAGACTAATGCGAGCAGTACTGATGACCGAAAGGGTCATTTGAGAGCTGATGCAACTAATGTTGCTTCATAGCCATGCTCACACACAAAGTTGGGTAACCAGCCAACCTTTCCGACTATAATCCATCTGAAGTTGAAATATCTGTCCTGTCTATGGGTTTGAGCTTCTCCCCTGAATACAATTTAGATAAGTTTGAAATAATTAAAGACTTGCAGCTATTTGCTAGAAAGCTTTTACTGAAAAGCATGAACAGCAAAGTAGACCCAAGTCTAAATGTAAAAGAAAAAACACAACAGGAAATTGATTTAGATAATCTTATGGAACTATGTGAGGATCAGGACAGTTTGGACCTGATAGACAGGATAGACCTGGAAGCTTTATTGGCAGAAAAGGAGATACCACAGAACATCCAATCAGCTTTGAAGAAAAAATCTGACAAATTTCCAGCCATTAGCTCCAATATCAATTTGGCAGCGTTTCTCACCATGACAACTAGGGAGATAAATAAACTCAATATTCATTCAACCAATTAGAAAAATATGTCAAGGCATGAAATAAATGCCCTGGACAATTTGTCGAAACAAAGACAATTAACTATTAAACCAGCATACAAGGGAGGTAATATTGCTGTGATGAGTAACTTCCAGTATAGGGATATGTGCCTTAAAATTTTAAACAATCAGACCTGGTACAGACAGATTCCCAGGTCGCTGATTGAAAAATTTGACAAAGACTTCTATTCATTGATTGACAATGCATTTACTAACAGAATTATTAATAAACAAACTTGGAGGTTTATCAGGACACCTTATACAAAAATACTAACATTTTATAGCCTTCCTAAAGTACAAAAAATCAAGTACCACCACCTGGACGGCCCATTGTATCCGGGCGTGGATCCCTTACAGAGAATTTGAGTAAATTTATTCATGAACAAGTTTGTCCTTATGTTAAAAAATTACCGTCCTTTATTAAAGATATTATACAGTGGTGCGAAAAAGTGTTTGCCCCCTTCCTCATTTCCTGTTCCTTTGCATGTTTGTCACACTTAAGTGTTTCGGAACATCAAACCAATTTAAACAATAGTCAAGGACAACACAAGTAAACACAAAATGCAATTTGTAAATTAAGGTGTTTATTATTAAAGGTGAAAAAAAATCCAAACCATCATGGCCCTGTGTGAAAAAGTGATTGCCCCCCTTGTTAAAACATACTATAACTGTGGTTGTCCACACCTGAGTTCAATTTCTCTAGCCACAGCCAGGCCTGATTATTGCCACACCTGTTCACAATCAAGGCATCACTTAAATAGGAGCTGCTTGACACAGTAAGGTCCACCAGAAGATCCTTAAAAGCTACACATCATGCCGAGACCCAAAGAAATTCAGGAACAATTGAGAAAGAAAGTAATTGAGATCTATCAGTCTGGAAAGGGTTATAAAGCCATTTCCAAAGCTTTGGGAATCCAGCGAACCACAGTGAGAGCCATTATCCACAAATGGTGAAGACATGGAACAGTGGTGAACCTTCCCAGGAGTGGCCGGCCGCCCAAAATTACCCCAAGAGCGCAGCGACGACTCATCCAAGAGGTCACAAAAGACCCCACAACAACGTCCAAGGAACTGCAGGCCTCACTTGCCTCAGTTAAGGTCAGCGTTCATGCCTCCACCATCAGGAAAAGACTGGGCAAAAATGGCCTGCATAGCAGAGTTCCAAGGAGAAAACCACTGCTGAGCAAAAAGAACATCAAAGCTCGTCTCAATTTCTCCACAACACATCTTGATGATCCCCAAGACTTTTGGGACAACATTCTGTGGACCGATGAGACAAAAGTGGAACTCTTTGGAAGGTGTGTGTCCAAGTATATCTGGCGTAGAAGGAACACTGCATTTCATAAAAAGAACATTATACCAACAGTAAAATATGGTGGTGGTAGTGTGATGGTCTGGGGCTGTTTTGCTGCTTCAGGACCTGGAAGACTTGCCGTGATAAAAGGAACTATGAATTCTGCTGTCTACCAAGAGATCCTGAAGGAGAATGTCCGACCATCTGTTCGTGTACTCAAGCTGAAACGAACTTGGGTTCTGCAGCAGGACAATGATCCTAAACACACCAGCAAGTCCACCACCGAATGGCTGAAGAAAAACAAAATGAAGACTTTGGAGTGGCCTAGCCAAAGTCCTGACCTGAATCCTATTGAGATGTTGTGGTATGACCTTAAAAAGGCCGTTCATGCTCGAAAACCCTCTAATGTAACTGAATTAGGACAATTCTGCGAAGATGAGTGGGCCAAAATTCCTCCAGGACGCTGTAAAAGCCTCATTGCACGTTATCGCAAACGCTTGGTTGCAGTTGTTGCTGCTAAGGGTGGCCCAACCAGTTATTAGGTTTAGGGGGCAATCACTTTTTCACACAGGGCCATGATGGTTTGGATTTTTTTTCACCTTTAATAATAGAAGGCTTAAACGATAGCTGAAAGAAGGACATCTGTGACAGCTATGAGCAATGGAATGCATGTAATAAGAAATGAGATCATGTCACGTCATGTCACAAACCAGTAAGGGCAGTGGTAAAATGTGCCCCATCATGAAACCATATAAATACCTGTAAACTAGGGTACATAACAGAACAATCTAGGCACATAAATGTTGAAACATCAGTTCTAACCTTTTGAGTTGCACCTTAAGGGTGTGCTAAGCCATGAAAAAGGCATGTCATACATGACATCAGGAGTATTAGGCTGTCAGCCTCAATAAAGGCCGAATCGGAAGATGGGAGGTCCTTACCGGATATAATAGACAGGTGAAATTCACAATGAAGAGGACCAGACCAAGTAGAGGGGCAAATATTACTGCTTTAGAGAATAACCTCCCATCAACCGAGTCGGAACCTAGAATACCACAGAGAAAAAAACAAGAACAAACAATAGTAGTACTTCCTAGGTTAGATATCTCCATTAATGTGGGAACACAAACCATTGAGGCTCACAGACATGAGGAGCCTACAAGTATTCTGCTGAAGGCAACGTTATCGTTTTCACAAGAAAGAAGAGTAAAGGGGTGTGAGCGTAGAAAGCAAGTAGAGATCAGGAGAGGAATAGCAGAGGTAGTATTAGAAAATAAGAAGGAGCAGGGCAGGAATGATGGGAGAACCCAATTATCAAAAGAGACGTTACGGACAGGGGAATCTGGCAGAAAAGGACCAGAGATCCCCAGTTCGTATAAGTTGAATAACATTCATCTGTCGGGTCAATTAATCACTTGTGCCTCCATTGTCTTAGTGTATAAGTAGCTTTAAACACAACAATGATAGCTAGTGCCTAGGAGAGGCTGGTTACCGAACTCAGGGACAGTAGAGCACAGCCGTCATGTCATCATAAGGGAGACTCTAGGGCACGGATATGTCCACATTGGCGAGAAACTTCAAGTCGTTCCTCCTGAGGTAAGCTGGGTCATAGTCCAGCTGGGAAGGACACGATACATGTCACATATGTGGATGAGGGTAGAGATAGACTGTGGGTCAAAACAGATTGATGTAGCCCTGTTAGGTGCAGAGGGATTCAAAAAGCAAGTGACACAAATTGAGTACCTCCCTGTATCAGATGATGCTCAGTGTCAAGTTAGTTGAGACGTGCTCTACGGTGTGCTGGTGAGGCAAAGGGGCTGCCATTTCTTGGTGCACTCCGATCCTTCGGTGGAGTGTGAGGCAGTGGTGGGTGGGTTCTCCTGCGTCCACCATTAGCGTTGCCCTCCTCGTGGATACCATCCATAGAAGTTGCTCTCCTGGCTATGGGTAGACGGAAATCGCTATACCAATCCGGCAAGTCCACCAGTGGTATGCCCATTATCTCGCAAAAGTGGTCAATGTCTTCTGGTACCTTCAGGTTCGCTGTGCGTCCTAGATGTGTTGCGGACAAGCAAAAGGGGAATTTCCAGCGGTAAACAATTGATCTAGCCCGTAGAACTTCTAGGAGGGGTTTCAGTTCTCGTCTGCGCTGCAAAGTAATGCTGGATAGATCCTGGTATATTTTAATGGAGGCTCCTTGAAATAATATCTGGTTGCGATTTCTCGTTTTGCGGAGTATTTCCTCCTTGAGATGATAATCAATGAGGCAACAAACTGCATCTCTCGGTGGATCAGTGTCTCTGCCGCGCGGGCGTAATGCTCTGTGGAGCCGCTCAAACGAGATTGGTGTGTCAAGGGGTCTTTCCAGCAGTTCATTAAATATGGCCGTGACAGATTGCGATAGTTGGGTGGGATCAATGGATTCTGGGATGCCTCTTACCCTCAGGTTTCGTCGTCTCCCACGATTGTCAAGGTCCTCCATGTGGCGATTGATCTCTCTCAGATGAATAGAATGAGATTCGGTCACTTGTTGTACTTGACATAGCGCAGTGTCATGGCGGTGTTGTACTTCCTCCACCTCTTCCACTCTGATAGCTATAGCCTGCATATCAGCTCTCATATCCATGATTGCTGCCATCAGGGTGGATTTAATGTCCGCCGCTACGCTGCGGAGATCTTCTATGCTGACAGGTGGGGGAATAGGAGCTTCCATCTCTGTTCCCAGAGATCTACAGGCACCTGAGCGGGACGGGCTGCGGCTGGGAGCGCGTGTGCTCTGAGGTGTATCCTGCTGTGAGGCCTGTGAGGAAGAGGCTGACGTGCTGTCTCTAGGCCGCGGTCCGAAGAGCGCGGGGATGCGGCGGCCTTTCGTGGATTCGGGACCCAGCGGTGATCGGGAGCGGGTGGCGGAGTTGCTGCGGGCTGGTCTCACCATCACTGACCCTCGTAGCTGCGGGTTATCGGTAAGGCTGGACCTCGTGGAGCGGGAGCTCTGCTCTTACACGTCCATCTTGGAACGGATCCAGGCCACGCCCCCTCACCTTTAATAATAAACACCTTCATTTACAAATTGCATTTTGTGTTTACTTGTGTTGTCCTTGACTATTGTTTAAATTGGTTTGATGTTCCGAAACACTTAAGTGTGACAAACATGCAAAGGAACAGGAAATGAGGAAGGGGGCAAACACTTTTTCACACCACTGTACATCTTCAACTTTTACAAGAGATGAAAGTGCCCCCGATGCCCTGTTGGTGGCAGTAGATGTTGAAGCTTTATATAGCTCCATCCCGCACCAACAGGGCATCAGTGTCAGTATCTCTCAGACATATAGAGAAATTCGCCCATTTGATCATTTTCTTTTGACAGCACTTGAACACATACTCACACGCAATGTGTTCTCTTTTAATGGTTCCCACTATGGGGACATGCTGTGCCCCATCCTACGCCCAATTTGTACCTGGGGGAGTGGGAACAACTCTTCTAATCTGATGTAGAGTTGAAGCCCCTGACAAAGCCAATTTTGAGTTGGGATCGTTGCATTGACAACATTTTAATCATCTGGGCTGGCCCTTCCGATTTGTTATTTAAATGTTTGGAGGCTATGAATAACAATTAATACAATCTGAAATTTACTATGGTATATGACAACTCTTCCATTAATTTTCTTGATATAACAATATCAAAAGATCAAAATAAAAGATGGCAGGTTAATCAGTGCTTTGTATCACAAGGATACTGAATGCAATAGCATTTTACATGCTGAAAGCGCTCATCCTGCACCATTGATTAGACCAATTCCCTTCAGCCAATATTTAGGGCTACGTCGGAATTATATGCATGATCTGATTTTTAAAAGAAAAGACAATGATTTAAGAGATAGGCTATTATTGAGGGGCTATTCGCACAGTTCCCTTAAAAAGGCCTTTAAGAGGGCCACACTGAGATCGGGACAAGATATACTAAAGCAGGGATCCCCAACCCAGGCCCTCCAGCTGTTGCAAAACTACACATCCCATGAGGCATTGTGAAACTCTGACATTCACAGACATGACTAGGCATGATGGGAATTGTAGTTCCTGAACAACTGGAGGGCCATAGTTTGAAGACCCCTGTACTAAAGAAACCACAACCTGTAACTAGAGGGGTTGAATCACAATCCAATACTTTGGTATACCTGGTGATAATCCTCAAACAAAATTGTAAGGTGAACAAGATTATCTCTAGATATTGGCATCTCTTGCAAATTGACCCATTATTGAATACCTTTGTACCAAAGAAACCATTCATTACGTATCGCAGAACGAGATCTATCAAGGACACCTTAATACAGAGTAAATTCAAGAGGGAGTTTCAGACTGACACGTCCAAACGCCCAGGTACATTTCGTTGTGGCGGTTGCATTGTATGTCAGTATATATATATACTGGTGATAATGTACTTTTACTGAATGGGAAGACTTTCAAACCAGTTCATTTTGCGAACTGTAAAACTATAGGAGTGGTCTATATGCTGATTTGCCAATGTGGCGGATTTTATGTAGGCAAAAACGAGAAAGCGCTGAGACATATTAATAGTATGAAGAAAACTTCCCCAGATCTTCCCCTTGGCCGCCATGTTAGGGAATAGGGATGAGCTTCGGGTTCGAGTCAAACTCATGTTCGACACAAACATTGCCTGTTCGCCTGTTTGGCGAACAGTGAACAATTTGGAGTGTTCACGGCAAATTCAAAAAGGCCGCGGAACACTCTGTACAAGTCTATGGGAGAAATCTAAAGTGCTGATTTTAAAGGCTAATATGTAAGTTATTGTCCTAAAAAGTGTTTGGGGACCTGGATCCTGCCCCAGGGGACAAAAAAAAAGTTTTAAAAAGGGACGTTTTTTCAGGAGCAGTGATTTTAATAATGCTTAAAGTGAAACAATAAAAGTGTAATATTCTTTTAAATTTTGTACCTGGGAGGTGTCTATAGTATGCCTGTAAAGGGGCGCATGTTTCCTGCTTAGAACTATCCCTGCACAAAGTGTAATTTCTGCAGGAAAAAAAGTCATTTAAAATCGCTCGCGGCTATAATGAATTGTCGGCTCCCTGTAATACAGAGAACAGTCATTGAAAGTCATTGATAAAAAAAATAAAAAAAAGCGTGGGGTTCCCCCAAATTCAATTACCAGGCCCTTCAGGTCTGGTATGGATATTAAGGGGAACCCCGCGTCAAAAAAAAAAAAAAAAAAAAAGAATGACGTGGGGTTCCCCCTAAATATCCATACCAGACCCTTCAGGTCTGGATTTTAAGGGGAATTCCACGCCAAATGTAAAAAAAAAATGGTGTGGAGTTCCTCCTAAAAATCCACACCAGACCCTTTATCTGAGCACGCAACCTGGCAGGCCGCAGGAAAAGAGGGGGGGATGAGAGAGCACCCCCCCTCCTTAACCGTACCAGGTTACATGCCCTCAACATTGGGAGGATGCTTTGGAGGATGCCTCCAAGCACCTTGTACCCATGTTGATGAGGACAAGGGCCTCATCCCCACAGCCCTGGCCGGTGGTTGTGGGGGTCTGCGGGTGGGGGGCTTATCAGAATCTGGAAGCCCCCTTTCCTGCAGAAATTACACTTTGTGCAGGGACAGTTCTAAGCACAGGAAACATGCGCCCATTTACAGGCATACTATACACACCTCCCAGGTACGAAATTGAATATTACACTTTTATTGTTTAACTTTAAGCATTATTAAAATGAGTGCTCCCGAAAAAACTGGCATTTTTAAAACTTTTTTTTTCATTGATACATGCAGGACCCAGGTCCCCAAACACTTTTTAGGACAATAACTTCCATATTAGTGTTTAAAATTAGCACTTTAGATTTTTAACGTTCAAGTCCCATAGACTTTAACCACATAAGGACCGCCTCCTGCACATATATACGTCAGCAGAATGGCACGGCTGGGCACAAGCACATACCTGTACGTTGTTTTTTAAGTGCCCAGCCGTGGGTCGGGAATGCACAACCGGTCCTGAGCTCCGTGACCTTGGCCGCGGGACCAGCTGACCCGATTGCTGCTGGTGTCCCGCTATCGGGTCACAGAGCTGAAGAACGAGGAGAGGTCTGTGTAAACAAACCTCTCCCCATGCTTCCTACTGTGGCTGTCACCGATCGTCTCTTCCCTTTTATAGGGAAAGACGATCAGTGATGTCACATTCCAGGCCATGCCCCCTACAATAAAAAAAAAACACATAACGTCATACATAACACCTACACTGCCCCCTAGTGGTTAATTCCTTCACTGCCAGTGTCATTTACACAGGAATCAGTGCATTTAAATAGCACTGATTGCTGTATAAATCACAGTGGTCCCAAAAATTTGGCAAAAATGTCCGATGTGTCCGCCATAATGTCGCAGCCACAATAAAAATCACTGATCGCTGCCATTACTAGTAAAAAAAATAATAATAAAAATGCTATAAAACTATCCCCTATTTTGTAAACGCTATAACTTTTGCGCAAACCAATCAATAATCGCTAATTGCGATTTTTTTTACCAAAAATATGTAGAAGAATATGTATCGGCCTAAACTGAGGAAAAAAATGTTTTTTTTAATATATTTTTGGGGAATATTTATTATAGCAAAAAGTAAAAAATATTGCATTTTTTTAAAATTGTCGCTCTATTTTTGTTTATAGCGCAAAAAAAACAAAAACGCAGAGATGATCAAATACCACCAAAAGAAAGCTCTATTTGTGGGAAAAAAAGGACGCCAATTTTGCTTGGGAGCCACATCACACGACCGCGCAATTGTCAGTTAAAGTGACGCAGTGCCGAATCGCAAAAAGAGGCTTGGTCTTTTGGCTGCAAATTGGTCCGGGGCTCTAAAGGGTTCTAAAGATCACACGAAGTTTAGGTCTGTTTGCAGGTTCTGGTGCGAACCGAACCGGGGGGGGTGTTCGGCTCATCCTAATTAGGGAAATACATGTGAGTTTAATTCCGAAAATTGGGTGTATTCTGTCTAGTATGAGAAACCTAAACAGTCTGGGAGAGGACTGGAACAGGACACTGCTCCAGCAAGAAACCAGATGGATAGCAAATTTAAAGGCTACATCAGCCCCAGACCTTAATGATGTAATTAGCTATCGCCCCTTCCTTGATGGGTTCACCTCGGGGGGATGGGAAGAATGAATGGCTTTGCTATATTTTCTGTGATTTTCTCTATCTGGAGTCCCTCTGGTAGCACATTTCAGTGAGAGATTTAATTTAATTTATATAGCTTTTCAGTTCCTTACCTCTCTCCCATTGATATGTGTATAAATAGAATTATTCACTATTCCACATTTATAATTACAAAATGGTTGGATACCATGCTGTTGGGTCATGTATTTGATGTCCAGTTTACTGTACTTCCCTATATGTAACATTCCGTTTTTGCTGGTTTTAGTTGGCCCCACACAACGGTTCACCATATAAATATAATCTCAAATTTTTCTGTTCATTGATGGCACACCCAGGGGCTGCACGCCCATACAGCTTTGTTTTTGGGCTGTGCAGTCCTTGCTCTGTTCATGGCGTGTCCATGATTAGCTCTGGCACACTTCTAGTGCAGGGAGCCACTCCTCGTTGATGCGCTTCCTTATGCGGGGGGTCCCCTTGTTTTGCTTCGACCAAACCACTGCCAGCTATTCTGATATTATTTAGAGCCATTCATGGTGACTATTATAATGTGGAGATTAGGTGACTATGTAGTTTCATAGTTAGTAAGGTTGAATAAAGACACCAGTCCAACCTGAGTGAGTGTCTACTATTGTCCCTATCCCTGTACATTTCACACTCACATTGGTCCCTACCCTCAAGGAGCCCACAATCCAAGGTCCCCATTCATATACTAATTTTGGACAGAAGCCAATTAACCTACCTGCGTGTCTTTGGATTGTGGGAGGAAACCGGTGTACCTGGAGAAAACCCACGCAGGGACAGGAAGAACATGCAAACTCCAAGCAGGTAGTGTCGTGGTTGGGATTTGAACCAGCGACCCTTCTTACTCCTAGGCGAGAATGCTAACTACTACCCCACTGTGCCACCCGTGTGACTGTATGCGCTTTACTGTATGATCCTGATATATGCTATTGTCGCCTCTGCATTGTGAATGCTTGCCGGTTGCTGTAGCAACAGAATGCCACTACGGATCTCCAAGCGTTATCTAGTTACGACGTTCTTTTACCCATGTCGTGATGACGTCATCACACCTTTTGGCATAGTGTGCATGCACAAGTGTCTCCACTCTCTATTTAAGCCACTCAGCTGTAAATACATATCAGCCGATGCTGGCGTTTCACGCTATAAGCATCTCCCCGCATATTCTGATATACACAATCTTACAGGTACTGTATTTTTCTTTTAAACTCCGCTATTTTAGTAAAATGATTTTGGGGACTAACGTAGTATTTCATTGGCCTTAATAGGTATACTCCTCTCGAACACTGAAGGATCCACATCCCTTGTTTCCCATTCATGGATGTAATTTTTGCATACAAGGCTGTTCTTGTACTGCCAGTGCTACATTTTCCTTATATCATAATTGTAGGTATGTCCCCTGTTTTTGAGTTTTATTACACTAGATGGTACCAATATTAGCTTGGGTGACTCTTTATGTGTATCTTTTTATTATTATTTATAGAATGATGACTGGCGTTTCAGTGCTTTCGGTTTGCAGTAAATTTGGGACCCTCACTGGAACTCGATGTTCAGATTCTGAGGAGATTCCATGCTAATACCAGAGTTATTATCCTGTGTCGTGTGGGGTACTATACAGAACCGCTCTCAGTTAGGGATGAGCTTCGTGTTCGAGTCAAACCCCTGTTAGACTCAAACATCGGCTGTTCGCCCCTTTGGCAAATTCCAAACATTATGCGGCAACTCAGTGCATTGCTGGCTGATGATTGGCCAAGCATGCACTATAACCCACATGCTTGGCTAATCACAGCGCCATCGGCAAAGATGCCTGTGGCCAATTATGGCTCAGGAGGTTTAGAACACACCCCAAACTATATAAGGCCACCTGCGCAACTTCCCTACGTAGTGTGTTGCATCAGCAGAGAGAGAGATAGACGGAGAGACAGTGTCTTTGAATTTCCTTTGAAGCTGTTGCAATTACAGTCGGTGTATTGTGCCACCTGCACAGTGTACACCTAAACCTACCGCAATTGCTGGTGTTCTTCTGGTCCTATAATACAGGCAGCCGTAGCAATTACAGTCGGTGTATTGTGCCACCTGCAAATTGTACACCTTAAGCTACCCCAATTGCTGGTGTTCTGCTGGTCCTATACCTCAGGCAGCTGAGTTTGTGCAATGTGTGGTTCCTCAGTGGCAGAATCCCAAACGCCACTTTTTCTCATGGAAAGCATGTGGAGGGCAATGTCCATGATTCGCTGGACAGGGCAGTCGGTGGTAAGGTTCATATTACCGCTGACTCATGGTCCAGCAGGCATGGAAAGGGACATTACCTATCTTTCACTGCGCATTGGGTGACTCTTTTGGCAGCTGGGAAGGATGCAGGACAAGGTGCAATAGTGTTGGAGGTTGTTCCGCCACCATGCCTCCAAAATGCTACTACTGGTGATTGTGACACATCTCTCTCCTCCACCCCTCCTCTTCTTCTTCCTCCATGGCCTCTTCCTGTGCTTTGTCCTCGGAACCAGTGGTGCTCCGTAGGCGTTCAAGGGGCTACGCAAGTAAGTAGGCAAAAAGATGCCATGCCATGCTTGCGCTGGTGTGCTTGGGGGACAGGAGCCACACTGGGGCAGAGATTATGTCATCTCTGCAGGGGCAGGCTGAGAGGTGGTTGATGCCATGCCAGCTTAAGCCAGGAATGGCGGTTTGCAACAGTGGCACCAACCTCCTCTCCGCCCTCTGACAGGGACAACTGACCCATGGGCCCTGTCTGGCTCACATCCTTAACTTGGTGTTACAGCAGTTCTTGGGCAGGTACCCGGGCTTACAGTATGTCCTGAGACAGGCCAGGAAAGTCTGTGTGCATTTCTGCCGGTCACATAATGCCAGTGCTCGGCTGGCTGACCTCCAAAAGGAATTGAACCTGCCTCAATTTGGCCATGCTGCAGCAGATGCACACGCAGCAGAGGGCCATCAATAAGTATCTGTGCGACTACGGCACCAGGACAGGGTGAGGGGAGCTTGTTTTTTTTTTTCCACGTCAGTGGGCCATGATCAGGGATGCATGCACTGTTGAGGAGGCCACAAGGATGGTGAACAGTGACAGTGCATGCATCAGTGACACTGACCCTCTTGTCCACCTGTTGGAGCACACGCTGCGTGGAATAATGGACAGGGCACTTGAGGAAGAACAGAGGCAGGAAGAGGAGGACTTCCTTGCCTCTCGATGCCCCCTTTATCCAGACAGTGTTTCTGCTGGCCCACCGATCACACAGGAAGAGGGCGAGGAGGATTGTGTCAGGATGGAGGTAGGGCCTGGCACTCAGCATCAGCAGCAGTCTTTTAGGGATCATTTATAGTCCCAAGAAACCTGTGGACTAGTACGTGGCTGGGAGGAGGTGGTTGCGGATAATGCTGTCCTACATGACACAGAGGACTCCGGACTGAATGCCTCAGCTAACCTACACTGCATGGCCTCCCTGATCCTGCAAAGCCCACGGAAGGATCCTCGTATTCGTCGGATCAAAAAGAGGGATCATTATTTCTGGCAACCCTCCTTGATCCACATTACAAGGGAAAGGTTGCGGACCTTATCTTGCCATTGCAGAGGGAGCAGAGGATGAGACATCTTCAGGAGGCCTTGCAGAAACTGGGAGGTTACAAATTCCTGGTCCTGGACAAAGTATGGCTGAGGGTTCGGTCAGTCACAGAAGGAGCGGTGAAGAAGGTGGCCGACTGACCGATATTTAGTCCGCAGCCCCAAGGTATGATCGGTTCCAGCAACCATCGCCAGCGTCTGATTTACATGGTGCAGGACTACCTAGAGGCAAGCTCAGACTTAGACACCTTTCCCACCGAAAATCCTCTGGGTTACTGGGTCTTGAGGATGGATCACTGGCCAGAGCTTGCACAGTATGCAATTGAGCTACTGGCCTGTCCTGCATCCAGCGTTCTTTCGGAACGCACATTCAGTGCTGCTGGAGGCTTTGTAACCGATCACAGGGTGCGCCTGTCCACCGACTCGGTTGATCGACTGACCTTCAAGAAAAAGAATCAGTCTTGAATAACCACCAGCTACCAATCAACTGAAGCTGATGTAACCGGATAATTTTTTTTAAAATGTCAGATCCCTTCAAGACTGCCTATGCTGATGCTGAGTGACTATCCTGTTATGCTGACTGACTATCCTCTTCCTCCTCAATGATCCTGATGATAGCTTGGAAGAACCTTTTTGGTTCTGGGTGATGCCACCAGTGGTTAAGACCCAATTTTTCAGCCCCTGTTTAACAGGGGCATGTAATTACAATTTTTGATGCAATGCTTTGCAGCAGGGCACATTCCTGCGCTCCAACTAGAGTATCTGTGAGGGGTTGCAGTGTTGCGGCACCAGCACCAGTGGCTAAGGGCCAAATTGTCTGCCCCTGCTTAACAGGGACGTGTAATTACAATTTTTGATGCAATATTTTGCAGGAGGATTTGTTGCTGCGCTCAACTACAATATCTGTGAGGGGTTGCAGTGTTGTGGCACCAGCACCAGTGCCTAGGGCCCAATTTTTCAGCCCCTGTTTAACAGGGGCGTGTAATTACAATTTTTGATCCAATAATTTGCAACGGGGCTCATTCCTGCTCTCCAACTAGAGTTCCTGTGAGCTGTTGCAGTGTTGTGGCACCAGTGCCTAAGGCACAATTTTTGTGCCCCTGTTCCAGGTGCATGTAATTACAATTCTTAATATAATATTTCACAGCAGGGCCTATTCCAGTGCCCACCAAGAGTAACTGTGAGGACTTACAGTGTTATGGCACCAGCACCACCACCCTCAAAGGCCAAATTTTTCTACCACTGTTCAACAATGACATGTAAATACAATTCTTGATATAATAGTTCACAGCAGGGCATTCCAGTGCCCACCAAGAGCCACTTTGAGGGCTCACAGTGTTGTGGCAACACCAAAACCTTAGGCCCAAATTTCTGCAGAGCATATAGGGCAGGCCCCTACTTTCAAACATCCAACTTATAAACGTCTCCTACTTGCAAACGGAAGGAGACAACAGGAAGTGAGATGAAATTTACCCCTAGGAAGGGAAATTCTCTACTGTAAGAGTTGATATGGGAAAAATGTGTCTCCTCTCCACTGATGCTTTATCCCAATCCTTGTTTTACTAAAAACACCAAATTTTCAAAAAACATTTGTGATTGGGACAGAAAGTGAGGTGAAATCTTCTGAAGAGGTGCACAGACAGCAAAAATTACAGGGCTGATACCCTTCCCTATGTTTTCCAAAAAGCTTTAAAATAGATTTTTTGACTGGAGCTACACTTTAAAAATGTACCAGTTCAAAATTGCAAACAGATTCTACTTAACACAACAAACCTACGCAGTCCCTGTCTTTTTTGCACTGCCTGTATACTGCTGTTCTGAGTATATAGGGCCTGGGGGCCCCACACCTTTACTTTTTTTAATTTGGGTACGGGGTACCCCTTAATATCCGTACAAGACCCAAAGGGGCTGGTAATGGGCAGGGGGGTTAACAATGACATTTTTCTCAATCATTTTCATCCATATTGATGGAACCAGACATTATATTAAAACTGCAAGCAGTTTTAAATGGCTTTTTTTCCGTTAGAAATTTTATTTTGTGCAGGGACTGTTCTAAACACGGGAAACACGTGCCACTTCACAGGCATACTATAGACACCCCCCAGGCACGGTATTTAAAGGAATATTTCACTTTTTTTTTTCACTTTAAACGTCATTAAAATCAGTGCCCCCGAAAAAACGTCTGTTTTTAAAACTTTTTTTTTGCATTGATCCATGTCTCCTGGGGCAGGAGCAAGGTCCCCAAACCCCTTTTAGGACAATAACTTGCATATTAGCCTTTAAAATTAGCACTTTTGATTTTGAACGTTCGAGTCCCATAGACTTTAATGGGGTTCTAAAGTTTACGCAAATTTTCGGTCCGTTCGCAGGTTCTGGTGCGAACCAAACTGGGGGGTGTTAGGCTCATCCCTACTCTCAATGTAAGCTTTTTGTCTTTGCACCTTTGCTGTGTTCTCCTTTGCTAAACAAATTAATAATATATATTTGAATTCATGTATTAATCTTATATGTTTTCTTATTAGATATTGGGCTCTATATGTCTTTAAACCCCCGTTGAAGGGCAGAAAGCCAGAAATGTTTGCTTGGTTTGACTTACGAGCCATTTTTTATGTATTGTATCATATTGTTCTGTATATTTCACACAACATATATATATATATTGTGAGGGGTTAGCTCGGCAGCGGGTGTGTGTGACCCCCTGGATGGGTTCACAACACAAAATCAGGCACAGCAGACAGCGTTGTAGGTGCAAAAAAACAAAAGATGTGGTTTATTTATGCTACATGCAGTGATACATATAACAGCCAAACAAAAATAAAACATGAAAATAAATCCTGGTCAGCTTGACCTCTAACTACACACTTAGATTCCCTGTCTAACAACTGAGTGCAGCCTTGTGCTGCACCAGTCCCTGTCTCTGTTGTAGAGGTTTGCCACACAGGCGTTAACTCACCACACAGAACAGATATCACACTCCCCAGTCTATACAACACAAAACTGGTTCCAGGATGGAGCATCTCCCTAAGCATGCTGTTTTTTTTTTGTAGAGGTCTTAATGAGCCCACTTACTTCAGCTGGGCTTATTAACTCTTCCCCTCTAATTGTAAAAGTCTGCATAAAGCCTGAATCTAGGGCACACATATTTCCCATCCTGGATACAACCAGGTAACTTTACCTGCGTGCTGCCACATACCCCCCCCCCTCTTGTTTCAACCTTGGGGTTGTAACACAAGCAGTCAGACACGCATGTATCCGAGACAAAGCATCCACATTCCCCATTTTAACACCAGGGCGATGCTTAACTGTAAAGTTAAATTCCTGTAGGGCCAGGAACCACCTATTTACCCTTCTATTGGTCTCCTTGTTCTGAGCCATCCACTTTAAAGGAGCGTGATCAGTCACCAGGTCAAAGTGCCTACCTAGCAGATAGTACCGAAGGGAATCTAGAGCCCACTTCACTGCTAAACATTCCTTCTCAATCGTGGAGTAATTTACCTCATGGGACTTCAACTTCCTGCTGAGGTAAATGACTGGGTGCTCTTCCCCGTTCCAGACCTGGGATAACACTGCTCCTAACCCAACGTCTGATGCATCAGTTTGTACCACGAAGTCCTTAGAGAAGTCTGGTGAGTACAACACTGGCTGGCTACATAAGGCTGTTTTTAAGGACTGAAATGCTTCTTCAGCCTCTGGGGACCATTTAACCATGACCGACTCTTTCCCTTTTGTCAGGTTGGTGAGGGGCACAGCCTGAGAAGCAAAATGGGGAATGAATCGACGATAATAGCCAGCGATTCCCAGAAAGGCTCGTACCTGTTTCTTGCTGTTGGGACGTGGCCAACTTTGTATGGCCTCGACTTTATTGACTTGGGGTTTTATCACCCCCCTCCCAATAGTGTACCCAAGATATTTGGCCTCCTCCTGTCCAATGGTACACTTCTTTGGATTGGCCGTAAATCCAGCTTCCCTGATAGAGTCTAGGACTGCTTGTACTTTTGGCAAATGTGAGACCCAGTCTGTGCTATGGATAATCACATCATCCAGGCAAGCTGCAGCATATTTCTGCTGGGGCCTCAGAATCTTATCCATTTTCCGCTGGAATGTTGCCGGTGCATTCTGTAACCCAAACGGCATTCTCTTATATTGGAATGCCCCATCTGGGGTTACAAACGCAGTTTTCTCCTTGGCCGACTCGGCCAGGGGAATTTGCCAATACCCTTTGGTGAGATCAAGAGTTGTCATATATCGGGCTGTTCCCAGCCGGTCAATCAACTCATCTATGCGCGGCATGGGGTAGGTGTCAAATTTTGTAACTTTATTCAATTGTCGAAAATCGTTACAAAACCGCCAGCTCCCATCAGGTTTGGGCACTAGTACGATAGGACTGGACCAGTCACTCTGGGACTCCTCTATCACACCCAATTCCAGCATCCTTTGAACCTCCCCACGTATTGCCTCCCGTCGGGCCTCTGGTATTCTATAAGGTTTTAGTTTTACCCTTTCTCCTGGCGGGGTGATAATGTCATGCTCTACGCCAGATGTTTGTCCCGGCAGCTCAGAGAAAATCTCTTTGTTACGAAGTACAAACTCTTTAACCTCCTGTTGTTGGGCTTTCGATAAGGTGTCTGCTATTCCAACCTCAGGAACTAAGCAATCAGGCTGTGCTTGTGACAAAGTCTCTGCGACTAGGGATTCCCTATCCCTCCAGGCTTTCAGCAGATTGACGTGATAGATCTGCTCCGGCTTTCGCCTTCCTGGCTGTCTAACCCTGTAGTTCACCTCACTAATTTTTTCAATTACTTCGTATGGACCTTGCCATTTGGCCAGAAATTAGCTTTCAACCGTAGGGACTAGCACCAAGACCCTATCCCCCGGGGAAAAAGTACGGGTCTTGGCCCCACGGTTGTACACTCTCTGCTGTGCTAACTGCGCTTGGGTTAAATGTTCCTTTACGATTGGCATTACCTGTGCAATTCTATCTTGCATCAGGGCGACATGCTCAATCACACTCCTGTGAGGAGAACTCTCATTTTCCCAAGTTTCCTTGGCGATATCCAGCAGCCCTCTTGGGTGTCTCCCATAGAGCAACTCGAAGGGTGAGAAACCCGTAGAGGATTGGGGTACCTCCCTAATGGCAAACATCAGATAGGGTATTAGACAGTCCCAATTCTTTCCATCTCTATCCACCACCTTCTTTAACATTTGTTTAAGGGTTTTGTTGAATCTTTCAACCAACCCATCTGTTTGGGGGTGATACACAGATGTACGCAATTGCGTCACTTTGTACAACTTGCATAATTCTTTCATAACCCGGGACATAAAGGGTGTACCTTGGTCCGTGAGCAGTTCCTTACAAATACCCACGCGGCTAAAAACAAGAGATAGCTCTTTGGCTATGGTTTTGGCCGAGGTATTTCGGAGAGGAATTGCTTCCGGATAACGGGTGGCATAGTCCAATATAACCAAAATGTACTGATGCCCCCTGGCGGAATTCATTATCGGACCTACCAAATCCATTGCGATCCTTTTAAAGGGGACCTCAATGATAGGAAGAGGTACCAGCGGGTTACGGAAATGTGGCATAGGTGCCGACTTCTGACACACAGGGCAGGAGGAACAATAATTTTCTATTTCCTTCATGACCCCAGGCCAATGGAATCTCTGCAATACCCTCTCTCTGGTTTTCTCTGTCCCCAGATGACCTCCCAGAATGTGCCCATGAGCCAATTCTAACACCAACTTCCTGTAAGGTTTGGGCACTACAAGTTGCTCAATGGTTTCTTCTGCCCTTTGAGCCACTCGATACAGCAGGTCCCTTTCCATAGTGAAGTAAGGATAAGGGCAAGTCTTATCTGGGTTCACTAACTCGCCATCTATTTTCACCACATTTTCCCGTGCCTTTATTAGGGTGGGGTCTTTTAACTGTTCTGTGGCAAAATTTCCCCTATGAACCTCAAGATCCGAAAACTTCACAGACGGCATGTTTTCATCTGAGGATGTTGGCTCCTCCCCAGTTTCTCGAGTTTCCCCCGCCAATACCGACAAGGGAAATTCAGTAGAGTCCTCACCACTCCCAGAGGAATTCTGGTCATCTTCCTGGTTTATAGGGGCACCAGTGGGGGGCTCAGGACAATCCCAGAGTTCCCAGAATTTTGGAAAATCCCTTCCCACAATAGCATCATGTGGTAAGTGAGACACTAACCCCACCTGATGAGAGAGGTTACCTTTGGGGGTCTCAAAAAACACTGAAGTTACAGGATACTCTCGGGTGTCCCCATGCACACAAATAACAGCCACCCTGTTCTTCCCAGAGACCTCTGTAGTAACTAATTCAGCTTTTATCAATGTTACCAGGCTACCTGAATCCAGCAACACATCAACATTTCTACCATTAATACACATTTTACATAAATGTTTCTCAGGTCCCCGAATGGCAGTGCATGCAACTGTCGCAAACAGCGACTGACGTCTCTCCCTTATAAAGTCACATTGCATAGGCTCATCCACAACGGGGCAATTGGCTGCAATATGTCCCTCTTGCCGGCAGCGGTAGCAAATAATCTTTTTCACTGTCTCTTGCAGCATGGGCTTCCTGGGCTGCTCCCGCCAGCCCTTAGGTAGAACTCCCACCCTCTCACTCTCTCCACCCTCACCCCTTGGAGTCATCTTACCCGCCACTGGGGATGATCTGGTCTTAGGGTGGAAAGTCCGTGAGTCCCTGGAAGAGGTGGTCAGGTTCTCTGTAGCCAAGTACCTCTCAACCAGATCCACAAGTTTATCTGCATTTTCTGGGTCTCCATGGCTTACCCATTTTTGGATGGCAGTAGGAAGAGCTCTCAGGAAACGATCCATAACAACACGTTCCACAATGTTTGGTGCGGTCAAAGTCTCTGGCTGCAGCCACTTCCTGCTCAGGTGAATGAGATCATACATTTGAGACCTGGGGGGTTTTCCAACCTGAAAAGTCCAATTATGCACACGCTGAGCCCGGACGGCCAGGGTGACACCCAGCCGTGCCAATATTTCTGTTTTTAGCACCACATAGTCTTTTGCTTGGTCAGGCTCTAGGTCATAATAAGCTTTCTGCGATTCCCCAGTTAACAGAGGGGCCACCAGTCCAGCCCTTTGCTCCTTAGGCCACTTTTCCCTTTCAGCAGTCCTTTCAAATGTGGTCAAAAACACCTCCGGATCATCCTCTCCAGTCATTTTTGTCAATAAACGGCTCACACCAAAGGATGCAGTATTATTGTAACCACTTGCTTCATTGGTCTGCGGACGTTGCTGTATTAATGTCTCTATTTTCTGTTGAAAACTCTGCTCTTGCTTCTGCAACAGGTCTATAAAGCGGGCTTCAGATTGCTGCTGTGCTTGTTGCTGAGCTTCCAGACTCTGCAGGTGAGCTTTCTGCTGGGCTGCAAGGCTCTTTTGTAAAGCCGCATTTGTTTGCTGCTGATTTGCATTTGCTAGAGCCAGTTGTCTCAGTATCTCCTCCATGCTGGCCTTTAAAAAAAATGAAAAAAAAAACTGCCAAAATTCTCCACCAACTGTGAGGGGTTAGCTCGGCAGCGGGTGTGTGTGACCCCCTGGATGGGTTCACAACACAAAATCAGGCACAGCAGACAGCGTTGTAGGTGCAAAAAAACAAAAGATGCGGTTTATTTATGCTACATGCAGTGATACATATAACAGCCAAACAAAAATAAAACATGAAAATAAATCCTGGTCAGCTTGACCTCTAACTACACACTTAGATTCCCTGTCTAACAACTGAGTGCAGCCTTGTGCTGCACCAGTCCCTGTCTCTGTTGTAGAGGTTTGCCACACAGGCGTTAACTCACCGCACAGAACAGATATCACACTCCCCAGTCTATACAACACAAAACTGGTTCCAGGATGGAGCATCTCCCTAAGCATGCTGGGGTTTTTTGTAGAGGTCTTAATGAGCCCACTTTCTTCAGCTGGGCTCATTAACTCTTCCCTTCTAATTGTAAAAGTCTGCATAAAGCCTGAATCTAGGGCACACATATTTCCCATCCTGGATACTACCAGGTAACTTTACCTGCGTGCTGCCACAATATATATATATATATATATATATATATATATATATATATATATATATATATATTTTTTTTTTTATATTTGTATTATACAATAAACTTTATACTTTTTTGATATATTTGTGTTCTCAGTCTCTTTGAAAGTCCCACTCCCTAGGGGGATTGTTTTCTTTTCTGAGTACCTGTCACAGTTCATCTCAGTACCCGAGTACCTGTCACAGTTCACCTGAGTACCCGAGTACCGGTCACCAGGCCATGAGAGTACAAGCGTAGCTGTCATCCGGCCATCGGAGTACCCGAGTACCTGTCACCAGCCCATCGGAGTACCCGAGTACCTGTCACCAGCCCATCGGAGTAACCGAGTACCTGTCACCAGCCCATCGGAGTAACCGAGTACCTGTCTCCAGCCCATCGGAGTACCCAAGTACCTATTTGCAGCCCATGCCTCATCGAATACATTTTGGGGTGTTTGCTGTCGAAAATGGGGTCATTTTGTGGGTAAATCCATTGTCCTGGTGCCCCAGGACCTTCAAAAGTGTGATAGGTAGGAATGAAATGAGATGTGTAATTTATGCTAGTAGAACGCCTGAAGGTACTACTTCAATGTTGGTCCTCTGTATATGGCCAGGCTGTGTAAAAGTCTCACACATGTGGTATCACCATACTTGGGAAGAGTAGCAGAATGTGTTTTGGGGTGTAATTTTTGCGATGCACATGCTATGTGTTAGAAATATCTTATAAATTGACAACATTGTATAAAAAAAAAGATTTTAATTTTCTTTCCACTTTTTCTGAAGACTTGTATATAAAAATAAACCATTCAAAAGACTCGTAATGCTTTATAGAATATAGTTTGGGTGTTTATTTTCCAAAATAGGGTAATTTTGTGGGTAATTCCATTGTCCTGGTGCTCCAGGGCCTTCAAAATTGTGATAGGTTGTTAGGAAATTAGAGGTGTAATTTATGCTCCTAGAATGCCTGACGGTGCTCCCTGCATGTTGGGTCTTTGTATGTCGTTAAACTGTGTAAAAGTTGCATACATGTGGTATTGCCATACTCAGGATGAGTAGCAGAATGTATTTTGGGGTGTCATTTTTGCTATGTACATGCACCGACCACTTTGTGTAAGAAAAAAATAAGTTTTCATTTTCTTTCCACGTTTTCCGAAGAGTTGTGGAAAAAAATTAACTGTTCAAAAGACTCATTATGCCTCATAGATTAGACTTAGGGGTGTGTGCTTTCCAAAATGGGGTCATTTTGTGGTTAATTCCACTGTTCTGGTGCTCCAGGGCCTTCACAAATGTAATAGGTCATTAGGAAATTAAAGGTGTCATTTATGCTCCTAGAACCCCTGACGGTGCTCCCTGCATGTTGGACCTCTCTGTGTGGCCAGTTTGTGTAAAAATCCCACACATGTGGTATCACCATACTCGGGAGGAGTAGCAGAATGTCATTTGGGGTGTAATTGGAAGTATGCATATGCTGTGTGTGAGAAATAACTTGTTATTATGCCAATTTTGTGGGGGAAAAAAAAATCATAATTTTCAAGAATTGTGGGAAAAAAATACAACTTCAAAAAACTCACCATGCCTCTTGCTAAATACCTTGGACTGTCTACTTTTCAAAAATTGGTAATTTGGGGGGTATACGTACTGTACTGACATTTCAGAGCCTCAAGAATTGAGTCAGTGCATCAGGTGTAATCAGATGTGATACATTTTCAATGATTTGCACCATAGCTTGTAGACTCTATAACTTTAAAAGAGACTAAATAATATCCACGAATTTAGGTTATTTTTACCAAAGAGATGTAGTAGTATAAATTTTGGCCTAAATTTATGAACAAAAGTTACTTATTTGCAAAATTTTATCATAGAAACTAAAAAAAGTTTTTTTTTCAAAAATGTCGCTCTTTTCTCACTTATGTCGCAAAAAATAAAAACCCAGTGGTGATTAACCACTTGACCACTGGGCACTTAAACACCCTTAACCACTTTCAGACCGGACCATTTTGCTGGTAAATGACCAGAGGTCTTTTTACACTTTGGCACTGCGCTGCTTTAACTGGTAATTGCGCGGTCATGCAATGTTGTACCCAAACAAAATTTGCGTCCTTTTCTTCCCACAAATAGAGCTTTCTTTTGATGGTATTTGATTGCCTCTGCGATTTTTATTTTTTGCGATATAAACGTAAAAAGACCGCAAATTTTGAAAAAAAATGATATTTTCTACTTTTTGTTATTAGAAAAATCCAATAAACTCAATTTTAGTCATACATTTAGGACAAAATGTATTCAGCCACATGTCTTTGGTAAAAAAAAAGTCAATAATTGTATATTTATTGGTTTGCGCAAAAGTTGTCACATCTACAAACTAAGGTACGTTTTCTGGAATTTACGCAGCTTTTAGTTTACGACTGCCTATCTCATTTCTTGAGGTGCTAAAATGACAGGGCAGTACAAAACCCCCCCAAATGACCCCATTTTGGAAAGTAGACCCCCTAAGGAAATTGATAAGAGGCATGTTGAGCCCATTGAATATTTTATTTTTTTGCCTCAAGCGATTGAATAATGACAAAAAAAAAATTTTTTTTTTTTTTTTACACAAAGTTGTCACTAAATGATATATTGCTCACACATGCTATGGGCGTATGTGAAATGACACCCCAAAATAAATTCTGCTGCTTCTCCTGAGTACGGGGATACCACATATGTGGGACTTTTTGGGAGCCTAGCCGCGTACAGGGCCCCGAAAACCAAGCACCGCCTTCAGGCTTTCTAAGGGCGTAAATTTTTGATTTCACGCCTCACTACCTATTACAGTTTTGAAGGCCATAAAATGCCAAGATGGCACAAAACCCCCACAAATGACCCCATTTTAGAAAGTAGACACCCCAAGCTATTTGCTGAGAGGCATGTTGAGTCCATGGAATATTTTATATTTTGCCACAAGTTGCGGGAAAATTACAAACTTTTTTTTTTTTTTTTTTTTTTCACAAAGTTGTCACTAAATGATATATTGCTCATGCATGCCATGGGCATATGTGAAATGACACCCCAAAATAAATTCTGCTGCTTCTCCTGAGTACGGGGATACCACATATGTGGGACTTTTTGGGAGCCTAGCCGCGTACGGGGCCCCGAAAACCAAGCACCGCCTTCAGGCTTTCTAAGGGCGTAATTTTTTGAGTTCACTTCTCACTACCTATTACAGTTTTGAAGGCCATAAAATGCCAAGATGGCACAAAACCCCCACAAATGACCCCATTTTAGAAAGTAGACACCCCAAGCTATTTGCTGAGAGGCATGTTGAGTCCATGGAATATTTTATATTTTGCCACAAGTTGCGGGAAAATTACAAACTTTTTTTTTTTTTCACAAAGTTGTCACTAAATGATATATTGCTCACGCATGCCATGGGCATATGTGAAATGACACCCCAAAATAAATTCTGCTGCTTCTCCTGAGTACGGGGATACCACATATGTGGGACTTTTTGGGAGCCTAGCCGCGTACGGGGCCCCAAAAACCAAGCACCGCCTTCAGGCTTTCTAAGGGCGTTACAGTTTTGAAGGCCATAAAATGCCAAGATGGCACAAACCCCCCCCCCCAAATGACCCCATTTTAGAAAGTAGACACCCCTAAATTTAGGGGTACACTAGTGAGACTAGGTAATAAATGGCGGGTGCCCTGAAACTATAAAAAAATAACTAACCAACCAGCGTCACCTGTAACAGTTATATGGTGATCACTGGTGAAAGGGTTAACTAGGGGGCAATCAGGGGGCTTTATGCGGTAGTATATGGGGGTCCCTGGCGCTATAAAAAGCTGCGGCGAACCTAAATACCTACCTGCCTAACTAGCGTCACCTGTGACACTAATACAGCGATCAGAAAAACGATCGCTTATTAGGCTGGGTTCACACTGGAGCGATGCGGGAACGCCACGAATGCGCGGCGGGTTCCCGCATCGCATGCCTCCCGGCGGCAGTTCACACTGCCCTATGCGAACTGCTGGGAGTGTCAGTGAAATGTTAATGACACCCCCAGATCAGTTCGCATATCGCAGTGCGATCTGCAAACTTGGATCGCATGGTGTGAACACCCATGCGATCCGATTCTGCTGCGGACCAAAAAAAGGGTCCCGTGCGAGTTTGCGGCGGGTGCGGCGGGTGCGACACGAATTCAGCCATACTATCTGTATAGCTGAACTCGAATCGCACAGAGATCGGATGTGATTTGCACTGCAGTGCGGTGCGAATCACATCCGTTCTCATAAACCGCTGCAATGTGAACCCAGCCTTAGTGACACTGGCGACGGGGGGTGATCACGGGGTTAAACCTTTATTGGGGGGGTTAGGGGGGTACCTTAGAACTAAAGGGGGCTAACCCTAACTGCCCTAACAGTTATTAGTCACAAATGACACCTGCCGGGTGATCAGGGGGTTAAACCTTTATTAGGTAATAAATGGCGGGTGCCCTGAAACTATAAAAAAATAACTAACCAACCAGCGTCACCTGTAACAGTTATATGGTGATCACTGGTGAAAGGGTTAACTAGGGGGCAATCAGGGGGCTTTATGCGGTAGTATATGGGGGTCCCTAGCGCTATAAAAAGCTGCGGCGAACCTAAATACCTACCTGCCTAACTAGCGTCACCTGTGACACTAATACGGCGATCAGAAAAATGATCGCTTATTAGGCTGGGTTCACACTGGAGCGATGCGGAAATGCCGCGAATCCGCGGCGGGTTCCCGCATCGCATGCCTCCCGGCGGCAGTTCACACTGCCCTATGCGAACTGCTGGGAGTGTCAGTGAAATGTTACTGACACCCCCAGATCAGTTCGCATATCGCAGTGCGATCTGCAAACTCGGATCGCATGGTGTGAACACCCATGCGATCCGATTCTGCTGCGGGCCAAAAAAAGGGTCCCGTGCGAATTTGCGGCGGGTGCGGCGGGTGTGGCGGGTGCGGCGGGTGCGGCGAATGGCTGAACTCGAATCGCACAGAGATCGGATGTGATTTGCACTGCAGTGCGGTGCGAATCACATTCGTTCTCATAAACCGCTGCAATGTGAACCCAGCCTTAGTGACACTGGCGACGGGGGGTGATCACGGGGTTAAACCTTTATTGGGGGGGTTAGGGGGGTACATTAGAACTAAAGGGGGCTAACCCTAACTGCCCTAACAGTTATTACAGTCACAAATGACACCAATGCAAAAAAAAAAAAAAAAAAAAAAAAAATGACATTGGTGTCACTGTGACTGGGGGGCAGGGGTAATTGGGGGGGTGATCGGGGGGTAAAGGGGGGGTGTGAGTGTGCCTGGCATGTTCTACTGTGTGTGGGATGTGTTGGTGCAACTCACTGATCCGCTCTCCTCCGTGTCGGAACGAAAAATACCGACACGGAGGAGAGAATACATCACTTCCTCTCCTGTGTTTACATTACAGGAGAGGAAGTGATGTCACCGGGGATTTCCATTCGTCGGGAGCGATCGCGAGGGGGTGGCCATGAATGAATGGCCGTCCCCTCGTCCGGGATCGCTCCCGAACGAAAACCGACCGCCGCAGGCACCGGGCGGGGGCCCGATCGGGCCCCCGACCCGCGGGAGGCAAATCACGTACATGTACGTGCTTATGCCTGCCCGTGCCATTCTGCCGACGTACATCGGCGTGAGGCGGTCGGCAAGTGGTTAATAACCAGACCAATTTTCAGCTTTCAGTGCTCTCACAATTTGAATGACAATTACTCGGTCATGCAACACTGTACCCATCTGAAATTTTCGTCCTTTTTTTCCCACAAATAGAGCTTTCTTTTGGTGGTATTTGATCACCTCTGCGTTTTTTATTTTTTGTGCTATTAATGAAAAAATACCGAAAATTTTGTAAAAAAAAGCATTTTTCTTCATTTCTATTAAAATTTTTTGCAAATAAGTAATTTTTCTTCATAAATTTGGCCAAAAATGTATACTGCTAAATGTCTTTAGTAAAAATAACCCAAATTAGTGGATATTATTTATTCTGCGTGAAAGTTATAGGGTCTACAAGCTATGGTGCCAATCACTGAAAATGTATCAATTTGATCACAGCTGATGTACTGACAGTCTATCTCATTTCTGGAGACCCTAACAAGCCAGTAATGTACAAAAACCCCCCAAATGACCCCTTTTTGGAAAGTAGACATTCCAAGGTATTTAGTACGTGGCACGGTTAGTTTTTTGAAGTTGTAATTTTTTCCCACAATTCTTTGCAAAATAAAGATTTTTTTTATTTTAATTTTTTTTCACACCAAATTGTCATTTTACCAGGCTATTTCTCTCACACGGCATATACATTCCACAAATGAAACCCCAAAATACATTCTGCTGCTCCTCCTGAGTACGGTGATACCACATGTGTTAGACTTTTACACAGCCTGGCCACATACACAAGTCCAACATTGAAGTAGCAACTTCAGGCGTTCTAGGAGCATAAATTACACATCTAATACCTCCTAGAAGCTTGTAGGCTTCCTCACTAGTAAAATATTTTTTTGCCATTCTTGTGGCTGGTGAGGCTGCACTGCAGAGCACTGTCGTGGCACAGGCGGCACAGGTGGGCACTGATGGACACAGGCGGCACAGGTGGGCACTGATGGGCACAGGTGGGCACTGATGGACACAGGCGCCACTGATGGACACAGGCGGCACTGATGGGGCACTGCAGTGGCACAGGTGGCACTGATGGGCGCAGGTGGCACTGATGGGCGCAGGTGGCACTGATGGGCACTATAGTGACTTTGGTGGCACTGGTGTGGCTCTGGTGGCACTGATTAGCACACAGGCGGCACTGGTGGGCACAGGCGGCACTGGTGGGCACAGGCGGCACTGGTGGGCACAGGCGGCACTGGTGGGCACAGACGGCACTGATGTGGCACTGCAGTGGCGCAGATGAGCACTGATGGGCACAGATGGCACTGATGGGCACAGGTGGCACTGATGGGCACAGGTGGCACTGATGGGCACAGGTGGCACTGGTGTGGCACTGGTGTGGCACTGGTATGGCACTGGTATGGCACTGGTATGCACTGTAGTGGCACTGGTATGCACTGGGGTGGCACTGGGGTGGCTCTGCTGGCACAGAGGTGGCACAGAGGTGGCACAGAGGTGGCACAGAGGTGGCAAAGGTGGCACAGGTCGCACAGGTGGCACAGATGTGGCACAGGTGATAGATGGCACTGGTCTGGCACTGTTCTGGCACTGTTGTGGCACTATTTGGGCACTGCTGGGCACTGCTGGGCACTCACGGTTATTTTTTAGTTTCACTGGAATGTTCTCCTCTCCTCTCACGCTGCATCGGTGTGAGGAGAGGAGACTGATGACCTTAGCTTGACCCGGCAAGCCGAATTGTTTACATTTGTGATCGCTCCGTTATTGGACGGAGCGATCACGTGGTAAAGGACCGCTGCCATTGGTCCTTTACCGCGATCCGTGTTGCGCCGGGTCCCGTGAACTCGGCGAGCACGGATGTTCCGGCGTGCGCGCCCCAGGGGGCGCGCACGAACGATTCTCCGGGAGGCCGTTAATTAACGGCCTCTCAGAGATAGCAAACCGACCTATAGCCGTTAATCGGCTATAGGCCGGTTATTAAGTGGTTAAATACCACCAAAATAAAGCTCTATTTGTAGGGAAAAAAATGATAACAATTTTGTTTGGGTAAAGTGTTGAGATAATGCTGTGTTAATTGACATTCAAAGTGTGAGACCACTGAAAGCTAAAAATTGGTCTGGGAAGGAAGGGTATATACATGTCTTATATTTAAGTGGCTAAAGAGGAGCGACACCTGCAAAAAAAATATTAAAAGTCAGCAGCTACAAATACTGCAGCTGATGACTTTTAATAAATGAACACTTAAAGAGGAAGTAAACCCTGATGAGTTTACTTCCTCTTTCATTCCCTGCAAAGGTAAAGCATAATGGACTACTATGCATCGCATAGTAGTCCATTATGTGTCACTTACCTGACACAGGAGCCAGCGAAGTCACCGCTGTCCCCTGCAGTCTGGCGCATTCATCTTCTCAATGGGTCTCGCCGCTCCGCCGCTGTCATTCGGCGAAGCCGCAATGACGTCACTCCCACGCATGCGCACGGGAGCCGCCACTTGCGGCATATCGCCGTTGACCGCGGGGCACTCAGTGTAGACAGCGGTGCCTGTCTTTCGGCAAATATCTCCTAAACCGTGTAGGTTTAGGAGATATTTCTTGGACCTACAGGTAAGCCTTAATCTAGATGACGAGCAATTGCTCATCTCTCGGCTGCCCCCGCCAACATCCTCTGTCAGGGAATCGGGAAGTGAAGCGATGCGGCTTCACTTCCCGGTTCCCTACCGCGCATGCGCGAGTCGCGCAGTGCAATTAGATTGGTCCCTGCTGTGTCCTGGGAACTGTGTGTTTCCCAGAACACAATGGGGGGGGGCGGGCAACTGCGGCTAGCTATTTCCGGAAGTAGGTGCAGATACCTGGATTATACAGGTATCTGCACCCCCCTTCCGTTGAGCGGAAGTTCCACTTGAGGGTGGAACTCCGCTTTAAAGAGGCCATGGGAACTGATTTGGAAGGGTGGGTCGGCAAGAATTCGATTGAGTATTCTGCAGTTACAAAAACAGGAAGGAGGAGTAGCACTCCCACACCCCTTTAGCTACTTCCTCGTGTCACAACTCCAGTATATGGGGGGGGTGTAATTTAGAAGGGGGAAGGGAGAAAAATGCTCCTACAAAATACACCACCTGACTCAATAGTGGAAGCTCTGGAGGCAGGATCCTTCCTATTAGGACGCCCTACTTGGAGTTTAATGAGGAGAGTGTGGGACACAGCGAAGGCCATATTAAAATACAGAGGATTTAATGAGTATACCCCCTTATGGAAGAATAATAAATTGGGAGAACTGCAGAAGACCGGGACAGTAAGAGAATGGGAGAGATGTGGAATAAAATTTATCGCTCAGCTATACCAAGATGGTGCCCTGAAAACCTTTCAGGAACTGAGAGATTATTTTGCTCTACCAAATAAATCCTTCTATAAGTATTTGCAGGTCAGGAACGCACTGGAGGAGCAGTTTAGAGGGAGGACCTTAGAAAGGAGCGCAATCCCAGTTCATCAAAAAATAATTAATGCAGAAACAGGAAAAGGTTTAATTTCAAAAATATACCCACATATAAACAAGGGGAGAATGGGAGGGATAGAGACCCCTATGTACAAGAGGAAGTGGGAAAAAGATGTGGGAGATATCTCTGAAATACAATGGAATAGAATTCTTGAACTGCCTCCGTTGGTATCACTCTCTCCCTCTCAGAGGAAGTCACATCTGTTCTTATTATATAGAACCTATTATACTCCTCGTAAACTTTTTCAATTTGGCTGAGGGCCAGATGCAAGCTGCCCCCTGTGCGGGGACATGGAGGGAGACATGATTCATATGTTTTGAAGATGCTCGAAGTTGATCCGCTACTGGACGGAGGTGACAGGAACCATTGATTGGGTTTTTGGAACCTCCACCAGGATGGAGGCGAAGTATTGTCTCCTGGGATTAGTTGAGGGAGTTGGAAACCCAGGAAGCAGCCAGACTGCGGTCCTGAGATGCCTATTTCAGGCAAGGAAATTGATTGCCCTAAGATGGTTGTCGGTGTCGCCTCCGTTCGGTAGAGAATGGATAAATAGCATGAATGTGGTAATTCTTAAAGAGAAAGGGTTATATATAAAACAAGGGACTTTAAAGAAATATGACAAGATGTGGAAACCTTGGTGGGATGCCAGAGGGATTGATATGTGAATAATAGTAGTGTGAAAAATAAATATTTTAACGATGAAAAGTGACCCAATAAGAATTAAAGTAAGAGGGCAAATGAAGAGGGTGGAAGTGTGCGAGAATGGGGACGGGAGGGAAGATTGATAGAGTGGGAATCTAGATTATATGGAACATCAGCCAGGATGGCCCTCATGATACCAATCCCCTCTTAGGTCACCCAAGATATGAATCATCCTTTTTTATATTTTTTATCTGATAAGGTGATGGGAGGGGGGGGGGGGACTAAGGGGATGTTCAATTTTGATGTATTTTGTAAACAAAATAAATATCTTAATAAAGAAATAAAGTAAAAAAAAAAAAAAAAAAAGAGGCCCTGTTCACACCTAAGTTTCTGACTCGCCTTTTCTAACAGCAAAATGTGGCTGTCCGCAGAGCACACAACCATATCTCCTGTCTCTAATAATAAACACATTCATCTAAATTATATAATGCATCTTACCTAAAAACCCACTCATCCGGGGGGCGCATGCGCGAAGCTCGCCATGACGGACGCATCCCGTTAGAGCTCCGCTCTCACCACCGCGATTCCGAGCTGTAACTCCTTGTCCCAGGCAGCTATAATCTCTCCTATTGTGGACCTCCGTTGTGGATCCCCTCGCGCACCTCCCGGTATGGTTCTGACCGGCCATCGGGGCAAAAATAAGCCAAAACCGATAAAAGAAGCACTGGCGCGTGATTCCTCCAAGATGGCGGCGAAGGCCTCCGCGGCCGCCCAACACTCCACCATCCCGCACTATCATGAGAGTAGTGAGGAGGAGGACACTCCGGCAGATTGTGTGGCTACAACGCGGTCTCCCCCACCGGCAGGTATGTCTCAGACTGACTTCCTAAAGCACATGGAGACCATGCTGCATAAGGCCCTTAAAGCCACGTCCGACCAAATTACAGACAGACTCACCCGTGAGATCCGTGACCTAGGCCAGCGCATGGCTGACCTCGAGACGAGAGCTGATGACACTGAGCTCACCTTACAAGAACTGGCCCGTGAACAAGCGAGCCTCCGTGATGACAATGCGGTCCTATTGTCCCGTTTAGAGGATGCCGAAAATCGCTCGAGGAGGTCGAATCTTCGCCTCCGGGGCATCCCCGAGACCGTGGACGACCTTCAGTCCTTCACCACAGCACTCTTCCAAGAACTGTCCCCGGCGATACCGATCGAACGACTCGAATTCGATCGAATTCATAGGGCACTAACGCGACGCCAACCTGAGGGTCCTCCGCGCGACATAATTGTGAAACTCCATTATTTCCGCACGAAAGAGCAATTGATCTCCGCAGCACGCAACAAGCAAGATCTGCAGTTTCAGGGCCACACGTATCAGCTTTTCACCGACTTGGCGCCCACGACGATTGCAAAGAGACCAGCCATGAAACCTCAACTCCAAATCTTACTGCAGCACCAGATAAAGTATGCATGGCGCTTTCCTTTTGCGCTACACTTCTCCTACCAAGGTCAGCAACATACCTGCTCCTCTTCCGAAGCCCTACAAAACCTATTGGAGACCCTCCATCTTGCTTCGCCGGAGCTCCAGGAAACGGCTCTCCCTCGTACACCAGCCCGTCCTGCTCCTTACTCCTATACGGCCACACCGAGGAGGAAGCTTCAAGCTACACCGGGCTCTTCCTCCGTCAGACGAGGTACACATAAACGCACTACCAGTCTAGGCTTCCCTAGCCCGAAGGTATTTGTCCCTCGCTGACTCGAATTAGTTACTGTTTTTGTGTTCTCCGTTTTTTGCCCTGGCGTCTTTTCAAGTTAGAACCGCCAGATTTTGGGACTCAACATATCCTGGCCCTCCCCCAGGACTTTGTCTGTTTTAGCTTTATCATCTCTACCCATCATTTACCTTTTTGTCTATTTTGAAAGAGTTATGCCGCAGATTTTTTGGGACCCTCTTCCCCCCCCCTTTTTTTTGCCCCATAGTCCAAGGATCACCATTCCTCCGGATTTACTACTACTAGGTCCCCCTATGGGCATCCCCTGCGAACTTTGCCTCCTCAGGCACAATATCTCTAAGCTCGTTTATTTCTAGTGGGCATGACCCTGAAAGCATTTTACTTGACTTGGGAGATTTGTTGTCTACACGATCCCACTATGTATTACACTCTCTCCCACTAGTTTACCTCCTCCTCCTCTTCCCCACCCATCCCCTCCCTCATTAATCCCCCCCCTCATTAATCCCCCCCTTTTTTTCCCCTTTTTTTTTTCTCCCCGTATACCCTCTCCCCCCTTCCTCTCCCTCTTCCCTTTCCATTTTCCTTAGGCTCCCATCTGCATCATCCCTCCTTTATGTCTTTTGGTTCACTCTTATTATCAATAATGTCTATTCTCGCGTAGCAATTTTTTCAACGCGACCAATACCCTTTGGTCGCCTTTACACATGCTAAAAATATCGGTAGAGTTTGATGATGTTAAGGTTTATATCTTTTTTGTATTGTTCTTTGATCATTTTACGGGTACGCGGCGGTGAGTTGTCACTACTCCCTCCTCTTGATGATGCACACTCCGCCTGACTGGTCGTCGGCCAGGCGGACTGCAACACCTACTTGTTGGGCGGTCCGGTCCTATCCGCACCACCTCACGCTTCTCTTTCTCCCCCCTTATCTATTTCCTTTTTTCTCCCTTTTTCTATTCCCATACTTTTTCTCTGATGCCCTCCTTTATCCCCTTGGTTGGTTGCCTTGCCCGGGACTCCAGTGGCCTGCTAAACTCTCCTTCCCTCCCACACTATGGCCCCCCTGAATATCCTGTCCTTAAATGTTAAAGGACTAAATTCACCTCAAAAACGGGTCAAGGCTTTTCGCTCTTTTCTTTCTCTGAAAGCTGGAATAGTGGCTCTTCAGGAAACTCACTTCTCCTCACATTCCACTCCAAAACTTTTTCATTCTAAATACCCCCAAGTTTTTACAGCCTCCGCATCTACGAAACACAGAGGAGTTCTCCTCGCCTTCCACCATACTCTCCTCTTCACCCCCAAAACTGAAATTAGGGACCCAGAGGGCCGGTACATTATAGTCCCAGGTTTGATCCACGATACAGAAGTCACAATTGTCTCCTACTATGCCCCCAACACAAACCCCAACCCATTTTTCTCCCACCTCCTACAGACCATTCGAACACACCGGGTAGGTACCCTTTTCATGTGCGGCGACTCTAACTTAGTCCTCTACCCACATTTGGATAAGTCTCCCTATTCTCTGGAACATCTAGCCCCCTCAATTAAACTTCGTAAGCAACTTCAGCAGGCAGCATTAGTAGATACCTGGAGAGAATGTAACCCCCTTAAAAGAAACTTCACTTTCTACTCTAATCCCCACAAGTCTTTCTCCAGAATTGATCATATCTTTATACCCGTAACATCTGCCCCCACTCTCCTTCACTCACGTATACATCCTATCACATGGTCCGACCACTGTGCTACAATCACGACTGTCTCCTCCATTATCCCGCAGTCCGCAGTTAGAGGATGGAGCATGAATGAAACTCTCCTTTCCAATCAGTCATATTGCCTAGATATCCAGGTAGCCCTTACAGAATATCTCACACATAACGCTACTCCAGGTATCTCTCCTACCCTCCTCTGGGAAGCTCACAAGCCGGTCATTAGGGGCACCTGCATTTCTGTTACCTCACATCTTAAAAGGGCCAGACAGGAGAAATCCTGCCAACTAGAGACTACCCTCCAACAACATTATCTTCAATTCCAATCCAACCCCACAGAATTGAATAGATTGGCACTCGAAAGGACAAAATTGGAGTTGGACCTACTTCTGACCGAAGAGGCTGACAAGCAAATCCGTAGATCTTCCCATATCACCTATACCAAAGCCAACAAGCCCGACACCTTTCTAGCAATGCGCTTAAGAAACCCCGAGAAATCTTTTAAGCCCATCAGACTCCGAATAGCACAAAAGGGTCCCACTAGTAACCCCGCCAAAATTCTTACTGAGTTCAGCACTCAATTATCCCAGTTGTATGAAGCCAAAACCCCCTTTCCTGCTTCCCAAGCTGACACTTTGCTCCAGTCTTTGCAGCTCCCCTAGCTATCCTCTGTGAATCACGACTTAATTGAAGCCCCTATCACCGTGGCTGAAGTTCTTGCGGCCATTAAATCCCTCAAACAGCATAAGCGTCCGGGACCCGACGGTCTACCGGCATCCTATTAGAAAAAATTTGCTGACACGTTAGCTCCTCTTCTTACTAACTCTTTTAACTCTCTTCTGCAAGACCACTCCCTTGGCAGGGACTCCTTGACGGCTATTATCACCATGATCCCCAAACCCAATTCCGATCATACAATATGGTCCAATTTCAGACCCATTTCTTTGCTCAACGTTGACGTCAAGATCCTTGCCAAGATATTGGCGCTACGCCTGAACCCGCTTATTGGTAGGCTAATCCATAAGGACCAAGTGGGGTTCATCCCCCAGAGGCAGGCCAGCGATAACATCCATCGGGTGATTCTCCTCCAACATATAGCAAAATCCAGAAAAATCCCTATGCACCTGCTCTCTCTCGATATACGCAAAGCATTTGATATTATATCTTGGCAGTACCTTCACTATATTCTGCAACGCTGGGGTTTTGGCCCCCATTTCCTTCGTTGGATAGACGCTTTGTACACTCAACCCCAAGCCTATGTCAGATACGCGGGTTCGCGCTCAGTGACCTTCCCTATACAAAGGGGGACGAGGCAGGGATGCCCCCTCTCCCCCATTCTATTCGCACTGGCGATAGAACCCCTTGCTGCGCTGATTAGGGCTCACCCCGATATACGCGGCCTTGAACTGGCCTCGACCTCACATAAGCTGTGCTTATTTGCTGATGATGCCCTGCTTTTCATTACTGCCCCCCATACTACTTTACGTAATCTTTGTAAACTTCTAGACAGATTTGCTAAAATATCGGGCCTAGAGGTCAATCAGGCCAAATCCAGAGCTCTCAATGTTTCCCTGCCATCGGACGAGTTCACACGCTTACAAACTAGCTTCCCCTTTTTATGGTCCTCATCCTCTATCCCTTACCTGGGCATTCGACTGATGAGTGACCCGTCCTCCCTATATCAATTAAACTATCTCCCTCTACTTAGAAAATTTGCGACTATCTTGGCTTCATGGCAGCCACTCTGTGTCTCGTGGCTGGGTAGAATTACAGCGGTGAAGATGTCTCTACTACCTAAATTACTCTATCTTTATAGGGTCCTTCCTATCACGGTACCCCCATATTTTCATCGTATTATACAAAACAAAACTCTAAAGTATATCTGGGAACCCACTAGACCCAGAATCGCTAAATCTATACTCTTCCGCCACAGGACACAGGGCGGCCTTGGAGTGCCCAATTTTGCACATTACTTTTGTGCGGCTCAGATAGCCCAAATCGCCCTTTACCATGCTAAATCAGAAGTTCCATTGTGGGTTAGCATTGAGGCTGTAGACGTCCACCCTATTGCCATTTCCAATCTGCTCTGGTTGCCCCCTTCCAAGAGAGGTACTCTTACAAACCCCGTTACATTGCATTCCCTGAAAATTTGGGACGTAGCCCGCAAATCTTCCCCACTCATTTCCGCACACACACCGCTACTTTCTATGCTTGGTAACCCGCTTTTCCCCCCGGCTATCTCGGAGCCAGGTTCATTTGCGGCCTGGTCCCGAGCAGGTGTGGACAAGGTCTCGGACCTCATGAAAGGTGGCATACCAAAATCCTTCCAAGACCTTCATGCCCAGTACCACATTTCACATACAGAATACTTCCGTCACCTCCAAATCCTACATTTTCTGCACTCATTGCCCAAGCCCAGTCCCTCTCAGAATCATATATCATTTTACGCCTCAGACCCACACGCCCCAGGCATTATCTCGCAATTATATGCCCACTTTACACTTCCCTCCCCTTCCCTTCCAGCTTACGCGACGAGGTGGTCGACCGATTTAGCTGTAGATCTAGACGCTGAGACCTGGAACGAGATTTGGACTAATACCAAGAACGCGACCCAAAATGTTGTTGCCTCTGAGGCTAATTTTAAAGTTCTAATGCGTTGGTACCTAGTTCCAGCTAGAATAGCCAAGTACGTTCCGGGATACTCAGCGATGTGCTTTAGGGGCTGTACAGATGTTGGCACCCATCTACACATCTGGTGGACGTGCCCGATAGTTCGGCAATTTTGGGAGGCAGTGTTCCATATGGCATCAACACTATTTAAGTTCACACTACACCCAGACCCTACCTTCGCCATACTTAACAAATCACCCGAATGTTGTTCCCACAATCAGCTAAGATTATTCCTCCAACTCACCACAGCAGCTAAGCAAACTATAGCACAGGCCTGGAAGTCCGCAACTCTACCCTTGCCCGCATTTAGGAACAGGGTAACACAAGCCATGATCCACTGTAGGATCGAGGCCAAAACTCTTGACCGCCTCCCCAAACATAATAAAATTTGGCAACCGTGGGTAGATCACTTTTTACCTCTTGATGTAGACCTAGACACATTGGATTGTTGAAACAATCTGATATGCATCACATGAACCGTCACTGGTTCTAAGCCCACGGGCCTGGGCGGGCCCGCCGACTTTCCCCCCCCCCTTTTTCCCAGCCCTCTCTCCCTCCTCTACTACCCCCATTTTCACCTTTCTTGTTTCCTTTTTCTTTTCCTTTTTCCTCCTATACCCCTTCCTCATAAAAATAACTCGCTACGCAGTACTAGGATCCCTACTCGGGATCAAACCTCCTATTTGGGAAGGCTCCATTCCCCTTTTCTATGCACCTTTTAGTCCATAACCTTCCTCATTAACCATTTGTTGTGCATCTTTTCTATAATGCATCCTTCTGTTACCATTTTGTTTTACTGTTCGGCTCCTGTCGCCCGCTACGAATGTATCGCATTTGTTACTTTATCACTTAATGGTCTGTAATTCTGCACACCAACATGTGATTTGTACTGTGTAACTGCTATACTGCATGTTAATAAAATATGTTTAAAGAAGAAAAACCCACTCATCCAAGTAAACAGACATTACCACATTCTCACATCCCCATCTCAGCATGGCTGCCTCTCAGCAGTCCCCTCTGGTTCCCCATTCCCCAGTAAACATACATCACCACCATTTCAGCTCCATCGCTTCTTCATCTGCCCGGCAGGGCAGAGACTCTCAGCTTTTTATTCACACACAAACAGGAAGCCACTAACACCATGTAACCTCAACACAGGATATCACCAAATAAGGATATGACAACACAGAAACTCGTGGCCCCACCCGTCACCTGACCCCGCCCCCCCTCTGACGGAAAAGGAAAGCCCGGCTTCCCCAATGATGTGCGGATGACCCCGCCCCCTCTGATGTAACACAGGTTTCCGTTACATCAGATGGAGGTAAATTGTTCGCTGTTCGGTGAACAGACAGACAGGCAATGTTCGAGTCAAACATGAGTTTGACTCAAACTCGAAGCTCATCCCTATTCCTGGGGGATCAGAAAGGATTTTTTCCCCCACAGGAGCAAATCCGACCATGTTTTATTGATGTTTTCTTTTGCCTTCCTCTAGATCAGCTATGGGTAAAGGATAGTGTGTTTATAGAGTTTTTCTATTTGTTTTTAATTTTTTTTATATTGATTGATCTGTATTGTTATGTGTTTTTTTGTATTTTTTATCTAATGTTTATTTTATAATTTTTTTCATTTTACACAACATATACACAAATAAAAAAAAATGTCTTGGCTATATTATAGATACAACCATACAACCGATCCATAATTCTCTACACTATATATAGGTCCATGTTTGAGGCACATTAACTCAAACAAACCTTACCCGCTACTACCCCCCCCCCCCCAAAAAAAAAAACAACCTAAAGGGAACAGGGAGGGGAAGGGAAACAAGCGTGCCCTGTAGTTCTACATACCATTTGATAGAGTTGCAGAGGTTCTGAATTCCTCCAATTGTTGCCATATCTTTAAGGTTTGTTCCTTTAGACCTGCTTCTGTCTCTGTTATGTCTTTTTTCAATGTGACAAAGTTCAGAAACATGAAAATCCAGTTTGGCTGATGACAGGAAAATGCAAAATCATTGGCTTTACCTTAGACTCTTAAACATAATTCTGTAGTTATTTTACATTGTATTTTCTGTACAGGGATGTCAGTGATATTTATACATGGTTACTAGGGATGAGCTTCGTGTTCGAGTCAAACCCATGTTCGAATCGAACATCAGCTGTTCGTCCGTTCGGCGAATTCCGAACATTATGGCATCACAGTGCATTATTGGCTGATGATTGGCTAAGCATGCACTATGATCCACATGCTTTGGCCAATCACAGCGCGGAAAAAACAGAGAGCCGTAATTGGCCAAAGCCAGGGTGGCTTTGTCCAATTATGGCTCAGGGGGTTTAGTACACGCCCCACACTATATAAAGCCGCCTGCGCGGTGGTCTTGTATAGTGTGTTGCGGCGGCGGAGAGAGATAGACAGAGAGACAGTGTGATTTCATTTCATTTGAAGCTGTTGGAAATACAGTCGGTGTATTGTGCCATCTGCACAGTGCGCACCTAAAGCTACCCCAATTGCTGGTGTTCTTCGGATCCTATACCACAGGCAGGCAGCTGCAGTAATTACAGTCGGAGTATTGTGTCATCTGCAGAGTGGGCGCCTAAAGCTACCCCAATTGCTGGTGTTCTGCTGATCCTATTCCGCAGGCAGCTGCAGTAATTACAGTTGGTGTACTGTGTACTCTGTACAGTGTGCACATAAAGCTACCCCAATTGCTGGTGTTCTCATACTAATAATACTACAAGCAGGCAGTTGATTCTGCTAGATGCAGTATATCAGTATATACGTCCCAGCTTTGTGCAGCTGCATCTCCCTGCAGGCCATTAGTATGTCTGGAAGGCCAACAAGGATAGGAAGACAGTCACGAGCCAATAAAAGAGGGCAAGCAGGCTCTGTGGCTAGAGGCAACAGTGCTGGTCGTGGACATGGTGCATCCTCTTCAGCACATGGCCATGGGACACGCTTGTCCTTATTTTCGGCAGCTGGACATGTTGAGCCGCAACATGCTGAAGACTTGGTAGAGTGAATGACAAAGCACTCCTCATCCTCCTCATCCTCTCTCACCCAGGCTCAGGGTAATGGCAAAGCAGCCTCTTCCCTCGGCTCAATGCCATCAGTCACTCCTTCCCTAGCCCCACCATGTCCTCCTATGGAGTCCCCCGAACTGTTTGAGCACAGTGTTGGGTACATGCTCCATGAGAATGCCCAGCGTTTTGAAGGCTCTGATGATAATACCAAGCTAGAGGAAGGCAGTAACATGACCTCAGAGAGAGGGGATGCCCAAGAAAGACAGCAATCTGGCAGTCATGTTCCCCCAGCTGTAGCATACTGCCAGGTTTGCTGCAGTGATGAGGAGGGAGGGGATGATGAGGTCACTGACTCCACGTGGGTGCCTGATAGGAGAGAGGAGGAGGAGGCACATCTCCAACGAGGCAGGATGCTCTCCAGGGGCCAGATTAAGGGCAGCACACCGACTGCATCACAGCTCAGAGCTCCGCATGTGCAGGACGCTGCCTCTGCTCATTATTCCAAAAGTTCTTTGGTGTGGGCCTTTTTCTGAGATGAGTGCATCAGATCGCACACCTGCTATTTGCAACATATGTCTCAAGCATATCTCTCATGGTCAAAACATCAGCCTCTTGGGCACCCCATGCTTGACCAGAAGTGTCGACCTGCCATGCAGTTCATTGGAAACCGTACTTAAAAGACCCACACCAAAGAACAAAGTGGACCTCTCCTTGCTCCTTATCAGCTGGGATCTCCAACCCCACTATACCTTTAGTCCTTTCTGAAACCTGCACTGAGAGGAATGAAGGTGTAGAATTAGGTGTATCACAGCCAAGTACTTGCGGGCAATCTGCTAGCGGTACACAGACATCCGATTGTACCAGGCAAGTTTCCCTGCCCCAGCTTCTGCACTGTTGAAAGAAGTTTACTCCCAGCCATCCACATGCCCAGCAGTTGAATGCTAGCTTGGCTAAATTGCTAGCACTTCAACTGCTGCCTTTTCAGTTGGTAGACTCTGCCCCCTTCCGTGTGTTTGTAGAATGTGCGGTTCCTCAGTAGCAGGTTCCCAACGTCACATTTTCTCATGGAAGGCGATCCCGGCTCTACCGGCATGTGGAAGGCAATATCCATGCCTCGCTGAACAGGGCGGCCAACGGTAAGGTGCAAATTACCGCTGACTCATGGTTCAGCAGGCATTTACAGGGACGTTACCTATCTTTAATAGAGCATTGGGTGACTCTTCTGGCAGCTGGGAAGGATGCAGGACAAGGTGCAATAGTGTTGGAGGTACCATGCCTCCAAAATGCTACTACTGGTGATTGTGCGACACCTCTCTCCTCCACCCCCTCCTCTTCTTCTTCCTCCATGGCCTCTTCCTGTGCTTTGTCCTCGGACCCAGCGGTGCTCCGTAGGCGTTCAAAGGGCTACGCAAGTAAGCAGGCAAAAATATGCCATGCCATGCTTGCGCTGGTGTGCTTGAGGGACAGGAGCCACACTGAAGCAGAGATTCTGTCAGCTCTGCAGGGGCAGGCTGAGAGGTGGTTGACGCCACACCAGCTTAAGCCAGGAATGGTACCAATCTCCTCTCCGACCTCCGACAGGGACAACTGACCCATGTGTCCTGTGTAGCTCACAGATCCTTAACTTGGTGGTGCAGCGGTTCTTGGGCAGGTACCCAGGCTTACAGGATGTCCTGAGGCAGGTGTCAGGGCTGGCTTAGCCCTTCCTCCTCTGGGCTGGCCACTCAGCTGTCGGCTAATTGCCAGCTCTCTTATCTTTCCACAGTTACCAGCTGTTCCCGATGATGCTTGTCTGACCTGCCTATTTAAAGCCTTCCTGCTCACTTTTTCATTTGCCTTCGCGTTGGTCTCATCACAGGGAACCATCTCCTGCTCTTTGTTTCAAGACTGGCTTGCTGACATCCCACCTGGCTTCTTATCCTGCTTGCGGTTGCTCTCCTTGGATCCCTGACTTCCGGCCTGGCTGATTACCCAATCTGGTTAATGAACTTTGGACTGGCTGACTACCCGATCTGGCTACAGGACTCTGGCTATGCTTGACTACGCTTTTTTCTATTTACCTTTTTATTTTTTATTAATAAACACGTGTTATTTGATTGTACTTCTGTCTCAGTCTGTTTAATGGTTTCTGACAGCAGGCCAGGAAAGTCTGTGTACATTTCCGCCAGTCATATAATGCCAGTGCTTGGCTGGCTGACCTCCAAAAGGAATTGAACCTCCCCAAGAACTGCCTAATCTGTGACATGCCCACCAGGTGGAGCTCAACGTTCAATTCTGCAGCAGCTGCCCATGCAGCAGAGGGCCATCAATGAGTACTTGTGCGACTACGGCACCAGGACAGGGTCAGGGGAGCTTATTTTTTTCCCCACACCAGTGGACCATGATCAGGGATGCATGCACTGTCCTGTCACCATTTGAGGAGGCCACAAGCATGGTGAGCAGTGACAGTGCATGCATCAGTGTCACTGCCCCCCTTGTCCACTTGTTGGAGCACAATAGCGTTGGAGCGTGGAATAAAAGACAGGGAACTTGAGGCAGAACAGAGGCAGGAAAAGGAGGACTTCCTTACCTCTCAAGGCCCCCTTTATCCAGACAGTGTTCCTGCTGGCCTGCCGATCACACAGGAAGAGGAGGAGGAGGAGGCAGAGGATTGTGTCAGCATGAAGGTGGAGCCTGGCATCAGCAGCAGACTTTTAGGGATCATTTACAGCCCCAAGACACCCGTGGACTTGTACGTGGCTGGGAGGAGGTGGCTGTGGATCATGTTATCCTTAGTGACCCAGAGGACTTCCGGACCGAATGCCTCAGCTAACCTATGCTGCATGGCCTCCCTGATCCTGCAAAGCCTATGGAAGGATCCTCATATTCGACGGATCAAGGAGAGGGATCATTACTGGCTGGCAACCCTCCTTGATCCACGTTGCAAGGGGTAAGGTTGCGGACCTTATCACACCGTTGCAGAGGGACAACGTGTTGCTGAGGCTTCGGTCAGTCACAGAAGGAGCGGTGGAGAAGGTGGCCATCTGACCAATGCGTTCAGACAATTTTTTAGTCCGCAGCTCCAAGGTATGATCGGTTCCAGCAGCCATTGCCAGCATCTGATTTACATGGTGCAGGAATACCTAGGAGCAAGGTCAGACTTGGACACCTTTCCCACCGAAAATTCTCTGGATTACTGGGTCTTGAGGATGGATCACTGGCCAGAGCTTGCACAGTATGTATTGCATTTTTGCGCCCCTGTTCAACAGGTGCATGTAATTACAATTCTTGATATAATATTTCACAGCAGGGCCCGTTCCAGCACCCACCAAGTGTAACTATGAGGACTTACAGTGTTGTGGCACCAGCACCTCCACCACTAAAGGCCCAATTTTTTTACCACTGTTTAACAATGGCATGTAATTACAATTTTTGATATAATAGTTCACAGCAAGACGTTCCAGCGCCCACCAAGAGCCACTTTGAGGGCTTACAGTGTTGTGGCAACACCAACACCTTAGGTCCAAATTTCTACAGAGCATATAGGGCAGTCCCCTACTTTCAAACAACCAACTTACAAACGTCTTCTATTTGCAAACGGAAGGAGACAACAGGAAATGAGAAGAAATCTATCCCTAGGAAGGGAAATTCTCTCCTGTAAGAGTTGATATGGGAAAAACGTGTCTCCTCTCCACTGATGCCACAGACAGGTATCCTTCTTTTACTAAAAACCCCAAATTTTCAAAAAAAAATTTTGATTGGGACAGAAAGTGAGGTGAAATCTTCTGAAGAGGTGCACAGACAGCAAAAAAATGTTACAGGGGTGATAACCCTTCCCTATCTTTTCCAAAAAGCTTAAAAATAGATTTTTTGACTGGAGCTACACTTTAAAAATGTAGCAGTTCAAAATTACAAACAGATTCTACTTAACAACAAACCTACACAGTCACTGTCTTGTTTGCAATGCTTGTATACTGCTGTTCTGAGTATATAGGGCCTGGGGGCCCCACGCCTTTCCTTTTTTTAATTTGGGTACGGGTTTTTCCTTTTTATCCATACAAGACCCAAAGGGGCTGGTAATGGACGGGGGGTACCCATGCCATTTTTCTCACTGATTTTCATCCATATTGCCGGGACCAGACATTACATTAAAACCGCAAGCAGTTTTAAATGACTTTTTTTCCGTTAGAAATGTCATTTTGTGCAGGAACTGTTCTAAACATGGGAAACACGTGCCACTTCACAGGCATACTCTAGTCACCCCCCCCCCCCCCCCCCCGTACAATATTTAATGGAATATTTCACATTTTTTTTACTTTAAGCGTCATTAAAATCAGTGCTCCCATATAACGTCCGTTTTTAAAACTTTTTTTGCGTTCATGTCCCCTGGGGCAGGATTGTAACCCTTTTAGGACAATAACTTGCATATTAGCCTTTTAAAATTAGCACTTTTGATTTCAAACGTTCGAGTCCCATGGACTTTAACGGGGTTCTAAAGTTCGTGCAAGTACTGGCACTAACCTGAAGCTGCCAGGGGTGACGCAGACCCTAACACCCACGCATGCACGCAGCATACACCTCCCTTAGTGATATAATATCTGAACAGATCGATATCTGATCTGATCAGATCTATACTAGCCTCCCCAGCAGTTTAGGGTTCCCAAAAACGCAGTGTTAGTGGGATCAGCCCAGATACCTGCTAGCATCTGCATTTTTCCCCTCCACCCAGCCCAGCCCACCTAAGTGCAGTATTGATTGATCACTGTAACTTACAAAACACTAAACACACATAACTGCAGCGTTCTCAGAGTCAGGCCTGATCCCTGCAATCACTAACAGTTTTTTTGGTAGCTTTTTGATACAGTCGCTAACAGTCAGGAGCTTTTTTACCTGTGAGTCTCACTAGTGTACTAGTAAATTTAGAGCTGAAAATGGCAAATTGAAGGTACACTAATGAAGAGGCCTACACGTTTCTGAGCATGACAGATAGTGAAGAGGAAGTCACTCATCTGTTAGATTCAGGCTCAGAATACGATCCTGTAGATGACAGCGGCTCCATGACAGATAGCTCTGACGACGGAGTTGTGGTCCCTGCCAAGGTCATGCGTACCAGACCCCGATTTTCTTCTTCTGTCGTTGAGGTGCAAGAACCGCAGGTCCCTTGTATGGAGCAGAGAAGTACTAGTGCCACTCATGCATTTGGTGAACTGGCAAGCATCAGCGGCCTAGTACACCCTTGTCGTAGTCAAACCAGCACTGCAGTATCACGTGGTGATGTGGTGAGTCCCATATGTGTCTTCTTCTTGGATGTAGCAGAACACTACTTGTGCTTGCCACCTCACCACTTGAACTGCAAACACAGGCCCGTCGTGCCCATAGTGCCCTTCCTGCTGCATTCACCAATCCTAATTGGGAACCCATCACTTCTGAAGCAAAATGTATTTTGGGGTGCAATACCACATACAACCATGGCATGTGTGAGCAATATATCATTTAGTGACAACTTTTTGTAATTTTTTATTTGTTTTTGTCATTATTCAATCACTTGGGACAAAAAAAAATATTCAATGGGCTCAACATGCAGGTGTCTACTTTCCAAAATGGGGTCATGGGGGGGGGGGGGGGGTTATACTCCCCTGACATTTTAGCACCTCAAGAAATGAGATAGGCAGTCATAAATTAAAAGCTGTGTAAATTCCAGAAAATGTTCCCTAGCTTGTAGACGCTATAACTTTTGCGCAAACCAATAAATATATGCTTATTGACTTTTTTACCAAAGACATGTGGCTGAATACATTTTGGCCTAAATGTATGACTAAAATTAAGTTTATTGGATTTTTTTTTTATAACAAAAAGTAGAAAATACATTTTTTTTCAAAATGTTCGGTCTTTTTCTGTCTATATCACAAAAAAAAAAAAAATTGCAGAGGCAATCAAATACCATCATTAGAAAGCTCTATTTGTGGGAAAAAAGGATGCAAATTTCGTTTGGGTACAGCATTGCATGACCACGTAATTAGCAGTTAAAGCAACACAGTGCCAAATTGTAAAAAGTGCTCTGGTCAGGAAGAGGGTAAAACCTTCCGGGGCTGAAGTGGTTAATGTGAAAAAGTCCCCCCCCCCCCCCCCCCAAAAAAAAATATTTTTTTTTTTGAAAAATGGGAAAAATATAAGCAACTTCTGATTATTTCGTTACAAATGTTCCAAATCACACGAAAAAAATGAAGTAACATGAAGGCAACGTCTGGTGCAGCACCTAGAAACCTGCAATGGCAACTGGAGGGGTAGTAATATGAACAGACAGATTTCCCGAAGGGAATCCTGATGGATTTTTGACCTTTGCTCTTACAATCCTATGGGGCTCAACATAGAATGGAACATTAAGTCCTCATGCACACGGACACATTAAACAGGCTGTAAAGCTAGCACAGACGCCAGGAAAAAAGCAGCGTTAAATTTTTTTTTTCTGCATTTTGCATTGAATTCAATGCACGTTAAGCCGAGCTAGCTTTCAGCCGCGTTTTTATGTCTCTATTCAAAAACCAATGGGAGCCCATTGATTTGAATAGAGGTCGTACCAGAAGATGATCCGACTTGCGGTGCGACTTGTGTGCTGAGAATCTTGAAGGGGAACCCTGCGGAAATGTAAAAAAGAAATTGCGTAAGGTTCCCCCCAAGACGATACCAGGTCTGGTATGGATCTTAAGGGGAACCCCAACACCGAAACCCCACAATCCATACCAGACCCTTATCCAAGCACGCAGCCCAGCCAGTCAGGAAAGAGGGCGGAGGCGAGCGTACCCTCCTGATAAGTACCAGCCTGCTTGCCCTCAACATGGGGGGGTGTGTGCTTTGGGGCAGGGGGGCGCCCTGTGGGCCCCCCACCCCAAAGCACCTTGGCCCCATGTTGCTGAGGACAAGGGCCGCTTCCCGACAACCCTGACCGTTAGTTGTTGGGTCTGCGGGCGGGGGGGCTTATCGGAACCAGATCCCGTGCCCCCACCCTATGTGAATGAGTAAGGGGATAGCACCCCTACCCATTCACCTGGGGGAAAAGTGTCAATAAAAAATAACACTCTACACAGGTTGTTAAAATAATTTATTAGGCAGCTCCAAAGGTCTTCTTCTGACTTTGGGGGTCTTTTCGGACTTCTCCGGTGTCTTCTCCTGCTCTCTGGTGCCTTCTGCCGGGCTCCTCCACTATCTTCTTCCAGCTCTTTTACTAGTGTTGGCCCGGTCTTCTCCCTCACCGCCACCGTCGTCTTCTGTCTTCTCTTTTCTCCTGGTGTCTGTACTAGCTTTACAGCTTGTTTTTTTTTTAAATGTGCATGAGGGCTAATTGTTACATTAACAACAGTTGAGTGCACAATCTGTTTTTGTGTTTTTTTTTTTTGGCATATGTTGTATTAACTCCGTCTCTAGGGGCTGTTGGATGGGATAGTTATATGGCTAGAATGTCATACTTAAATGATTCTTTTTATGTGGGTATTAACCAATATTAATTTGAATTTAAATATATCCTTTTAATTTTTTTATTTTAACCACTTAAGCCCCGGACCATTTTGCTGGCCAAAGACCAGAGCACTTTTTTGCGATTTGGCACTGTATAATTTTAATTGACAATTGCGCGGTCATGTGACGTGGTTCCCAAACAAAATTGACGTCCTTTTTTTCCCCACAAATTGAGCTTTCTTTTGGTGGTATTTTATCACCTCTGTGGTTTTTATTTTTTGCGCTATAAACAAAAAAAAGAGTAAATTTTGAAAAAAACACATTATTTTTTACTTTTTGCTATAATAAATATCCCCAAAAAATATATATTAAAAAAAAAATCTTTCCTCAGTTTAGGCCAATACGTTTTTCTAAATATTTTTGGTAAAAAAAAAAATCAAAAAAAATGGCAATAAGCATTTATTGATTGGTTTGCGCAAAATTCTTTGACATCTTGATTTACATCTATATGAAAAGTCACTGGTCAATTTATTAATCTAATTTATTTAATTTATTAATTATTATTCTCCGGACTCTGCTTTAGTCTTTTTTCTCAGACTTTTTTCACTAAACGCATCTGAGAATTTTTTTTATTTATGTATGGTGTTAGATCATTGCTAGGGATGAGCCGAACACCCCCCAGTTCAGTTCGCACCAGAACTTTCGAACGGACAGAAAATTTGTACGAACTTTAGAACCCCATTGAAGACCCCTTTGGGTCTTGCACGGATATTAAGGGGAACCCCGTACCCAAATAAAAAAAAGGAAAGGAGTGGGGCCCCCAGGATCTATATAAGCAGAACAGCAGTATACAGGCGGTATAAACAAGACAGGGACTGTGTAGGTTTGTTGTGTTAAGTAGAATCTGTTTGTAATTTTGAATTGGTACATTTTTTGGACTGTCCGTCTTTTTTCATCTCACTTCCTGTTGTCTCCTTCTGTTTGCAAGTAGGAGACGTTTGTAGGTTGGATCTTTGAAAGTAGGGGCCTGCCCTATATGCGCTGCAGAAATGTGGGCCTAAGGTGTTGATGTTGCCACAACATTACAATTAGGGGGAAAACACTGCGCTATAGTTAGATATATGTAAAGTAAAGGCCTCAACAGCCAAAACAGCAGCCAACACCAAAAACAAACAAAGTTCAGCAAATAAAGTAATAAAAATAGTGTAGCGCTTCAATGGTAATAGATGTAGTCAACATAAATTATAAGGATAATCATATAACAGAGATCATATAAATGATATAGATGCCTAGAGAAAAAAAGTCCAAAATTGGGCACACATTCCACAATGTAGCTGGCACGGGGGTGACCGAACCGTCACAGAAGAGGAAGGAATCACACTAGGCGAATGTATTCATGTGAATCTGCTTGACTGTAAACATCAGGGAAAGTAGATAAATACTTCTTACCAACTCTGTTGGACTCACACAGTCGTATGACAGTTGAGTCTGAAAGGCTTGAGGTCACAATCTGGGACCAAGGAGTATAAGGAGGGAGGTCTGTTGAGCTGATGAAGGAACTCCAAACGGCTGTATGCCCGATAATATATTTCTCAGATGGAACGTCAAGGTTGTTTGTAGTCCAGCTCAGACGCGGCCCGTTGCACTGATACTCCAATCTCCCCCGAATGGGGAGGAGGATATTTGGGGGTTTAGACCAAAGAAACGGAAAAAAAGGAAAAGAAAAAAGGGCTCCACATGGTGCGGGTCAAACGGTATAAAAATGGTAATTTATTAAAGTCAAAAGGTTATTAATGACTTTGTGATCACAAAATAGAGTAAAATGAAATTAAAAGCAATGTAGGGTGCCAACAGCTAGCCCAACGCGTTTCGACACATATGTCTTCGACAGGGGCATGTTTATGGCCATCCCATTGGAGATGAACCTCCGAGACCATCACATTCTTGAGTCTAATAAAAAGGCCACTGACTTCGGTGTTAGTGGAATTAGGTGTGAACACACCATCGGTATTGAGGGATCTAGAGGTTCTATATTCAAAAATATCCATTTTTAAAAAATAAAACAATGTAACAAAAGATAGTGAAAAAAGAGAAGAAGCTGCAGTGAATAATAAGTCACAAGGAAAATTACAATTAGGGGGAAAACACTGCGCTATAGTTAGATATATGTAAAGTAAAGGCCTCAACAGCCAAAACAGCAGCCAACAGCAAAAACAAACAAAGTTCAGCAAATAAAGTAATAAAAATAGTGTAGCGCTTCAATGGTAATAGATGTAGTCAACATAAATTATAAGGATAATCATATAACAGAGATCATATAAATGATATAGATGCCTAGAGAAAAAAAGTCCAAAATTGGGCACACATTCCACAATGTAGCTGGCACGGGGGTAACCGAACCGTCACAGAAGAGGAAGGAATCACACTAGGCGAATGTATTCATGTGAATCTGCTTGACTGTAAACATCAGGGAAAGTAGATAAATACTTCTTACCAACTCTGTTGGACTCACACAGTCGTATGACAGTTGAGTCTGAAAGGCTTGAGGCACAATCTGGGACCAAGGAGTATAAGGAGGGAGGTCTGTTGAGCTGATGAAGGAACTCCAAACGGCTGTATGCCCGATAATATATTTCTCAGATGGAACGTCAAGGTTGTTTGTAGTCCAGCTCAGACGCGGCCCGTTGCACTGATACTCCAATCTCCCCCGAATGGGGAGGAGGATATTTGGGGGTTTAGACCAAAGAAACGGAAAAAAAGGAAAAGAAAAAAGGGCTCCACATGGTGCGGGTCAAACGGTATAAAAATGGTAACTTATTAAAGTCAAAAGGTTATTAATGACTTTGTGATCACAAAATAGAGTAAAATTTAATTAAAAGCAATGTAGGGTGCCAACAGCTAGCCCAACGCGTTTCGACACATATGTCTTCGACAGGGGCATGTTGGGGCCCACCACATTGCTAACAAATATATAAGGAGTCAGAAAAAGGTTCCGCCTACCAAGGGGCGGAGAATCCTGTCTCGGACAACCTCTTACAAATACAATGAACAATTTAATCAAATCAAGATAAGCATGTTCAAACAGAATAAACAAATACAAGTAACGTCTAATATTCCTACTCATACGAGCTGTTAAATTAGATTTAGTAACAATACAGAGTGGATATAAGCCACCATGCTCATGAATGGAATTAGTTACATTAATCCAGGCCTCCTCAAACGTATAAGTCCAGGGAAGTTCAATACACATATAGAACATATACAAAAACACATCTAGCACTGGTATAAGGAGATCAGACATGTAATGTTAATTCTATATAGACTGTATTATACCATCACCTGAAGGGACTGGTTCGCGTTTGTATTATGTCATGAATAAAACTGTGGAGGTCAAAGTAGTGATGTCTAATGGGAATCAGTCATTGTGCAGGTTAGATATTTCTTACTTGTTTTACTGGCGGTATGCAGCCGAGAAGTGTATATACGTAACCATAGTAACTATTATTGCGTGCTATTCTATTGCTTGGAGTTCCGATCAGGTGACCAAAAACGTCATGACGTGCAGTGTAACAGGAAAAGGCTCCACCAATCCCTCAGTGTGTATGTCACATGACTAGATATGGGAGTGATTATGGAGAGCACACGTCTACGAGGTAGGGGCGTGTATGTGTGAACGTCACACAATGCATCATTATGCAGGAATGTAGGGGAGGGGAGAGGCGTCGAAACTTGGCGCCATTTCCCCCGTAGTGTACGTCCCACGCCGCAGGGCGTGACGAGCGGCGTCGGAACCTATCAAATGCGTGACGACGGGGTGGGGGCGTATACGTGTGAACGTCACACAGTGCGTCACTTTGCAGGAGTGTAGGGGAGGGGAGAGGCGTCGGGACTTGGCGCCATTTCCCCCGTGGTGTGCGTCACACGCCGCAGGGCGTGACAAGCGGCATCGGAACCAATCAAATGCATGTCGACTTTGCGCATGCGTTGTGGCTTGTGACGTAATTACGTCACGTCACGCGCCGTGATGTATGGAGAGCTCATTATAACCAAGGCAAACAGAGAAATACAAGAAGCCGTAGCAACGTCATGCCGCACCAAGTGGCAGGTCACGACGCAACCATGGCGACCGCAAAGCGTCCCTGCATTTGAAGGCAAAATATAATAAATAAAGGAACGCAAATAAAGGAAAAGGGGAAACCCAGACATCACACCAAAACCAGCATAAACAACTGATAGTAATGGAGTAATGTCTAATAAAAATATAATATATAAAAATGGTGAAATGGATCAAATGCTGTGCGTGCAAATTACGCACGCATTAACAAGAAGGACCCTAAGGCACCTAAGGCACAGGGGTGGACTCAGAATGTGGTAAATATGGCATATTCACAAATGATGCCAGATGTAAAGCTAGAAGAACTAGGTGTAAATCTATGTTTCCCGAGGAACATCTGTCCCAAATCGCACAAAATCTAGAAAAAATGCATTGTAATCGCATGTGTCTATGATAGAGCAAGGGACAGGGATTGGGGGGACATGTGAAAGGAAAAGTGAATTGAAGTGCATAGATGTGTTTTTTTGTATAAGAATCGTGCATAAAGGGCACGGACCAAAAATTGTAAAATGTGTACCATGGAGATAGATGTTACATGGGTTAATATGTGAACAAACAAAAATAGTGAAAAAGTAAACATATAAGTCAGAATAAATGACAGAGGTGAAGTGTGGCACTAATAGTCTGTAACTAAATAAATTAGGCCTGATTAATAAAACTATTGATGTCCCAATCTGTATTCATGCTGAAGGGGGAATAGCACCTCAATTCATAAATCCAAAATGTCTCGAGGCGCGACACCCCCCTCAGGCATGAATCTCCTCTCCAGTTTGGGACAAATTTGTCAATAACTTGGAAGCGTGTACCCGTGGGATCTCTATTATGTTTTTCGAGGTAGTGTCTCGGAACCGTGTGTTTATCGCACCCTTTTTTGATTTTACTAAGGTGTTCGTTGACTCTAATAGAAAAGTTGCGAATAGTGCGGCCAACATATTGTTGGTTGCAGGGACAGGTGATCAAATAGACAATGTACCTAGTGGTGCAAGTAGTAAAGTGTTTCATGGGGTACCTCCGTGAAGTGGCTGAAGATGTGAAGGAATCGCTTTTCCCCTTACCCAACGTATTGTGTAAGCAAACGTTGCATTTTCTGCAGGGAAAGTATCCCTTACTCTGTGGGAAAAATTGTATCGGTTTGGGGATATCTATTACATTGGGAGAGATGTCATTTTGTATTGATCGGGCTCCCCTATAGATAGTTCCAGCTTTCTCTGGAATAATTCCACCTAGAACTTTGTCACTACATAGTACCTTCCAGTGCCTGTTAATGATTCTCTTTATGTCATTGTGTTGTGTGGAAAAAGTTGTAAAAAAGGACCATTTGAATTTGTCATTTGTTCCTGTTTTGACTTTCTTTTGTATGAGAGAGGCCCTATCAGTGTGTAGAGCTGCTTGAATGTCAGCATCAAGGGTGCGTGGATCATAGCCCTTGTCCAGGAACCTCTTACGAATGGTATAGGATTGGGAAATGTAGTCACTAACATTCGTGCAGTTGCGCCTGAGCCTGAGAAATTGGCCACGTGGGATGGAACTGAGCCATTGACGATGATGGCAGCTATCAACAGGAATATATCCATTCCGATCTGTTGGTTTAAAAAAGGTTCTCAGGACCAGACGTTTCTGCACTACTATAACCTCTAGGTCAAGAAAGTGAATGCTAGTTGTACTGGCCTCAAAGGTCAGCTGAATACCACGATCATTACTGTTGAGGGTTGCCATGAAGGTATCCAGAGATGACCGACTGCCCCTCCACAGAAGGAGGATGTCGTCTATATACCTAGCCCACAGCACCAATTCTGGCCTGTCAAGGGCATAGACGACATCCTCCTCCCACTGGGCCATAAACAGATTGGCCAGGCTGGGTGCGTATTTAGCCCCCATGGCAACCCCTCTGGTCTGGGTATAAAAGGTACCCTGGAACCAGAAGTAGTTGTGAGACATAGCAAACTCTAGTATTTGCATAAGGAAATTCCTATGTATCACAGGAAGTGTAGGGTCCCTGGAGAGAAATAGTTCGACAGCTCCTAGGCCTAAGTCCTGTGGGATGCAAGTGTACAACGCAGAAACATCTGCTGTAACTAAAATGAGATCGTCATGGTACTGTATATTTTCAAGCAGTCGGATTGTGTCACCTGTATCCTGTAAATAAGATGGTATATTCCTTACTAGGGGCTGGAGGTAGGAATCTATATATTTCCCTATTCGCGAGGTGATGGAATCTATACCACTAACAATTGGGCGGCCTGGTGGATTCACTAAATCCTTGTGTATCTTGGGAAGTTGGTATATTGTCGGAATACGTGGAGCCAGTGGGATCATAAATTCTCTCTCTTTCTTATTTAAGATATTCAGAGAAAAACCTTCATCTATGATCTGTGTAAGTTCTTTTTTGTATTTGAGGGTAGGGTCCCCTGGTAAGGGGCTATAAGTAGTGACATCACTCAATAGTCTGTTCATTTCCTCAATATAGCGTGTTTTATCTAATACCACTAAGCCACCCCCCTTGTCTGCAGGGCGGATGATGAGATTTTTCCTTTCACATAAAGATTTGAGGCCCTGTGCTAAAGAGGGGTCTTGATGTGCCCTTTTTATGGGTAACTTATCCAAATCATTTAAAACAAGGTTTTTAAAAACATTGATAGATGGGGGTAGAATGCCTGGGTTGAACAAAGAAGGATTGCTCAATCCAGAATGTCTAACTGATGTGGAATCGGAAATCTTATTGGTTATACTTGGAGAAGACAAAAAATGTCTCTGAATATGTAACTTACGAATGAACTTCTGCACGTCAATAAATGTGTTGAATTTATTAAGTTTTCTAGGTGGGACAAATTTAAGGCCCTTATCTAAAATGCGTTTTTCACTCGCTGACAATGTTGCTGTGCTTAGATTAAAAATGCCCGCGCCTACTGTGTCCGTTTTCTTTTTGTGCTGGATGCGCCTCCCCCCTCTGGTGCCTCGTTTAGTTTTTGGTTTCCTCCACGTATGGGGGTATCCCTGTGAAAATCCTGAAGGTAAGGAGGCCCTGATGGATAATTGCGATTATAAGGAGGTCTAGATGGAGGCTCATCATTATATGTCATATAGGGAGGAGGATCACGTTGAAAATCATAATGGTCCTCATCCCTAAGGGGTAGGTAACGATTATAGGTACGAATTGGAGTACTGTGTGGATAGTCATCCCTCCTATGACTATATTTATCATCCCTCCGGGTTCTACTATGTTCACGGGAAGTATGTTGATAGCCACCATTAGTGTCTCCATGGTGTCTCTCTTGGCCGTGACTCTGATTGTTTCTGCCTCTACCCTTGTTCCGGGGTTTGGAGCCTTTACCTTGGTGGTTAGGGTATTGTGCTTGGGCAGGGGATCTGTATACATAGTCATTTGTTCTGAGGGACCCGGTGGACCTAGGCTGAGGTGGAGGGGGTTCATAAATCAACCTTCTTTCCATCTCCATAGCCTCAGGCTGTATATTATCTAATGCTGGATCGTTACCTGGTTCAAGACCAATTTTTTTCTGCCAATTAAAGACAGAGTTAGATTTGTAATCGTTAACATCACGATTGTACTTTTTTTGTTTTTTAGTACGTTGGTCTTTTTCCTCTTTCTCTAGGTGGTTTCTTAGGTTAGAGGATAACGTATTATATTCCGGTGTACCCAATGCTGGTGTGAGTTTTTCTTTGATGTCTTTAATTTCTTTGTCAATGAAGGGTAACCTAGCCTGTTTCTTATCTATCAAGAAATTCAACAGTTTGATACCCATATCATTAAAAAAGGTGAACCAGACATCGAACTCCACCTCTCCTTGTTGGGGATGTATATCCCAACGTAATCCCCGAGGGACCATTTTTTCCTTAATATATTGCCTCAAGAAGGCGATGTCCCATTGGAGATGAACCTCCGAGACCATCACATTCTTGAGTCTAATAAAAAGGCGACTGACTTCGGTGTTAGTGGAATTAGGTGTGAACACACCATCGGTATTGAGGGATCTAGAGGTTCTATATTCAAAAATATCAATTTTTAAAAAATAAAACAATGTAACAAAAGATAGTGAAAAAAGAGAAGAAGCTGCAGTGAATAATAAGTCACAAGGAAAATTACAATTAGGGGGAAAACACTGCGCTATAGTTAGATATATGTAAAGTAAAGGCCTCAACAGCCAAAACAGCAGCCAACACCAAAAACATACAAAGTTCAGCAAATAAAGTAATAAAAATAGTGTAGCGCTTCAATGGTAATAGATGTAGTCAACATAAATTATAAGGATAATCATATAACAGAGATCATATACAGTGGTGTGAAAAAGTGTTTGCCCCCTTCCTCATTTCCTGTTCCTTTGCATGTTTGTCACACTTAAGTGTTTCGGAACATCAAACCAATTTAAACAATAGTCAAGGACAACACAAGTAAACACAAAATGCAATTTGTAAATGAAGGTGTTTATTATTAAAGGTGAAAAAAAATCCAAACCATCATGGCCCTGTGTGAAAAAGTGATTGCCCCCTAAACCTAATAACTGGTTGGGCCACCCTTAGCAGCAACAACTGCAACCAAGCGTTTGCGATAACGTGCAATGAGGCTTTTACAGCGTCCTGGAGGAATTTTGGCCCACTCATCTTTGCAGAATTGTCCTAATTCAGTTACATTAGAGGGTTTTCGAGCATGAACGGCCTTTTTAAGGTCATACCACAACATCTCAATAGGATTCAGGTCAGGACTTTGGCTAGGCCACTCCAAAGTCTTCATTTTGTTTTTCTTCAGCCATTCGGTGGTGGACTTGCTGGTGTGTTTAGGATCATTGTCCTGCTGCAGAACCCAAGTTCGTTTCAGCTTGAGTACACGAACAGATGGTCGGACATTCTCCTTCAGGATCTCTTGGTAGACAGCAGAATTCATAGTTCCTTTTATCATGGCAAGTCTTCCAGGTCCTGAAGCAGCAAAACAGCCCCAGACCATCACACTACCACCACCATATTTTACTGTTGGTATAATGTTCTTTTTATGAAATGCAGTGTTCCTTCTACGCCAGATATACTTGGACACACACCTTCCAAAGAGTTCCACTTTTGTCTCATCGGTCCACAGAATGTTGTCCCAAAAGTCTTGGGGATCATCAAGATGTGTTGTGGAGAAATTGAGATGAGCTTTGATGTTCTTTTTGCTCAGCAGTGGTTTTCTCCTTGGAACTCTGCCATGCAGGCCATTTTTGCCCAGTCTTTTCCTGATGGTGGAGGCATGAACGCTGACCTTAACTGAGGCAAGTGAGGCCTGCAGTTCCTTGGACGTTGTTATGGGGTCTTTTGTGACCTCTTGGATGAGTCGTCGCTGCGCTCTTGGGGTAATTTTGGGCGGCCGGCCACTCCTGGGAAGGTTCACCACTGTTCCATGTCTTCGCCATTTGTGGATAATGGCTCTCACTGTGGTTCGCTGGATTCCCAAAGCTTTGGAAATGGCTTTATAACCCTTTCCAGACTGATAGATCTCAATTACTTTCTTTCTCAATTGTTCCTGAATTTCTTTGGGTCTCGGCATGATGTGTAGCTTTTAAGGATCTTCTGGTGGACCTTACTGTGTCAAGCAGCTCCTATTTAAGTGATGCCTTGATTGTGAACAGGTGTGGCAATAATCAGGCCTGGGTGTGGCTAGAGAAATTGAACTCAGGTGTGGACAACCACAGTTATAGTATGTTTTAACATGGGGGGCAATCACTTTTTCACACAGGGCCATGATGGTTTGGATTTTTTTTCACCTTTAATAATAAACACCTTCATTTACAAATTGCATTTTGTGTTTACTTGTGTTGTCCTTGACTATTGTTTAAATTGGTTTGATGTTCCGAAACACTTAAGTGTGACAAACATGCAAAGGAACAGGAAATGAGGAAGGGGGCAAACACTTTTTCACACCACTGTAAATGATATAGATGCCTAGAGAAAAAAAGTCCAAAATTGGGCACACATTCCACAATGTAGCTGGCACGGGGGTGACCGAACCAGAAGAGGAAGGAATCACACTAGGCGAATGTATTCATGTGAATCTGCTTGACTGTAAACATCAGGGAAAGTAGATAAATACTTCTTACCAACTCTGTTGGACTCACACAGTCGTATGACAGTTGAGTCTGAAAGGCTTGAGGTCACAATCTGGGACCAAGGAGTATAAGGAGGGAGGTCTGTTGAGCTGATGAAGGAACTCCAAACGGCTGTATGCCCGATAATATATTTCTCAGGCCGCGTACACACGCGCGGACTGTTCGCCCAACCTTGTTCGTCAAACAGTTTCGGCAAACAGTCCGCTCAAAATTTGCATGAGCGGACTTGCCCACACACGAGCGGAATGTTTCAGCGAACTGTTTGCCAAACAGTCCGCTCAACTTTTGAAATGAACGGACTCGCCCACGTAAGGCGGAGGCAAATCCGCCCATTTCGAGCGCGTGTACAGGTAGGCGGGGCCCGCGAAGGAGACGTCGCGGGCTCCGCCGCCTGGAATGGGCTTAAAGGGGAACCCCAACGCCGAAAAAAATCGGCGTGGGGGTTCCCCCAAAGTCCACAACAGACCCTTGTCCGAGCACGCTACCCGGCCGGCCAGGAAAGGGGGGCGAGCGAGAGCGCCCCCCCTCCTGAGCCGTACCAGGCCGCGTGCCCTCAACATGGGGGGGTGCCTTGGGGAAGGGGGGGCCGCGCGGCCCCCCCACCCCAAAGCACCTTGTCCCCATGTTGATGAGGACAAGGGCCTCTTCCCGACAACCCTGGCCGTTGGTTGTCGGGGTCTGCGGGCGGGGGGCTTATCGGAATCCGAGAGCCCCCTTTAAGAAGGGGGCCCCCGGATACCGGCCCCCCACCCTATGTGAATGAGTATGGGGTACAATGTACCCCTACCCATTCACCTGTGAAATAAAGTACAAAAAAAACACAACACAGGGAAAAAATATTTTATTGCACAGCTCCGGGGGTCTTCCGTCTTCGGGGGTCTTCTCGCCGGACTCCTCCGCTATCTTCGTGTAGCTCTTTTGCTAGCGGAGGAGTCCGGCTTTCTTCCTCCCCGCCGCCGGCCTCTTCTCCCGACTTCGGGGGTCTTGTCCCCCTCTTCGGTTCTTCTGCCGGGCCACCGCGCCTTCTTGTAGCTCTTTTGCAGGCGGTGGCCCGGTCTTCTGTCGCCGCTGCCTTCCTTCTTCTGTCGCCGCCTTCGGTTCTTCTGCCGGGCCACCGCGCCTTCTTGTAGCTCTTTTACAGGCGGTGGCCTGGTCTTCTGTCGCCGCTGTTGCCGCCGACTTCCGTTCTTGTTCTTCTTCTTGTTCTTCTTGTTCTTCTCCAGGAGATGTTGACACGCCGCTCTCTCCGGCCGGAATGCCAGAGCCGCGCTGTGCGGTCACTTATATAGTGACAATGGGGCGGGGTCACATGGTATATGTCACATGGGTTGGTCACATGGGTTGATGTCACATGGGGACTATGACATCGTAAGGGGGCGGGGTCACCATGTGACCAACCCATGTGACCAACCCATGTGACATATACCATGTGACCCCGCCCCATTGTCACTATATAAGTGACCGCACAGCGCGGCTCTGGCATTCCGGCCGGAGAGAGCGACGTGTCAACATCTCCTGGAGAAGAACAAGAAGAACAAGAAGAAGAACAAGAACGGAAGTCGGCGGCGACAGCGGCGACAGAAGACCGGGCCACCGCCTGTAAAAGAGCTACAAGAAGGCGCGGTGGCCCGGCAGAAGAACCGAAGGCGGCGACAGAAGAACGGAAGGCAGCGGCGACAGAAGACCGGGCCACCGCCTGCAAAAGAGCTACAAGAAGGCGCGGTGGCCCGGCAGAAGAACCGAAGAGGGGGACAAGACCCCCGAAGTCGGGAGAAGAGGCCGGCGGCGGGGAGGAAGAAAGCCGGACTCCTCCGCTAGCAAAAGAGCTACACGAAGATAGCGGAGGAGTCCGGCGAGAAGACCCCCGAAGACGGAAGACCCCCGGAGCTGTGCAATAAAATATTTTTTCCCTGTGTTGTGTTTTTTTTGTACTTTATTTCACAGGTGAATGGGTAGGGGTACATTGTACCCCATACTCATTCACATAGGGTGGGGGGCCGGTATCCGGGGGCCCCCTTCTTAAAGGGGGCTCCCGGATTCCGATAAGCCCCCCGCCCGCAGACCCCGACAACCAACGGCCAGGGTTGTCGGGAAGAGGCCCTTGTCCTCATCAACATGGGGACAAGGTGCTTTGGGGTGGGGGGGCCGCGCGGCCCCCCCTTCCCCAAGGCACCCCCCCATGTTGAGGGCACGCGGCCTGGTACGGCTCAGGAGGGGGGGCGCGCTCGCTCGCCCCCCTTTCCTGGCCGGCCGGGTAGCGTGCTCGGACAAGGGTCTGTTGTGGACTTTGGGGGAACCCCCACGCCGATTTTTTTCGACGTTGGGGTTCCCCTTTAAGCCCATTCCAGGCGGCGGTGCCCGCGACGTCTCCGTCGCGGGCCCCGCCTACCTTCACACGCGCTCGAAATGAGCAGACTCCTCCGAGCGGGAACAGTTTGCTCATTTCGAAAGTAGCCTACACACGGGCGGACTGTTCGCTCAAACACAGTTTCAGCGGACAGTTTTTCGGAATTTCCGAAAGACTTTGTCCGTCCAACTGTCCGCTGAAACTGTCCGCTGAAAGCCCACACACGAGCGGACTGTCCGCCCAAACACTGTTCAGCGGACAAGGTTGGGCGAACAGTCCGCCCGTGTGTACGCGGCCTCAGATGGAACGTCAAGGTTGTTTGTAGTCCAGCTCAGACGCGGCCCGTTGCACTGATACTCCAATCTCCCCCGAATGGGGAGGAGGATATTTGGGGGTTTAGACCAAAGAAACGGAAAAAAAGGAAAAGAAAAAAGGGCTCCACATGGTGCGGGTCAAACGGTATAAAAATGGTAATTTATTAAAGTCAAAAGGTTATTAATGACTTTGTGATCACAAAATAGAGTAAAATGAAATTAAAAGCAATATAGGGTGCCAACAGCTAGCCCAACGCGTTTTCGACACATATGTCTTCGACAGGGGCATGTTGGGGCCCACCACATTGCTAACAAATATATAAGGAGTCAGAAAAAGGTTCCGCCTACCAAGGGGCGGAGAATCCTGTCTCGGACAACCTCTTACAAATACAATGAACAATTTAATCAAATCAAGATAAGCATGTTCAAACAGAATAAACAAATACAAGTAACGTCTAATATTCCTACTCATACGAGCTGTTAAATTAGATTTAGTAACAATACAGAGTGGATATAAGCCACCATGCTCATGAATGGAATTAGTTACATTAATCCAGGCCTCCTCAAACGTATGCCCCTGTCGAAGACATATGTGTCGAAACGCGTTGGGCTAGCTGTTGGCACCCTACATTGCTTTTAATTTCATTTTACTCTATTTTGTGATCACAAAGTCATTAATAACCTTTTGACTTTAATAAATTACCATTTTTATACCGTTTGACCCGCACCATGTGGAGCCCTTTTTTCTTTTCCTTTTTTTCCGTTTCTTTGGTCTAAACCCCCAAATATCCTCCTCCCCATTCGGGGGAGATTGGAGTATCAGTGCAACGGGCCGCGTCTGAGCTGGACTACAAACAACCTTGACGTTCCATCTGAGAAATATATTATCGGGCATACAGCCGTTTGGAGTTCCTTCATCAGCTCAACAGACCTCCCTCCTTATACTCCTTGGTCCCAGATTGTGACCTCAAGCCTTTCAGACTCAACTGTCATACGACTGTGTGAGTCCAACAGAGTTGGTAAGAAGTATTTATCTACTTTCCCTGATGTTTACAGTCAAGCAGATTCACATGAATACATTCGCCTAGTGTGATTCCTTCCTCTTCTGTGACGGTTCGGTCACCCCCGTGCCAGCTACATTGTGGAATGTGTGCCCAATTTTGGACTTTTTTTCTCTAGGCATCTATATCATTTATATGATCTCTGTTATATGATTATCCTTATAATTTATGTTGACTACATCTATTACCATTGAAGCGCTACACTATTTTTATTACTTTATTTGCCACAACATTGTAAGCCCTCAAAGTCACTCTTGGTGGGAGCTGGAGCGCCCTGCTGTGAACGATTATATCAAGAATTGTAATTACATGCCATTGTTGAACAGTGGTAGAAAAATTGGGCCTTTGGTGGTTGTGGTGGTGGTGCTGGTGCCACAACACTATAAGTCCTCGCACTTAAAATATAAATACAGAAAAAAACAGCGCAGTACAACCACTTTACGAAAAGCTGCTGAACACCAAGGATCAATTACCAAATCCAAAAATACAATATATCAAACAGATGGTACAGCGCTCTAACTAAAATAAAATGAGCTGACTGCTCGGACCGGCTACTGCGCCTGTGTGTGGAAATGTGAATACTGCTATATACCGATCCAGTGTGGGTATTCCACGAACGTGTCAGTTCATTTGACTCTGAATGGGAGAAAGCTGTGTTTTCGTTTGTGAACCGGTTGGATATTGTCTGAGAGGAGTACAGCGATTGGACGAGTTGATAAGCATTCGTTGATATTTAAGTGCATACGACCCTCTGTAATTTAAAGGGTCCATATGATGAGGTGAGCAGCCAATTTTACCATTGATGGTGGTCCCCCCCTTGGCACTAAGTCACTTTATGCATGAACTGACTGTATACCACTGAAGATTTCTCACGTGGACTTTTTGACACAAAAGCTATTTTGGACTTTTAATTAATTTTAATATGTTAGTAATCATTTTATTTTAGTTAGAGCACTGTACCATCTGTTTGATATAAAGTCCTCACAGTTACTCTTGGTGGGTGCAGGAACGGGCCCTGCTGTGAAATATTATATCAAGAATTGTAATTACATGCCCCAGTGCGCCTAAAATTTGGGCCTTAGGCACTGGTGCTGGTGCCACGACACTGCAACCTCTCCCAGATACTGTAGTTGGAGTGCAGGAATGAGACCTGCTGCAAAGTATTGCATCAAAAATTTTAATTATAAGGGGGCGTGGCTTGCGCGCGCACGAGGATGGCCATGCTGCATTCTCTGCCATCCCCACCGCTGCAGGATCCACAGACAGAGCTTCTGGCACAAGCTGTTGCTGCTCTCCTCTCCCCTATGATAGCTGCCTCTGTTGAGAAAGCTGTCACCCAAGGCATGCATAAATTTCAAGCCCAACTCGGGGAACATGCATCCAGACTCAATGAGGCTGAAAATCGCATCTCTACTCTAGAGGAAGAATTATACCAAACTCAGTCCCCGGAACAAGCTCAGGGCAGAACTAACAAATATATTTTGGAAAAGCTCGATGACCTCGAGAATAGGTCCAGGAGGAGCAACCTGCGTTTTGTAGGTATCCCCGAGTCGCTTCACCAATCCGCTCTGTCAGACCTGTGTGCAAGCCGCATCCTGGAGGCTCTGGGTCTGGGGGGACCCTTCGTCGTGGAACGAGCACATCGTGTGGGGGCGCCCAACTCGGACCGCAAATCCCCGCGCCCGATAATTGCCAAATACCTGAATTATTCAGACAAAGCCTCCATTCTGCAGCAGTATCGCCAGTCCAGATCACTTCAGATTGACGGGGTCAAAATCCTGATCTTTGCTGACTATTCAGTGGATGTTTCCAAGAAACGGAAGGCCTTTCAACATATCTGCACGGAACTATTCCAACGGCAGATGAAATTTACTCTGGCATTTCCGGCAATCCTACGGATCAAAGCACCCAACGGAGAACAGCTCTCTTTTCAAGACCCAGACGATGCATTGCGTTTTCTGAAATCGCTACGCTCGGGCTCTCCACTCAGCCCGGCTCCCAAAGCGGCCCCAGTCAATAGGGCTCTTGACCAGAGGAGCCCACGGAAGGATTCCCCCAAGCGCTTCAGGGCCTCAGGTCCAGCTCCTCACGCTCTGAACCCACGTTGATGAACCCCAGGACCTTGTGACCTTTTTTGTCTTTCCTCCCTTTCAGGGACGAAGCTTTGCCTACCACCCGTTTTCTCATGGTAGAAGTGGCTTCTACTTGAATTAATCTCCTCCTGGGCCACTTGCGCTATGCATGCGCTCCTCAGGTAATATTTGACCAGGGCCGTGACTGGCCCCGTGCGCTACATTGACTGAACTTATGTCTTTTACCATGCCCCATACGCCTTCGGCTTCTGGTTGTTCTAGTATTGTTCTATTATAACTGTTTTTCCTCAATGTTTATGTTTTTTTTTCTCTCAGGTTATACCCACTTGTTCCCCCTGTGGATTCTTCTGTGCAGACCATCTCACTTCGTTCTGATCCTTGCCTGGGTTGACGGCGTGCCATGCTCCTTCTTTCTAGGGCAGCCATTTCTATGTCAGTTCGGAGGCCTGGTTCTGGGAGCTGGTCTACACAGTGACCCCCATGCGGAAAAAAGTGAAGTTCACAGTGAGTTGTTTTTACTTTCTTTGTTACTATGCATGGCACATTTGCCGCTCCCTTCCCCACCTCTTCCTCCTACTTATTCCCACAGCTGCACTTTTCCCCAATTTACTCTCCCTTGCTGCTACCTTACCAGGGGCCGCCCTGGCCCTATCTGGAGCAAAGCTCCTGTTGTTACATGTCCCGGGTCCTCCCTACCACATGGTACTATTAATCCCCACTGTTACTGCACTTAACGCTCCACCATGCTACAAGTAGTCTCGTGGAACGTTAAAGGGCTTCGTTCCCCCAACAAACATCTGAAGATACTGCGACACCTCAAGAGACTCAAAACAGACGTAGCGCTGTTACAAGAAACCCATCTCTCCTCATCGGACTTTGTTCGGATGAGGAAGCTCTGGGTGGGTGAGGTGATGGGTTCTGAGGCTGTAGGCCGGAAAGCAGGGGTTCTTATTCTTATCAATAAGAATCTTCCTTGTAAGATCCTATCTACGGACACAGATCAACAGGGCAGACTCCTCACGATTAGGGCCCTCATAGGGACCAAGGAACTTGCTATTACAAACGTCTATGCCCCCAATAGCCCCACAAAACCTTTTTTCAGCGCATTGACTAGTTGGCTTCTGCGCTTCCCTCACCTCCCGCATCTGGTGGGGGGCGACTTCAATTCTGTTGCCCACCCGGTAGATGACAAATCCTCATCATTGCGCCCCGTACTTTGTTCGACTGTTACCATTCCCACGAGCCTGGCAATGACTATGGAATCCCTTCACCTGCATGACATTTGGCGACTACACCACCCGACCGACCGAGAATTTTCCTTTTACTCTTATCCCCACAATGTCTTTTCTAGGATTGACTATTTTTTTAGCTCTAATGACTTAATCCCCTTTTCCGACAGCGGAAATTCATGACATAGCCATATCAGATCATGCTCCGATCTCAGTGACTCTAGAGACCCCTGACATACACCCTAATCCCAAAATATGGCGTTTCCCCTCCTATTTGCAACACAACGCAGACTTTCAAGCTTACATGACGAAGGAATGGGCATCATATTCACAGACGAACGCAATACATGCTGATAACCCACACTTGTTCTGGGACGCAGGTAAGGCGTTCCTTAGGGGACGCATTATCTCTTATGCCTCCTCGTTCAAGAAACACGCCTTGTCTCAATACAAAGCCTCCAGTTCCAGATTACATCAGGCCCAGCGAGCACTCTATGCCTTAAACTCCCCCGAAAGTCGTGAGGCCTGGCATACAGCCAAGCAGTCATTTGACACTTGGGCCGAAACCTTGGAAACCACTAAACAAGCTCACTTTGACGCCACTCTACACAAATTTGGCAATAAGGCTGGCAAGCTTCTTGCCAGACTATGCAAGGGAACCTACCGCCCCACGGTCATATCGTTGCTACGCGACCCCGATGGCACAGTCACGACCACTCTGAAGGGCATCAATGCGGCGATGCTCCGCTTTTATTCCACCCTCTATGCGGCGGACCCTATTGACCGACCCACTGCTCGCGACTTCCTCGACGAAGTACAATTGACCCGAGTATCTCCCTCTCAACTCGATTCGTTAAACGCCCCCATTTCCCCCTCGGAGATATCTGATACGATTCGTAAGCTAGCTTCCTCCAAAGCCCCAGGCCCGGATGGCCTATCAGGCGAGTTCTATAAATCTTTTTTTTTTTTTTTTTTATTAATCTTTATTAAATTTTCACATTTATACAGACCACATTTTAAAATAACATTATCAGGGTTCAAATACCTCTTTCTTCCCTTCCGAGATCTGAGTTTTAGAGTTCTAGGAAGGGAAGGGGGACATGAAGATACATCCATACATCACATATAATTAGCAAAAAAAAAAAAACAAAAGCACATTATCTAAACAGTACCATATCCCCCCTTCTCCTACCATCACTATTTTTGCAATTCCTACGTTTTTCCTTTTTGTTATAACCCCACCCCTCCCTCCCATCCCTTCTATCAACCCCGCCCCCCCTCCCCTCCCCTCTTATATATATATTGGTGCTTTTATCCTACAGTATAGCATAAATGTGTTATAATAATTCCCGAACCTTTAATGTACCCTACCCTACTCCTTCCCATTACCCATCCCCCCTCCCCTCTTCCCTTTCCTATCATGGTTTAAACTGGGGTATACATCACTTCTATCCACTCTCGCTAGTTCCTATTAAACTCCTTTAGGTTATTTCGTTTTGCATATACTGCCCTCTCCTTACATAGATAGTCATTTACCGCCCTTGTCCAATCCTCTACTGTAGGGGGTAGCTTTGATTGCCATCTCCTAGCTATCATCCTTCTAGCTTGAAATAAACATCTTAGGATTGCCGTTGTTATTCCCTTCCTTTCTACTTCCTCCTCTCTGTAGCCTAAAATGCACACTATGGGATTTAACTCTATTACCGTCCCAAAAACCCTACTTATTATCTTTACCACTCCTTCCCAGTATCTAAATAATTTGGGACATTTCCAAAGCATGTGCATTAAATTCCCTGACCCCCCACACCTGGGGCAAAAGTCATCTGTTCTCTTACCAAATTTAAATAATTTCTGGGGAGTATAGTATGCTCTATTAATTACCATTAAATGGGAAATCCTCTGAGGAGGAGAGACCGAGACCTTTGGGCATGCCGCTAGGATATTTTTCCACTGTGCTCGTGTTATATTACCTAGGTCCTGCTCCCATTTCCCTTTCTCAACCCTCCCTTTCCTCTCACTATTAATCTGTTCACCCAGCTGGGCATAGAATTTAGATATTAATCCTTTAGTGGGTCCTGCTTGTGCTACTGGGTATAGCAAGGGCATTTCCTCCCATGTTAATAACAGGTTTCCAAACTGGGTCCTTAAAGCATGCCTCACTTGTATATAGGCATAGAATGAATTTTGTGATATCTTAAATTCTCTTTGCAGCTGGTCGAAAGATTTAATACCCTTGCCGCCATATAGATGGCTTAGCCTCACAATGCCACATTTTTCCCAATCTGCAATTTTTCCAACCCGCCATATTTCCTGTAGCTTCTTATTGTTCCATAGAGGCGTATACTTTGTTATTTCACTATATCCCATTTTTTTTTTAACTGTACCCCATAGCTTTAACATCATTTTTACTGTAGGACATCTACACTGGAATGAGTCCGCTTCCAGGGTCTCGATCAGGGTACTATGTGGGGAGCCTGTTAATACTAATCTCCCATTTGGGGTTCCTCCGTTCTTCTCATCGATCCCCCCTAGCTGTTGTAATTGGGACGCCCAAAAATAGCACTCCGGATAAGGGACCGCGAATCCTCCTTCCTCTCCCGGTAGCTGAAGCATCCGCAATTTCAATCTAGCCTGTCCTCCCCTCCATATTAGCTCCCTAAACAGCATCTCGATTTTATCAAACCAACTTTTGTTAATCCATATTGGGGCATTGTGTAATATGTATAAAAGTTGGGGCATCCATATCATTTTTATCAGATTGCATCTGCCAGCGACCGAGAGAGGCAATCGTTTCCATATAGCAATTTTTTGTTTAAACTTAGCCAGTAATGGGACTAAGTTATAACTTATATATTGCTTAGGATCCCTTGACAAGGTTACTCCCAGATATTTCAACCTATCCACCATTGGCATTTGGGGGGTTCCCAGGGCCGTTTGCTGACCAATTGGGTCCAAAGGGAGACATTCCGATTTTTCCCAATTTATCTCCAGCCCAGTGAAGCCTCCAAACCTTTGCACCAGTTCCATTGCCCTTGGTAGTGAGTATCTCATATCCCCTAAGAACAATAGGATATCGTCTGCATAAAGTGAGATTTTTTCCTCTCCAGTTTTTCTTACAAAGCCGACAATATCCCGGTTTGCTCTAATTGCACATGCCAGGGGCTCTATGGCCAATGCAAAGAGCAGGGGTGATAATGGGCACCCCTGCCTCGTCCCTCTCCCCAACTCTATTTTCCCGGATAACTCGTTATTAATTTTTAGTCTCGCACTGGGTTTGTCATATAGCATCCTAATCCATCTTATAAAGGAAGGACCCAGGCCAAATTTCTCCAAAACTTTCCATATATATCCCCATTCTACGCTATCAAATGCTTTCCTTACATCCAATGCCACCACTGCACCCGGAGTATCGTTAACCATTGGGACCTGCAAGTTCAAAAAGGCTCTTCTAATATTTATACTCGTTGACCTGTTGGCTATAAACCCTGTTTGGTCCATATGGACCAATCTTGCTATGACTCGATTAAGCCTAGTCGCTAATACCTTGGCCAATATCTTTGTATCAGTACACAGGAGAGAGATTGGCCTATACGCTGCAACATCTAAGGCGTCCTTCCCTTCTTTGTACAACAGGGTTATAACCGCCTCCATCATTGATGGGGGCAGTTTACCCTCCCCATATGCTCCTCTTAACATCTCCAGAAGTTCAGGAATCAGTATCTCGCCAAAGTTTTTATAGACTTCAATCGGTAGTCCATCCGGCCCAGGCGATTTCTGATTTGGCATACTCGCAACTGCATCCTGAAGTTCTTTCAAAGTTATTGGGGCTTCCAGTTCCTCTCTTTCTTCTTGTTTCAAACATGGTACCTCTAATTGACCTAAAAATGCTTCCATTTGCTCATCCATCCCCACTTTTTGTGTAGTATATAGATTTTTATAATATCCTTCAAATGCTTGGGAAATACTCCCCGTTTCTGTTATAACCTTTCCCTCAGATATCCTAATCGCCGAGATTGAGGAAGGACCCGAGTTATTCTTCACCAGTTGTGCCAACATTTTTCCCACGCTTTCCCCTTCCGCGAAGGAGGCTTGGCGTTGGAACATATGCTGAATCTCTGCTTTCTTTAGGGCTAATAACCTAAGTTCTTCTTGTTTATCTAACCAGATTTTTTCTTTGCCCTGCGTGGGGTCACTAATAAAGTCTCTTTCAGCCTCTGACACTTCTCTCCCTATTTGTACCTCCTGTTCCCTAGATTTCCTGTTTATTTTTGCTATTGATTGGATCATAAGGCCCCTTAAGAAAGCTTTCAGAGTGTCCCACAGGATCCCCGATGTTACTGTACCCCGGTTATTTTTTAGAAATTCTTTTAATTCCCACTGAATTCTCTCAGGGCATTCTTCTGTCTCTTTTTTTATCAGTTCTAGCCAGAGCGGGTTCACTTTCCACAACCTCTGTACCTTACGTTCTCTCATTTTTAATACTGCTGTCACTGGGGAATGATCTGAAATCCCCCTGGGCTGATATTCAACCTTTTCCACCATTTGTAAGGCCAGGTCATTCCCCAGTATCATATCAATCCTGGATAACGTAGTATGTGTGGACGAGTAGCAACTATACTGCCGAACTCCCGGGTTCCCAGTTCTCCATAAATCCCGTAGTCCTACTTCTTCCAGGTACTGTCCCAACCTCCCCTGCCAAGCTGGTTCCGCCAGTGTTTTTTCTGGGAATCTATCAATTTTAATATCCAATACCGTGTTGAAATCCCCTACTATTATTATAGGGACACCATCTATCCCCACTAAAAATTCCTGTAGTTTAAAAAGCACTTCCATTTTAAATGGTGGGGGGATGTAGATGTTTGCCAGCATACATTCTCTATTTTCAATTAGGCACTGTAAGAAAATGTATCTGCCTTTTTCATCCAGGCTAACCCGTTTGCATACAAAATTCACCCCCGTTTTTACCAAGACACTCACCCCTCTGCTATATGTCGAATAAACAGAGTGATATTGAAATTGATATTTTCTGCTCTGCAGCCGGTATATTGTATCTCTATTTAAATGGGTCTCCTGTATGCAGAGCAACTCTACTCCACATCCCTCCAACAAGGATAGCACAGCTTTTTGTTTCAGCCGCGTCCCCAGACCCCTCACATTCCAGGAGCCTATCTTAATTTTACCATCCTGCATAGCCATAAACAAATATAGAGGAGAAAAAGAAAAAAAAAGGAAAAACCTAAGGTAGTAAAGAAAGAGAGCGAAATAACCAGTCTACTGATGACACTATTGAGAACCATTTGTCTCCCAGTACCCACCAACTCCCCTCTAACTTCTTTTATTATCTTATACCACACTCCCCATATATTACTCCCTTGTATAATAATAAATTTATTAGGCGTCACCATTAACTCGTATGTTATGTGTCTTTGAATATACATTATACTGTATGATCGTTTATTACCATTTTCCCCCTTGTGATCAATAAATTTTCCTTGTTTTTTACCACCCCTAGTTTTACCACCCCACAGTTTGTGTCCTTTTTTGTTTTGAATTATTTCCTGTACTACATTTATTAGTGCATACTTATATTTTTTTTCCCCCTTCGACCTCCCCCCTATTTTCCCTACTACACCCACCCCCTCTCCCCCCTTTCTACCTCCCTCCCGCCCCTCCCCCACCTTCCTAGGTGTTACCCTAGGGGCTATTAGTGACCTTATACCACTCTCTTCACAACCTATTTACCACCCTCACCTAGTGCACTCGCCGTGTATTACCTCCCATACAGACACAGACAGCACACACCCAAAAAAGAAAAAAAAAAAAAAAAAAAAAACACACATACTTCATCCCCCCCTCTCCTTCTATCTTCCCCTCCCACTCAGTACTAGAAACCCCAGCAACTACAGCTTTTCTTTATTTTCTTCTATCCATTTTTCCACTTCTATCGGGGAACTAAAAACCTGAGTATGCCCTAGTGCATTAATCCGTAACTTTGCAGGATAAAGCAGAGCATACGGCACCCTGAGCTTCTGTAACCTGCGTTTCACCTGGAGGAACTCTACCCTTTTTCTCTGAAGTTCTGGGGAAAAATCAGAATATAATGAAATTCTAACACCCTTATACAATACATTCCCCATTTCCCTTGCCTTCCGTAATAATACCACTTTATCTTTATAGTTCAATAACTTCATTAATAATGGCCTAGGACGGCCCCCCTCCAATGGTGCTCTAAAGGGTACCCTATGCGCCCTCTCTATTGAGAACGCTGTTGAAAAAACATCCCTCCCAAACAGTTCAACCAGAAGATGCTCCATAAATTCAGCAGGGTTTACACCCTCACTTTTTTCCGGAAGTCCCACTACTCGCACATTGTCCCTCCTGAGCCTATTTTCCATTTCGTCCATTCTTGTTCTATATCCGCCGAACTGCTCCTTCAGGCTTTCTATTTCTTTAATTAGGAATGTTGTATCGTCTTCCAATCTGCTGGTCCTTAACTCAAGTTCTGTCGTCCTTTCCACCACTTTCTGTAGGTCTTGCCTTACCAGCATTAGATCTTCCTTCACTCCCTTCATTTGATTACAGAGTTCTTTCAGTGAGATGTTACATGCGTTTACGGCCAATAACACATCCTTAATTGTTGGCTCTTTTTCAACCGGAGGAGAGTCACCCGTTGTGATCTCCATATTCTGTTCCCCTGCACCCGCTTTTTTATTAACTGGGCATTTGGACACTGCTCCGGCCTGTGTATTAATGTTAATGTTCGATTGACCCATGCTTTTCCTTTCAGATATTTCTCCATGCTGCCCCTTTGTCTGCCCTTTTTTTGGAGGGGTCTGTGATGACTGTGCAGGGTTATGAGCATATTGTTCTAATTTAGCTGCTGTGGTAGACTGTTGCGAACTTTTTTCCCCTTTTTCCTTTGCAGAGCGCAAGTGCTGCATCTTAATTTCCTTTTCTCACCCCCTTCCACAGAACAGTCCTGGATATATCGTATTTTAATATATTTTTAACTTTTTAACCCAGCCGTCCCTCGCTCAGTTGATTACTTAGTGCAATATTAACCGTATCTTATAACCAGTTCCCCAGTATTCACTTCATGTATCACCAAAACTTCCTGTTTTAATGCTTCACAGCAGACATTTATTTGCACACACTTAGTTCAGATACCGTTCAACCAATTGATTTTTAGAGCAGCCACCATCCCTCAGTTAATCAATAAATGCGATACTGATCTTATCTTATAGTTAGTCAGTCCACAAGCACTCCATTCAAATATCACAGACTTCCTGGTTCGTTGCTTACAGACGTTCGTTTTTACAGCAGGTACTTCTTTGCTTATACTGCCCGGGTTATCATTCGTTCGTCTTAGAGCACAAAATCGAACCAATGAATTCCAGGGGACAAAAGCTATAGGTCCTTCTCACCCCCGGCCGGCGCCCTCTTGTTTACTTGTTACCAGTTCTCAGGCATCGCTATGTCCACAACTTGCTCTGCCAGACCTCCACCTGCTATGCCCCTCACACCTCCGCCTTCTTCCCCCCCCCCGCAATCCTGCCGCTTACCTCCTTCCTCCTATCGCGGCTTACTGGAGAGCGGGAGGGCCTCTTGGTGTCCACAGTGTGCGGCGTCTCTTCGGCAGGGTTCAAAAGCGTTCGGCTTGGTCGGGGGTACTCGTACTTCTTTGGCCGTGCTCGCTGGGGTTCAAGACCCGGAAGTAAGCGTGGATCTCCGAGGGCTCGGCACGATCGTACAGTAATGCGCTGTCACTCCTCCTCCCGTCCAGCTTCAATGTACAGCTCCAGCCCACCGCACGCTACGTCCGACCGAGGCACTAAGCGCTCCAGGCTCTCATCAAGGGGGTCTGGGAGAGAGTCACACACGGCGTCTCACATCTCTCACTCACTCCATCTTGCACATCCGGTCACGCCCCCGAGTTCTATAAATCTTTAAACGCACTTCTAACCCCGACCCTGGCCGATGTCTACCAACATATATGGTCTGGTGGCCCCTATCTCCCGTCCGGTAACCAAGCAATTATTAAGTTGTTAGAAAAAAAGGGGAAAGACCCACAAGAGCCTGGGTCATATAGACCCATCTCGCTTCTAAATCTTGACGTCAAAATTCTTTCCAAAATAATAGCTAATAGGCTGGCTGACATCATCCCCTCCCTGATCCACTCCGCCCAGTCAGGTTTTGTCAAGGGCAGAACGGCAACTATTAATATCGGGAAGGTGATGATGGCACTAGAACATGCCAGATGTAACCCTACCAGCGATCTAGCTATTATTACTCTAGATGCCGAAAAGGCTTTTGACAATGTCAATTTTGAATGGCTTTCCATGGTACTGGGGGATATGGGCTTCACCGGACCATTTCTACACCTGATCAGCTCCATGTACACCTCCCCTGCAGCCAGACTGGTGGCCGCTGGCCTCCTCTCGGATGAGTTCCGGCTACATAAGGGAACCAGACAAGGCTGCCCCCTCTCCCCACTCCTCTTTAATCTGGCCTTGGAGCCGCTTTCCAGATACCTGACATATAAAGCTCCGCTACACGGGATCGAAATCGGGTCGCACGAATTAAGAACCTCCCTCTTTGCTGACGACGTCTTGATATTCTCCGCCAACCCTTCAACAGACATGCCCACGATTAAATCCTTATTTGACCGTTTCAGACAGTGCTCGGGACTGCGTATTAACTACTCCAAGAGCGAAATACTCCCCTTGGGATCCCTTCCACCTCCGACATGGGCAAACCACTCAATTTTCAAAGTAGCTAGAACCCATATCACATACTTGGGCATTAAGATAGGGAGGCTCCCCTCGTCTCTCTACCACCTGAACTACCCCCCCCCCTTTGCTAAACTTATACAGGAATTAGACAACTGGATGGATCTGCCTCTTTCGCTCTTGGGAAGGTGTCACCTGGTAAAAATGGTCAGCTTTGCACGCCTCCTGTATCCCCTTCAGATGATACCCTTACTCCTTAGACATAAGGATACAAAACTTTTAAACTCAGCAATCTCTAAATTCCTGTGGCGAGGCAAGAGACCCCGCATAGCCTTCTCAAAACTTCACCTTCCCAGGAGCGAAGGGGGTATTAACCTTCCCAATCTTAGAATGTATAACCTAGCATGTCTTTTGAGGGTAGGTCTGGACTGGATAACCCAAAAATCCCGCTGCTCGAATTACCCACTGGAAGCTGCAATGACTCATCCTTACTCCCTAGCTGCTCTTCTCCACTGCAAATGGAAACAATTAGATCCGTCACTGCAACACAACCTTTTACTGAGAGACACGGCTATTGCCTGGAGAGAAACACGGAAGAGCCTTAAGCTGTCTCCCTTCATCTATAGACATCTCCCGATACAGGGTAACCCGAACTTCACCCCGGGGCTGGACCGCCAACCCTATGAAACATGGCGACAAAAGGGCCTCGACACCTTCTACTCCTTATGTGACCCGGACTCTGGTCGAGCACTCCCCTTCCGCCGGCTGGCTGTCAAGTTCTACTTGCCGGATTCATCCGCCTTCCACCATGGCCAATGCCTCAGCTTCTTGCAGAAAACTTGCAGAGCGGAACATGCAAGATTCCAATCCTCTTTCATCGAAGTAGTTCTCCACAAAGACTCTTATGGCATCTCTGATATTTACAAACCTCTACTACTAAATACTACACCCTCTCTGGAATCTTCCTCGGTCTCTAACTGGGCCAAAGATTTCCCAAGTACCGATATTGTGGATAAGATCCTACACGGACTACAATCAGTCTATAATTTGGTCCCAAATGAAACTTGGAGGGAAACCCAACTAAAAATTGCACATCGAGCGCACATACCTTTTCTACCTTCCTCACCTTCGTGTCAATCCGCTGCTTCTTTGTGCCCTCTATGCCAGCATCCTAGACCCTCCCTTACTCACCGCTATTGGTCTTGCCTGGTCATCTCCTCATTCTGGGATGGAATTTTGGCTTTTATCTTCAAGATAACACTCCTGAAACTCCCCAAGGACCCGCTACTCCTCATCTTTGGGTATTGGGACCCCAAACTGCTCCCTTGGTCGGCTACCCCCACACCTCTGGGCAAGGAGTGGGCCTTGCTCTGCCTGTTACTCGCTAGGAGAACCAACCTAGCCAACTGGACAACCACGACTAAACCCTCTGTCCCACAAGTAGACAGAGAACTTATGCACCTCCTCTTTCGGGACAAACTGAATACTAGCCTTCTTCACGCCAAAGCCAAACTACGCTTTCACAACAGATGGGGCTTGTATATGGCATCTAGACTCACCCCACAGGAACGAGCCCACCTTGAGGACCACTCCTTCATCCATAAGGGACACGCGCCAACGGCGATAATCGCTGCAACCTGAAATCGTACCAAGCGGGTCTCTGTGCTCCTGACTCTCTCTCCCCCCACACGGGGACTCATCACCTTTCATGGACAGCCGGGATCTGTGCAGCACCTCTCCCCCCCCAATATGCAATAAACTGCACCTGCTACTGACCACTCCCCCCTCCCCCCCCCTTCCCGCTCCCCCCCCCCCACGGTTATTTTATTTCATATTTATTTTATTTCATATTCATTATATACTTTATTTTACCCTGTAGTTCGCTTTTATAAAACATACCAGGTTACCTCCTGACCTCCAGATCCATCCAGTTGAAGCTTCCCCTTCTCCCTTCTTTGGGGAGAATGGTAAGTCTTCCCTTAAGCTATGTACACAATGCTTAGTTACTACCAAACCCTAGGCTGAATGACTGTTTTCACTCGATCTTTCTATTTCAATGAGAAAAATTTTCGTCTTTGTATTTTGTACAATTTGTTCTATGCCTTTTTCAATAAAATTTTATTTAAAAAAAAAAAAAAAAAACAAGGCCGAAGATGGCGCCGACGGCGGTACAGCGTGACAGGCCTTGAACTTCACAGATGCCCCAGGACTCAATCCACAAGAAATATGCAATGGATTTTCTCCCTCTTTCCCCCCCTGCCTCCTCATCTGAACCCCAGACCTCACAGAGCCCAGCCAAATCAAGGATGCGGATGGATTTAAATTAACAGGCTGTGGACACAGTGAGTACAGCCCTTTATAATGACAATGCTATCTCCTCACTGCAATCCTCTATAGCACAGTTCCCAACCTCAGAGCAACCAGTACTTGATACTAATATGAAGGACATGCTTCTATCCTTGCAATCCTCTCTCATGACTAACCTGTCAGCACTGATTAACAGGTTTTCATTAGAAATGAAACACACAGATAATAGAATGCAATTCATAGAAAACAAAATGGAGGACTGCACTGAGACTGTCAATGATTTGGTAGATGCATATACAGACCAAAAGGATGACAATGTCTGGATCAAAGTGAAAATTGCGGATTTCAAAGATCGCTCCAGACGCAACAATATAAAAATGCGTGGTATACCAGAATCTGTTCCTCCCAAAGAATTGCACAATTTTGCTAACACCATGTTTTCTAGCATGCTTCTGGAGCTGACTCCAATAGAGCTCACCATCGATCGCATCCACAGGCTGCCCAAACCCCGCCATCTTGAAGCGGACATACCTAGGGATGTGCTCCTAAGAGTTCATTTTTACCAAGCCAAAGAGCAAATCCTGAGAAAGGCAAGGGAACTGTCCCCACTCCCGCCGCCATACTTGGAATTCAGCTATACGCTGACTTGTCACAATACACGCTCCAACTGAGAAGGCAGCTCAAACCATCACCAAGGCGATGAACAATCACCAAAATACATACAAGTGGCGCCATCCTGACACATTCCTGGCTACGCACAATGGCATCCCACACACCATCTCCACCCTGGAAGGGGGCATGAAACTACTCCATGCCTGGGGAATCCTACCTGACCCCCCCTCCCCCACCAACTTCACCTTGACTCATGAGGAGGCCCGAACCCCTTTACCTTTGGCCCGAAGAAGGAAAAAAACAAAAATGACCACTTTTGTTGACTAAGCCCAACTCTCTACAAAAAGCATTCCATAGTCCGATCTGGAAATGCACCCTAACATCTGCTTGCTGAACTCACCCCTGGTATTGTTCAGATGCTCATCTGAGCTCCTTTTGCTGACTTGGTTGTCCACAGCGCAACTGTGCACGCTTCATTAACCAATTGTACACCCTTATTTTTCCTCCCCCCCCCCCCCCCTTATCTTGAACTCTTTTGTTGTATATATATTCTTAATTTTTGGTCATATCATACTCAAAGTTCTCACACTATTACCAATACCAACCGACCAAACCCTACAATAGGCGAGCCTATGGACAATCAGCGCATATAACCTGCTCATATATTGTCAAATTGTTTTGTTAACTTGTTTCTCTCCTCCAGCACTCCCCAGCATCCGTCTGACCATCCTGCATTAAATGGACTCTGTCCAGCTGATCCCTTGTACGGCGAAGCTGCTCCTGCTTCTCCACGGCTACAGACTCTACATGTCGCAACCTGAGACTTGATCACCCTCGGTAATCGAACGATTGGTCTCTAGACCGACAACATCGGTGATTGTGAGTACCATCCCTGTTTTTCACTCCCTCCACACTCATCATGGGGATCACTGTCCTCTCCCTCAACGCTATGGGACTAAATGTCCCAGCGAAGTGCTCATCCTTGTGGAAGTCCACGCTGGCTCACAACTGTGATGTCTTTTGCGTCCAAGAGACTCACTTCGACAGCAATGTCTCCTCCAAAAAACAATATGGGGTAATGATCGCCATTAGAGACACTGTTCTCATCACGTTGCACTAATGGGTCACAGACCCAAACGGTCACTACATTTTTTTTAACTGTTCGATAAACAACACTGCTTACACCATAATTTCTATCTACGCCCAAATCAGGGCCAAACAACCTTTCTCAGGAAAACCCTTAAAGCAGTTCAGAAGTTCCAGAAAGGTCACCTATTGCTTTGTGGAGACTTTAACTTGGTTCCTAATACCTCAATGGACTCTACAGCAGATCTTAAAAGACATTCTACCTCCCTGGATGCATTTATACTTTCTAATGACTTGTTTGACGTGTGGAGGTGTTGTCACGCGAGCGAGAGGGACTTCATGTTTCTTTTAACCACGTCACAACACCTACTCACAAATTGATTTATTTTTAGTGGATAGCTGGTTGCTACAGAGAGTATCGGATTCAACTATTCACACCACCACCTGGTCAGACCATGCTCCTATCAGTGTCACCATCGCTGATGACTCTCCCCAACCTAACTCCTACATATGGAGAGCTAACAATTATATACTTGACACTCCTTGCTATTACACACCCATTAAACAACAATTGAAAGAGTATTTCTCACTCAATCAAGCATCAGTGTCTGACCCGCTGGTGGTGTGGAATGCCCATAAGGTGGTTATAAGAGGGGTATTCTTACAAATGGGTGCCAGAGAAAAGGAAAAGGAAAACAAAAAGACTGGATGAACTCACGGCCGACATAGCCACTACTGAATCCCTAAACAAGACTAATCCCTCCCCTTCCCTACAAACTAAAATATTCAAACTCTGCCATGAACTAAGAGCCTTACTCCTCCCAAAAAATGAAAAATCATACAAGATCCTCAAAGCCACTTCTTATACTACAGGGAACAAGACAGGGAAAGCAATGTCCCTACGGATTAAAGGTCACAGGAACAAAACAAAAATACCATATCCACTTCACCCACACACCAACGAAAAACTTCTTAAACCCAACTATATAGCAAACTCATTTAGTGCCTACTATGCTGACCTCTATAATCTTAAAGATGACAACTCTACTCCCCAACCCTCACACACAAAAATCAAAGCATTCCCAGATAGTGTGAACCTCCCATCGGTCACTCCTGACCAACTTTCACAATTGAACGACCCATTTACAATCACAAAAATTTTGACAGCAATAGACAAACTCCCCTGTCACAAATCCCCTGGCCCGGACGGCTTCACTGCAGAATACTTCAAACACACACTAGCCCCCACGCTATGCCAAGCATTCAACTTATCCGCAAAATCCACCTCATTCCCTACTGAAATGCTCACGGCAATGATAGTCACTCTCCCAAAACTAGGTAAAGAACCCACATGCCCAAAAAACTTCCACCCTATCTCCTTGTTCAACCTTGACTTAAAGATCTACACCAAGCTCATAGCTACTAGACTAGAAAATATCCTCCCCATCCTTATCTCTCAGGACCAGCCAGGCTTCACCAAAGGCCGTCAGGCCTCTGATACAACCCGCCGGATGATAAATATCATTCACCACGTAGAAAATGTCAAAATGCCCTCACTTCTCCTCTCCCTTGACGCCGAAAAGGCATTTGATAGGGTCCACTGGGGTTATATATCTGCAGTTCTAAATAAATTTAGAATCATTGGTAACATGCGCACAGCAATAATGGCCCTCTACTCCCACCCTTCTGCCCGAGTGTTTTCAGCTGATACTCTCTCCACACCATTCCAAATCTCCAATGGTACAAGACAAGGCTGCCCCCTATCACCCATTATATTCAATCTTGTTATGGAACCATTAGCAGAAAGCATAAGATCCAATAAACAGATCTACGGCATTCACCTAGCAGACCTAGAGCACAAAATCATCTTATTCGCAGATGACATGATCCTTATGATCACGTACCCTGACAAATCCCTTCTGGGGGTTCAGAGGACGCTAGCCTGGTTTGGTGATGTTTCTTACTACAAAGCCAATGTGACTAAATCATACATACTCAACTTGGGACTGGACACTCCCACTTGCCTCAAACTGTGTTTCCCTTACTTATGGGCGGAACACAGCATTTCATACCTGGGAATCCAACTAACCTCATCTACGAAATCATTGTTCTCAACGAATTACCTACTGCTTCGTTCCAGATTGCAGGCGGACCTTGTCAGGCTGGCGTCCTTTGAATTCTCATGGTTAGGACGCTTAGCGGCATTTAAAATGCTGCATCTTCCAAAATACTATATATTTTTTGCACAATCCCTATTCCCCTACCTCACAAATATCTCAACTCACTCCAATCGATACTATGAAAATTTGTCTGGAAGGACAAAAAGCCAATATGCGCCCACCATCAGCTAGTTAAACATCGGTCCTCAGGGGGACTCGGTCTTGTCAACTTCCAAGACTATTATATGGCTTCCATTCTCACACAATCGAGGGAATGTTTTTTACCTTCCCCTCCTTACACAATTTGGAGGAGAATCGAAGCATCCCTAACCCACAGCCCTAAATTTTCTTCTTGGCTATTTGTTAGCACGCTAGGGGCAAAACTCCCCTCCCAATACTCCCCAACGATATATAGCAACTTTCAAAGTCTGGACCAAATTTTTGCAGGTAACCTCAAATCACTCCTCACAAGCGACGGTTTAAATCCCCATAGATGCCTTGCAATGGCTGATGTTTTCGACCTCCTATACCAGATTGAGAGATAAAGGCCTCACATACATATCCCATCTCTTTGAGGGTAACAAATCCAAATCATTTCCATCACTACAAGAAGAATACCAAATTCCGTACCCAACACTGCCTTAAATCAATCAAAACCCATGTATGTAAACCCCCCCAAAATGCTTGGATCTACTTCAAATCCCCTGCTACCCATCAAAAAGGCATAACCATGTTCTATTATATGTTCCAATCCAAAACTACCTTCTCTACCTCCAAAGCTCTCACCAGGTGGGAAAAGGATTTAAAACAAGACTTCACATTAGTCCAATGGGAAAGGGCTGCCCAATCAATCTACAAAGCCACTTGCTGCTCCACTCTCTGGGAACTTGCATACAAACTGACATATCGTTGGTACCTAACCCCTGACAGGATGTACAAATTTCACGCAAATTCAGACAGCACCTGCTGGAGGAACTGTGGATATAAAGGCAATATGCTCCACATATTCTGGAATTGCCCCAAACTTTCCCGCTTTTGGCACTCGATATTTCAATTGATTGCCAAAGTGATGGGAATTACAATGGAAGAACAACCATCATTGACGTTGCTATCTTTAAACATAGACTGAATACCCAACTCGACAAGATATATCACAACTCATATACTATTGGCGGCTTGCCTTAGCATAACCAGGAAATGGAAAAATCCAGACCCCCCTTCTCTCCAAGAGGTGATCAATACCACAAACGAACACTTTGTCCATGAAACTACTTTGACACTTCGACGCATCAGTAAAGAGCATGCGCTCCAAAAATGGCACCGATGGTCTGCTGGTTCCACTCCAACGAATTGACTAAGTCACTTTATTCCTAACTCTGACTGATGAATGTGCTTGAAAGGTTATATTGAATCAAGCCGGGGATTGTCCTCACTCAGACACAGTCTAGCACCCTTCGGGGGTGTACGGGTGCGGGCAATTCTCTCCTCCTTCTAGCTAAGCTTAGGCTCAAAGGCTCGAGTCAGTTACAATATTTGTAAGTTGCTCTTTCATGGTAATGTCTATATTTCAGGAATTAAAATGTCTACCGTACAACAACTGTTCCATGTTCTCAAAAGCTGTATCGCTTTATTTTGCTATTGATATTCTTTTTATGTTGAATACCAGATTGTGCAAGACTCCAAAGTTGTAATTTGAAAAATTTATTTTGGAAAAAAAAAAATTGTAATTACATGCCCCTGTTAAACAGGGGCTGAAAAATTGGGCCTTAGGCACTGGTGCTGGTGCTAAGATGCTGCAACCTCTCCCAGATACTCTAGCTGAAGTATAGGAATGAGCCCTGCTGCAAAGCATTGCATCAAACATTGTAATTACATGCCCCTATTGAACAGTGGCTGAAAAATTGGTCCTTAGCCACTGGTGGCGTCACCCAGAACTAAATATTTTCTTCCAAGCTATCAGCAGGATCATTGAGGAGGAAGAGGATAGTCAGTCAACATAACAGGACAGTCACTCAGCATAGGCAGTCTTGAAGGGATGTGACATTTCAAAAAAAATGATTCGGTTACATCAGCTTCAGGTGCTTGGTAGCTGGTGGTGATCCAAGACTGATTCATCTTTATGAAGGTCAGTTGATCAACCAAGTCGGTAGACAGGCGCACCCTGTGATCAGTTACAAAGCCTCCAACAGCACTGAAGGTGCGTTCCGAAAGAACTCTGGATGCAGGACAGGCCAGTAGCTCAATTGCATACTGTGCAAGCTCTGGCCAGTGATCCATCCTCAAGACCCAGTAAGCCAGAGGATTCTCAGTGGGAAAGGTGTCCAAGTCTGACCTTGCCCCTAGGTATTCCTGCACCATGTAAATCAGACGCTGGTGATGGTTGCTGGAACCGATCATCCCTTGGGGCTGCGGTCTAAAAAATTGTCTGAACGCATTGGTCAGATGGCCACCTTCTCCACCGCTCCTTCTGTAACTGACTGAAGCCTCAGCAACACGTTGTCCAGGACCAGGAGTTTGTAACCTCCCAGTCTCTGGGAACGCGTTGCACAGACCTATCTGCAAGGCCTCCCGGAGATGTCTCATCCTCTGCTCCCTCTGCGATGGCAAGATAAGGTCCTCAACTTTACCCTTGTACCGTGGATCAAGAAGAGTGGCCAGCCAGTAATGGTCCCTCTCCTTGATCCGAAGAATACGAAGATCCTTCCTGTGTGATTGGAAGGCCAGCAGGAACACTGTCTGGATAAAGGGGGCCTTAAGAGGTAAGGAAGTACTCCTCTTCCTGTCTCTTTTCTGCCTCAAGTGCCCTGTCCATTATTCCACGCAGCGTATGCTGCAACAGGTGGACAAGAGGTACAGTGTCACTGATGCCTGCACTTTCACTGCTCACCATCCTCGTGGCCTCATCAAATGGTGACAGGACAGTGCATGCATCCCTGATCATGCCCCACTGGTGTGGTGGAAAAAAACGAGCTCCCCTGACCCTGTCCTGTTGCCGTAGTCGCACAGGTACTCATTGATGGCCGTGTGCAGCCCCTGCAGCATGGCCAAGATTGAGTTCCACCTGGTGGGCATGTCACATATAAGGCAATTCTTGGGCAGGTTCAACTCCTTTTGGAGTTCAGCCAGCGGAGCACTGGCAATAAATGATCAGCGGAAATGCACACAGACTTTCCTGGCATTCCTCAGGACATCCTGTAAGCCCAGGTACCTGCTCAAGAACCGCTGCACCACCAGGTTAAGGACATGAGCCATACAGGGCACATGGGTTAGTTGTCCCTGTCAGAGGGCGGAGAGGAGGTTGGTGCCATTGTCGCAAACCACCATTCCTGGCTTAAGTTGGCATGGCATCAACCACCTCTCGGCCTGCCCCTGCAGAGCTGACAAAATATCTGTCCCAGTGTGGCTCCTGTCCAACAAACAAACCAGCGCAAGCACGGCATGGCATCTTTTTCCCTGCGTACTTGCGTAGCCCATTGAACGCCTACGGAGCACCGCTGGTTCCGAGGACAAAGCACTGGAAGAGGCCATGGAGGAAGAAGAGGAGGGGGTGGAGGAGAGAAGTGTGTCACAACCAGTAGTAGCATTTTGGAGGCGTGATGGTGGAACAACCTCCAACACTACTGCACCTTGTCCTGCATCCTTCCCAGCTGCCAGAAGAGTGACCCAATGGGCCGAGAAAGATAGGTAACGTCCCTGTCCATGCCTGCTGGACCATGAGTCAGCGGTAATATGCACCTTACCGCTGACCGCCCTGTCCAGCGAGACATGGACATTGCCTTCCACATGCCGATAGAGAGCCAGAATCGCCTTCCGTGAGAAAAAGTGTTTGGGGACCTGCCACTGAGGATTCGCACATATTGCACAAGCTCATGGAAGGGGGCCGAGTATACCAACTGAAAAGGCAGCAGCTGAAAGTGCTAGCAATTTAGCCAAGCTAGTATTCAACCACTGGGCATGTGGATGGCTGGGAGTGAACTTCTTTTGATGGTCCAGCAGCTGGGGCAGGGAAATTTTCCTGCTACAATTAGACGTCGGTGTACTGCTAGCAGCGTGCCCGCAAGTACTTGGCTGTGACACACTTATTTCTACACCTTCATTCCTCTCAGTGTAGGTTTCAGAGAGGACTAAAGGTCTAGTGTGGTTGGAAATTCCAGATGATGAGGAGCAAGGAGAGGTCCGCTTTGTTCTTTGGTGTGGGTCTTTAAGGTATGCTTGCCAAGAGCTGCATGGCAGGTCAACATATGTTTGGTCAAGCATGTGGTGCCCAAGCGGCTGATGTTTTGGCCACGCGAGATACACTTGAGACATATGTTGCAAATAGCATTGGTGCGATCTGATGCACTCGTCTCAAAAAAAGCCCACACCAAAGAACTTTTGGAATAACGCACAGAGGCAGCGCCCTCCACAGGCGGAGCTCTGCAGTGTGATTCAGTCGGTGTGTTGCCCCTAAGCTGGCCCCCGGAAGGCATCCTGCCTCATTGGAGATGTGCCTCCTCCTCCTCTCTCCTATCAGGCACCCACGTGGAGTCAGTGACCTCATCATCCCCTCCCTCTTCATCACTGGAGCAAATCTGGCAGTATGCTGCAGCTGGTGGAACATGACTGCCAGATTGCTGTCCTTCTTGAGCATCCCCTCTCTCTGCGCTCACGCTACTGCCTTCCTCTAGCTGAGTATCATCATCAGAGCCTTCAAAACGCTGGGCATCCTCCTGGAGCATGTACCCAACACTGTGCTCAATCAGTTCGGGGGACTCCTCAGGAGGACATGGTGGGTCTAGGGAAGGAGTGACTGATGACATTGAGATGAGGGAAGAGGACGCGTTGGCAGCTGCTTTTCTAGTACCCTGAGCCTGGGTGAGAGAGAAGGAGGAGGGCTTGGTCATCCACTCTACCAAGTCTTCGGCATGATGCGGCTCAAAGCGTCCAGAAGCCGAAAATAAGGACAAGCGTTCCCATGGCCACGTGCTGATGACGATGCACCGCGTCCATGACCAGCACTGTTGCCTCTAGACACAAAGGCTGCTTGCCCTCTTTTATTGGCTTGTGACTGTCCTCCTCTCCTTTTTGGCATTCCAGACATAGTAATGGCCTGCAGGGAGATGGGAAAACCAGCAATTGGGTAGCTTTAGGTGCACACTGAGCAGATAACACAGAACACCTACTGTATTACTGCAGCTGCCTGCCTGTGTTACAGAAACAGAACAACATCAGCAATAAGGGGTAGCTTCACTGTAAATGCTACAGATGCCTGTATTACAGAACACCAGTAATAAAGGGTAGCTTCAGGTGTATATAGTGCTGGAGGCACACAACACCCAATTTAACTGCTGCAGATGCCTGTATTACAGAACACCAGTAATAAAGTGGGTGTTGTGTGCCTCCAGCACAATATAAACCTGAAGCTACCCTTTATTACTGGTGTTCTTTAATACAGGCATCTGCAGCAGTTAAATTGGGTGTTGTGTGCCTCCAGCACAATATACACCTGAAGCTACCCTTTAACTGCTGCAGATGCCTGTATTACAGAACACCAGCAATAAGGGGTATCTGCAGGTGTAAACTGTGCTGGAGGCACACAACACCCACTTTAACTGCTCCAAATGCCTGTATTACTGTCAGGGCTGGCTTAACCCTTCCTTCTCTGGGCTGGCTGCTCAGCTGTCAGCTAATTTCCAGCTCCCATCTCTCTCCACAGTTACCAGCTGTTCCTTACCTAGCTCGCCTGACCTGCCTACTTAAAGCTGTCCAGCTCACTTCATATCTGCCTTTGCCTTGGTCACATCACAAGAAACCATCTCCTGCGGTTCTGTTCAAGACTGGATTGCTGACATCTCTTCTGGCTCCTTATCCTGCTTGCTGTTGCTCTACTTGGATCCCTGACTTCTGGCCTGGCTGATTACCCGATCTGGTTATTGAACTCTGGACTGGCTGACTACTCGATCCGGTTACTGGACTCTGGCTATGCTTTGACTACGCTTTCTCTATTTACCTTTTTATTTTTATTTAATAAACAAGTGTGCTTAAATTGTACTTCTCTCTCGGTCTGATTCATGGTTTCTGACAGTAGGCGAAGGCCATGAATTCAGAAGATACAGTCAATCCACTTGTTGGTAATATTTTTTCCAGATTGGATGAGCAAGATCACCACATGGATCAGTTTGCCTTGGCGTTACAAACGCTCCTGAGTCGCACGGCTCACCTGGAATTCCCCACGGTTGCTGCTCTGGTACAATCTGAGTCGCAGGCCATCCCTGCTGCTGCACCAGTCTCTGTGCAGGCACCCGCCTCGAGTACTACCTCTATAAGAGGTATGTCTGGTTCCGCTCCACTTCCCCAGCGATTTGGGGGCGATCCAGTTCAATGCAGAGGGTTTCTCAATCAGGTTAAGATATACTTTGAGATGCTGACCCAGGCGTTTCCCATGGACAGAAGCAAAGTAGGTTTTGTGATATCTTTGCTTTCTGAGAGAGCCTTGGCCTTGGCTAACCCTCTATGGGAGACACAAAAACCTGTTGTCTTGAGTTACCCTGAGTTTGTGGCCTCCTTTAAAAGGGTATTTGTAGTCAGAGTCTTCATACGGAAATACGATTACCCAAACTGCCAAGGCCTTGGCCTGGCTGGACAGTATGCCTAAAAGAGGGCATACCCTGAATGAATGAATGAAATGTAAATGAAATGATGAAAATATGGGGGAACGGGTGGGTGGGAACCCAGAAATGAGCCGACGAAGGCTCTGATGGAGGAGGAGGGATTTTAAAGCCCTCAGACTCCTCCCACAAATTCAGGCTAGCCTGCGGCCAGCCTTCCAACTTGTAGTCAGAGTCTTCATACGGAAATACGATTACCCTAACTGCCAAGGCCTGAGGTGTGCCTTGGCCTGGCTGGACAGTATGCCTAAAAGAGGGCAAAAAGACACAAAGTAGGTGTGATGTGAAAGCTACAAAGAAGGCATGCAACAATCGTTTAGTCCGGAAAATGCGAATGCCCGGCTGACTACAGGAAAGGGGGTTACGTATGTAGCTGCTAACATGGAGGATCTCCAGCGACCCATGAACCTAAAGTAAAGAAAGGACCCCCTGCGAGACCTACCAAAATTGCCCAGGAACCAGATGAATCACCAGAAAAGGGGGTTTAGGATTCCAGCCAGGTTTGGCAAGTAACCTGGCGTGAGAACAACTGTTGGTAGTGAGAGGATGGAGAAAGCGCAGACCCACGGAATGATGCAGAGAAGGCCAACTTACTTGCCCGACGCTAAGGCACCGAAATATGACCAAACCCCTAGCTTACAACATCCCCTTCATTGGTATAGATGGGTAAGTGGTAAGAGAGAAACTGCCTAGAGCACTAACTGGGAACTGCCAAGGAAGGAGACAGGAAGTCTGAAACACCACGAAGACCTGTCCGGTAACTGGTAGCCGTGCCAAAGAGAAACATCCCTGACTCTCCTCCCTTGATGGTTAGAGAGGGTGAGCCGCAAAAATGGACAGCTTGACAGGAGTTTGTAGGTCCTGAAAACTGGTCACCTGCTGGAAACTTCATGGATTTGGCAGATGAGGCCAAATTGCTGATACGATACCCAGCGAAAGCCATAAACATGAACCTTTGAGACCATCCCTCCTTGTGAGAAGCCCACTGCAAACTCTGGATAAGAACCAATGGTCAGATTGATTATGCGAGACCACACTGCCCCCAGTTCTACAAGCCACTGTGAGAAATTCCAACCACACCTGAAGGCGCACTGAGAAGAACAGGAGCCGCAGATGAGACCTCAGTGCAAGCCTAACGGGCTATGAACCCCACCATCCTGACTAACAAATAAGAGCGCATAGAGAAACTTCATGAACTGGGTTGAAGAATCCTGCACGAAACATGCGTTGCACTGGAGGATGTAAGAGGTTTGAACAGAGTGGGGAATAACCCACTGAATACTGCCCCCCCAGCTGAGGCCAGGAAAGGGGTACCCCGGCGATGACTGAGCTAAGAGAGTTTGGTCCCCCCCCTAAAAATGGAGTGCTACCAAGCACTGAACCCCCATGCCATGGTGGAAGGATGAATGCGCACCGGCCTCCTCCACAACCCACCCCAAACCCTGAACCAAGAAACACACAACAAGCGAAAAGAGAACAGACAACCAACACACGAAACAATACCCCTACGTACCTAACAAGTATGAGGATGTAAGTGCAGAAATGACAAGACCAACAGCGAGTGAATGTGGACCTAATGCTGACACAACCCTAGTGTATGTAGTGAGTGAGCCCGAGCAACCTGCAGCGCCAAGACAGGTAATTAAAAATGAACACTCAGGGCTAAGGTACCCACAGACCGTGGTGGGTAGTAGTAAAGGTATGGTGAACGTGCACGTATGACGTATGGTATACGGGCGAGAAGATTGTGGGACGACAATCAATTAAAAACGAAACCTCAGCCCGTATGGGTCCGTAGACGTGACGGACCCTGGATGTGAGCCCTAGCTAACCGACATACAACGAACATCAAGCTATGACATGAAAGTTACAAACGAAATGCTATGACAGAACAACAGAGACAGATAGCGAACAAACCCTCCGGGCTGGTGTACCCACAGACCGTGGTGGGTAGACATACAAGAGTGAAGAAATAACCGTGCAACGTATGGCGTACAGTATACGGGCGAGAAGATTGTGGGACGACAATCAATTTCTAACGAAACCTCAGCCCGTATGGGTCCGTAGACGTGACAGACCCTTGATGTGAGCCCCAGCTAACATGCACTATGAACGACAATGCTACGAATGGAAAAGCTGTGACAGAACAACAGACACAGATATCAAACAACCCTCAGGGCTAGTGTACCCACAGACCGTGGTGGGTAGACGTACAAGTGAGATGAAATAAGCATGCAACGTATAACGTATGGTATGCGGGTGAGAAGATTGCGGAACGGCAATCAATTGAAACGAAACCTCAGCCCGTATGGTCCGTAGGCGTGACAGACCAGGAAATGAGCCCTGGCTAACAGAAAAGCTACGTAAAAAACGCCATGACAGAAAGCAGACAGGTAGCAAACAACCCTCCGGCCTAGTATACCCACAAACTGTGGTGGGTAGACGTGGAAAGAAATGAGCGTGCACCATATGACGTGTGTTATATGGGAGAGAAAATAAAGGGACGACAAACAAAATGAAACAAACCACAGCCCATACGGATCTGACAGAAACGCTGGGCAGAAAACGCTACGACAGAAACGCTGGCCAGAAATCGCTACGACAGAAAACGCTGGCCAGAATACGCTGGACAGAATCGCTACGACAGAAAATGCTGGACAGAATCGCTACAACAGAAAATGATGGACAGAATCGCTACAACAGAAAATGCTGGACAGAATCGCTACAACAAAATATGCTGGACAGAATCACTACAACAAAATATGCTGGACAGAATCGCTACAACAAAATATGCTGGACAGAATCGCTACAACAAAATATGCTGGACAGAATCGCTACAACAAAAAATGCTGGACAGAATCGCTACAACAAAATGCTGGACAGAATCGCTACAACAAAATGCTGGACAGAATCGCTACGACAAAATGCTGGACAGAATCACTACGACAAAATGCTGGACAGAATCGCTACGACAAAATGCTGGACAGAATCGCTACGACAGAAATGCAGGACGGAACGATATGCCAGAAATGCAGGGCGGAACGATGTGCCAGAAATGCAGGACGGAACCATATGACAGAAATGCAGGACGGAACCATATGACAGAAATGCAGGACGGAACGATATGACAGAAATGCAGGACGGAACCATATGACAGAAATGCAGGACGGAACGTGATGACAGAAGAACTCAGAGACAGAAACCTGGGGCCGAATGCCGGGAAAAAACCCCCGTGACTGAAATGGGTGCGCGGACGCGCGGGGGGGGGGGGCTCCCCTCCATGGAGCATGGCGAGAGTACCTGGGAGGTGAACTGCCAGCAAGTGGTAGGTGTAGGGTGACGCCAAGACTGAAAGCTGGACAGAAACGAAATGACAGACCACGCTGGACAGGAACGTTATGACAGAAAATGCTGGACAGAAACGTTATGACAGAAAATGCTGGACAGAAATGTTGGACAGCAACGCTGTGACAGAACATGCTGGATAGAAAACGCTTACGACCGAAACCTGGACAGAACGCAGGCTGCGATCGACACATAGACCAAAGAAGCAAATTTAACAGGACAGCAGTAACCCTGGCAGACCTGCCGTAGTAATATAGCTGTGGGTGGTCATGACAGTGACCGTACACCCCCAGAGCCCCGTCGCCCTCCCCCCTCCTGGTGGAGCCAGAGGAGAGGAGCAGGAGGGGACAGAACACTGACCCCCCACCAGGTGTGCGGCACGGATGTGGGGTGGATGCCGATCCCCCCCTCCAGAATCGGCCAGAGTGCATGGGGAGAGAGGAGCCGTCGGGCGGCCAATCCCCCCCCCCCACACACACACTGGGAGAAAACGGCAGGTGCTCCGCACCTGTGAGGGGAGAGGGGGAGTCGGCGGCGGGCGATCCCCTCCCCCTCACCAAGAGGAAAGCCGCAGATTCCAAAACTGACTGAAATGTAGGATAGAAAGACGGACCCCCCCCATTAAAAACGGGGAGAACCAGGCGGCGGCCCCCACATGGAGCCCGCAGTACATAGGGAGAGGAGCAGCCAATAAACCCCACCCCCCTCCTGACCTGAGTACCGAGCGAAGCGGCCCCGAGAGCCAGCATTACATGGGGAGAGGAACAGGCTGGTGGCCGAACATGCACACACACCCCCCCCCTCTCCCGGCGGAACACCGGGAGAAACAGGCGGGTGGCCCCCATTTGGAGCCTGATCTACCCTGGACATGGGAGCTGACGGCAGCTGAAAGAACCCCTTCCGGCGGAAACCAGGAGAAGCGGGCGGCCCCCTCATGGAGCCAGACCCCCCCCCCCCAGACAGAGGAGCTGACGGCAGCCAAACCCCCCCCCCTTCTCCCGGCGGAACAGCGGGAGAGGCGGGCGGGCGGCCCCCACGCGGAGCCAGACCCCCCCCAGGACAGAGGAGCTGACAGCAGCCAAACCGCGCCCCCTTGTCCCGGCGGAACAGCAGGAAAAGCGGGCGGGCGGCCCCCACGTGGAGCCAGACCCCCCCAGCACAGAGGAGCTGACGGCAGCCAAACCGCCCCCCCCCCCCTTCTCCCGGCGGAACAGCGGGAGAAGCGGGCGGGCAGCCCCCACGTGGAGCCAGGACCGGGAAGTTTGATTGGCAGCCGAATCCCCCCCCCCCCTCCTCTCCCAGCGGAACAGCGGGAGAAGCGGGCGGACGGCGTGTCCCCCTCGAGCTGGTGGGCGGCCGACCTACACCGCAGTACCCAGGGGAAGCAAGGTGCACCTGGCGTGAAGTAACCCCCCCACAAAAGCGGACGTATTACCGCGATTGGACTGACCACCACCCCGCGCTGACTCAGGCCGGCACCTGAGCGGGACGGGTGGCATCCGATATGGGCCCCCGTTGATGCCACCCGCCCGCACCTACCGGAACTGCAATCACTGGGAGAGGAAACAGTGACAACTCCAGCAGGCAACCATGCTGCTGCTCAGCTAACCCGGAAGTGACGTGTCGGTACCCCAGAAATGAGCCGACGAAGGCTCTGATGGAGGAGGAGGGATTTTAAAGCCCTCAGACTCCTCCTACAAATTCAGGCTAGCCTGCGGCCAGCCTTCCAACTTGACATTCCCACACGCTCCGCTTCTGCTGCCAAGTGCCTCATGTCCATCAAACAGGGTATGAGAACTGTTGCCGACTACGCTAATTGAATTTCCATACTCTGGCAGCAGAGGTTGCTTGGAACAATGAGGTCCTCGTGGCTGTTTTTTCTCAAGGTCTCTCGGCTTCCATCAAGGATGAGATAGCAGCCCGAGATATACCCACTGAGCTGGAGAGCTTGATCTCGTTTGCCATCATCATTGACTCCAGACTTTCTCTTAAGGAGCGCTTGCAGAAGCCTCCTGTACATTTGCCTCCGAGCTTTGTAGTCCCACCCATGCCTCCCTCACCTCCCATGCCTTCTGGTACCGAGTCGGTCAGTGAAGAGGAACCCATGCACCCGGGCTTCATGCGTCTCTCTGTGGATGAGAGAGCCTTTAGGAGGAGGGAGAGATTGTGCCTTTATTGTCGCCAGGCAGGTCACTTTTTGAAGTCTTGTCCTACCCGTCCAGGGAACGCCCGAACCTTGAGGTCCTGTCATAGACAGACCTTAGGTGGCATTGTTTTGTCCCCAGTTATCCAGAAGGATTAGCCCCTGGTTTCAGTCACCCTTTCTTGGGCTAAGTCGTCCATCGAGATACAGGCTCTAATCGACTCTCTGGGCTACAGGCCTGTTCATCGATGCTGCATTTGTTTCGTAGCACTCGATTCCGCTGCAGCTGCGTGACACTCCACTTACCATTGAGGCTCTTGACGGGAGACCTTTACAGCCTGCCCATGTGACTCATGAGACGGTTCCATTGTCCATGGCCCTAGGGGCTCTTTACCATGAGATAATCCAATTTCAAGTTATTTCCTCACTCAGGTTTCCGCTGCTTATTGGTTATCTTTGGGTACAGAGGCACAACCCCTCTTTTGATTGGCTCCATGCTGAGGTTCTCTCCTGGTCACCACAATGCAGTGAGACATGCTTCCTGAAGGTATCCAAGGTCCTGTGCACCTCTTCACTTCCCTCCCTGCCAGAGGAGTACCACGATTTTAGCGATGTCTTTGATAAAGGTCAAGCCGGTAGTTTGCCTCCACACCGGTCTTATGATTGCGCAATTGGCCTTCAACCTGGTGCCATACCTCCTCGTGGCCAGGTTTACCCTTTGTCGGTCTTGGAGGATAAGGCCATGGAGGAGTATGTTTCTGACACACTTTCTCGAGTTTTCATCCGCAAATCCCCGTCTCCTGCTGGTGCTGGTTTCTTCTTTGTGAAGAAGAAGACCAGTGAACTGAGACCTTGTATAGATTATAGGGATCTCAATCGTGTCACAATTAAGAATGCCTATCCCATTCCATTGATTACAGAGTTATTTGACCGCCTCAAGGGAGCAACGGTTTTCACAAAGCTTGACTTGAGAGGGGCATACAATCTCGTGCGCATTAAGGAAGGCGACGAGTGGAAAACTGGTTTTAATACCAGAACAGGCCATTATGAATACCTGGTAATGCCTTTTGGCCTTTGTAACTCCCCGGAAGTTTTCTAGGAATTTATTAACAATGTCCTCAGTGTCATGGTTATGCAATAGAGTTTGTCTGCTTACCTGTCTGCATGTGTTCATTTCTAGAGACCAGCCGAGCTTCACCTGACTGCTTTTATATCCTTCCTCTGGCATGGCTCCACCCTAGCTCCTATCAGACAACTCTATATTAACCTGTGCACTGCTAGCCTATCCTGCTGATCAACCTTTGTGTGTTAGCTTCCTGTTTCCTGCCGTGTGCTCTGCTACTGTTCTCCGTTACCGACTTTGGCGTGTCTTGAATATCCCCGTTTGCCTGTGACCCTGACCTTTTGGCGTGTACCCGACTATTCTTGTCTGCTTGTGGCCCCAACCTTGGCTTTGTCCCTCACCATCCCTATCCTCCTTTTGCCTACTGTGGATGTGAGCTGGGGGACCCTGGGGGTCGTGACCTGGAGCCAGTTGCAGCCAAGTCCATCCTCACCACTCGAGGCTCTGGTGAACACCTGCTGGCTCTTAGACTCCGCGCCCCGGGGAATTCTACGCTCTAACCCCAGTGGGATCTGTCCCCCGTCTGCAGCAGTCAGCCGTAGGGTCCACAACCTTGCGGTGCACCCCTAAACCCTACGATGTGCATCTGTCACCTGGGCTCTAGGTGACCTGACACTCAGAGATTTGTTGCAGTTATGTGTGGTGGTTTATCTCGATGATATCCTCATATTTTCCAAGTCCCTGGAAAGCCACCACACAGATGTCTGTCGTGTGCTTCAGAAACTAAGAGAGAACAATCTCTATTGTAAACTGGAGAAGTGCGAGTTCCATCGTGAACAGGTTACATTCCTGGGCTATGTAATTTCCACTGCTGGTTTTTCAATGGACCCAGAGAAACTTTCGGCAGTCCTACAGTGGCCTCGACTTGTGGGTTTATGTCCTCTGCAGCGTTCCGGGGTTTTGCCAACTACTATCGGAAGTTTATTCGTAAGTTCTCGTCTCTGGTCAAGCCCCTGACTGATATGACCAGAAACAGCGGTAACTCACAGAGTTGGTCTCCAGAGTCCATTAAGTCCTTTGAGACTCTCAAGGCTGCCTTTGTTTCTGCTCCTGTGTTGGCACATTCTGATCCTACGTTGCCTTTTATCCTAGAAGTTGATGCTTCTGAGACTGGAGTTGGCGCCCTTCTGTCTCAACGTCCTAACTCTAAAAGTGCTATGCATCCGTGTGGCTACTTTTCCAAGAAATGTTCACCTCATCAGAGCCTACAAAACACTGGGCATCCTCCTGGAGCATGTACCCAATACTGTGCTCAAAGAGTTCAGGGGACTGCTCAGGAGGACGTGGTGGGTCTAGGGAAGGAGTCACTGATGATGACATTGAGTCGAGGGAAGAGGATGCGTTGGCAACTGCTTTGCTAGTACCCTGAGCCTGGGTGAGAGAGGATGAGGAGGATGAAGAGGGCTTGGTTATCCTCTCTACCAAGTCTTCGGTATGATGCAGCTCAACACGTCCAGCTGACGAAAATAAGGACAAGCATCTCCCGTGGCCACGTGCGGATGACGATGCACCGCATCCACGACCAGCACTGTTGTCTCTAGACACAGAGCCTGCTTGCCCTCTTTTATCGGCTCTTGCCTGTCTGCCTCTCCTTGTTGGCCTTCCAGACATGGTAATGGCCTGAAGGGAGATGGGAAAAACAGCAATTGGGTAGTGTATATTGTGCTGGAGGCACACAACACCCACTAACTCCTGCAGATGCCTTTGTTATAGAACACCAGCAATAAAGGGTAGATACAGGTGTATATCGTGCTGTGCTGGAGGCACACAACACCCACTAACTCCTGCAGATGCCTTTACCCTTTAATTCCTGTTGTTCTATAATAAAGGCATCTGCAGGAGTTAGTGGGTGTTGTGTGCCTCCAGCACAGCACAGTATACACCGGTATCTACCCTTTAATTCCTGTTGTTCTATAATAGATACCGGTGTATACTGTGCTGTGCTGGAGGCACACAACACCCACTAACTCCTGCAGATGCCTTTATTATAGAACACCAGCAATAAAGGGTAAATACAGGTGTATATTGTGCTGTGCTAGAGGCACACAACACCCACTAACTCCTGCAGATGCCTTTATTATAGAACAACAGGAAGTAAAGGGTAGATACCGGTGTATACTGTGCTGTGCTGGAGGCACACAGCACCAACTAACTCCTGCAGATGGCAGATGGCTCAATTAGAGAAGAGCAATACAGGTAGATACAGGTGTATACTGCGTTCAGGGCACACAGACAACACCCAGAAACTCCTGCAGATGGCTGATAGCTCAATTAGAGAAGAGCAATATAGCTATATGATAGGTACAGACTCCATGCTGACCGCCTGCCCCTTCCTACCAGGTTGGGGACAGGGTCTGGCTGTCCTCTCGCAACCTCTGGCTTCGTGTTCCCTCACTGAAGTTTGCACCTCGGTTTATTGGGCCTTTCCGTATCCTTCGCAGGATTAACCCAGTGGCTTACGCGTTGGACCTTCCTCCTAGTATGCACATCTCCAATGTGTTTCATGTCTCCTTATTGAAACCGTTGGTCTGCAACTGATTTATCACCTCGGTGCCACGTCCTCCCCCAGGTTGAGAACCATGAGGAGTATGAGGTACAATCCATTGTTGACTCCCGTAGGTTACGTGGGTGCATACAGTACCTAGTGCATTGGAAGGGGTATGGTCCGGAGGAACGCTCCTGGGTTTCATCCTCGGACATACATGCCACTGTCCTCCTCCACGAGTTCCATAGACATTTTCCTCTCAAGCCCGGTGGCCCTCCAAGAGAGAGGGGTCATTGAGGAGGGGGTACTGTCAGGGCTGGCTTAGCCGTTCCTTCTCTGGGCTGGCTGTTCAGCTGTCAGCTAATTGCCAGCTCCCATCTCTCTCCACAGTTACCAGCTGTTCCTTATCCAGCTCATCTGACCTGCCTACTTAAGGCTGTCCAGCTCACTTCATATCTGCCTTCGCCTTGGTCACATCACAAGAAACCATCTCCTGCGGTTCTGTTCAAGACTGGATTGCTGACATCCCTTCTGGCTCCTTATCCTGCTTGCTGTTGGTCTACTTGGATCCCTGACTTCTGGCCTGGCTGATTACCCGATATGGTTATTGAACTCTGGACTAGCTGACTACTCGATCCGGTTACTGGACTCTGGCTATGCTTTGACTATGCTTTCTCTATTTACCTTTTTATTTTTATTTAATAAACAAATGTGATTTATTTGTACTTCTGTCTCGGTCTGATTCATGGTTTCTGACAATTACAGAACACCAGTAATAAAGGCTATCTTCAGGTGTATATTGTGCTGGAGGCACACAACACCCAATTTAACTGCTGCGGATGCCTGTATTACAGAACACCAGTAATAAAGGGTAGCTTCAGGTATATATTGTGCTGGAGGCACACAACACCCACTTTAACTGCTGCAGATGCCTATATTACAGAACACCAGCAATAAGGGGTATCTTCAGGTGTATACTGTGCTGGAGGCACACAACACCCAATTTAACTGCTGCAGATGCTTGTATTACAGAACAGCAGTAATAAAGGGTAGCTTCAGGTGTATATTGTGCTGGAGGCACACGACACCCAATTTAACTGCTGCAGATGCCTGTATTACAGAACACCAGTAATAAAGGGTAGCTTCAGGTGTATATTGTGCTGGGGGCACACAGCATCCACTTTAACTGCTGCAGATGCCTGTATTAAAAAACACCAGCAATAAGGGTTATCTTCAGGTGTATACTGTGCTGGAGGCACACAGCACCCACTTTATTGCTGGTGTTCTGTAATACAGGCATCTGCAGCAGTTAAAGGGTAGCTTCAGGTGTATACTGTGCTGGAGGCACACAACACCTACTTTAACAGCGCTAGGTTCACAAGAAAAGAACACACTGTCCCTGCCTATCCTGCTCTCTCCCTGAACACCGCAACACACTACACAAGGCCGCTCCGCCGGCGGCCTTATATAGTGTGGGGCATGTACTAAACCCCCTGAGCTATAATTGCCCACAGGCATCCTGCCTGTGGCCAATTATGGCTCTCCTCACTGCCGGCGCTGTGATTGGCCAAGCATGCAGGGTCACAGTGCATGCTTGGCCAATCATGAGCCAGCAATGCACTGAGATGGAGTAGCCACATGAATATGGTGCGAACTAGGGCTGCAACTAACGATTATTTTCATAATCGATTAGTTTGCCGATTATTGTTTCGATTAATCGGTTAATAACCTTAAAAAAAAAAAAAAAAAAAAGTGTGTCAAATTGATGTTCATTTTCAACCACAGTGACAGGAAAATTTGGAAATCATAGAAAACTTCTTAGTCAAAAGGAATTCTCAGACGGTGTTTGTGGTTTTCGTTCAGAAATTACATTCATTTTAAAAACAGAATGTAAAAAACAAGTGAAAATTTCAAACAAAATTCTTTCATTCAGCGAATGTACAAAGATTTTTCGTCTGAATATTCTCATCTGAAAATTTACCTATGTGGCCAGCATAAGGCTCGGTACACACCTATGCAGTTTGCTTTTGATCTGTTTCTGCCGTGCTTTTTGCAGTACGTTTTGATTTTTGCGCATGTGATTTTACTGCAATTCGCGTTTTTGCATTTTTTTTGGGCAGATTAAAAAACACAAATAGCTGCAAAAACTCATTACATGCTTTTTCTGCAGCTTCTCGATTGAAGTATGTTGAACCAATAAAGCACCATTTTGCGTTGAAAGTCCCTGACCCTTTCAGATGTGAACGTGTCTCATAGGAAACCATGTAAATGAACTGTAGTGCATTTCTGCAAAAAGCACCAATAAACAAATAGATGTGAACCAGGTCTAAGACCTTTAGTAACATAACGGGGTTAAAAAACCCCGAAAATGAGCCCTTTATAGTAGAAAAAAGCAGATAATCACTACTGTAAGGGGTTTATTTTTTTACTGTAGAACAGTGAAAGTAATATTTTTACAGTAGCGATTATTTGCTCTTTTTGTACTATAAAGAGCTCATTTTAGTTTTTTTTTAACCCCATTATTTTACTGGCCGATTAATCGATTATGAAAATAGTAATCAATTAATTTCATAATTGATTAGTTGTCGATTAATCGATTAGTTGTTTCAGCCCTAGTGCAAACGTTCCACAAAGTTCTGATTTCGCCGAACGACCGATGTTCGAGTCGAACACCGAGCTCATCCCTAATCATTGCTAATGCACATGAGTGTTTTCTGCAGGTTCTCAGTATTTAATATTATGTATTATTTATGCAATTGAGCACATTATCACTCTTTATTTGGCATCATAACATGATATTGGTGATTGTACTGTTCATATTTTTTCACATATTTGTTTGCAGTTTTTTTTTTTGTGCTGGAACTCTGCTTTAGTATTTTATTTTTAGACTCTATAACAAAATTCATAAATGGTGAACACCTTTCCCTTTTCTCATATTATTGGGAATATAATTTGCACTAGCACTGCACCCATATTTTATTCTCAAACATTCCGGCAGCACATGTCTGCCAGAGCATACAACCAGTCAAAATTTCCGACAACAAGCTCACGTCAAACATTTGTTGTGGGAAATTCTGATTTTGTGTATGCTACATTAGAGTCTGACATTCCAGTAAAAAGTAAAGGAAAATGCTAATTTTTGGCGTGGAACCAGCCAAACTGGATTTTCATGTTTCTGAACCTTAGTCCTCACTTCTGTGTTCTATAGTTACATAGTCACAGGTCAAATTTTTCTTCTATCTATATATGTTGAATTAAGTATTTAATTCTTGGAGATAGCAGCATACATATACACATATATTATTTCACTTATGAACAATATTATATAAAATATGGTATTATATCATTGAGGTTGGGGAGTGCAGAATAACTAAACTATATACTGTAATTATGAGCAGGGGTTCCCTGAGGCCAGAAAGTTATTTTAAGGGTTTTTCCGTGTTAAAAAAGACTGTTGTGTGATTGTTGTGCTGTACCATCAGCTCAGTTCTTAATTGTTGTTAACCACTTTAGCTCCAGAAGATTTACCCCCCTTCCTGACTAGGCCAGTTTTTTGCCAAACAGCACTGCATTACTTTAACTGACAATTGGGCGCCGTGCGACACTGTACCCAAATAACAATTGTGGACTTTTTTTGTTTATAGCACAAAAAAAAAAAAAAACTCAGAGGTGATCAAATACCACCAAAAGAAAGCTTTATTTGTAGATAAATGACACTGAAAAAAACAAACAAACAAACAATATTTTTTTTACTTTCTGCTATAAAACACATTCAATAAGAAAATGTAAAAAAAAAAAAAATCTAATTTCTTCATCAATTTAGGCCAATATGTATTCTGCTACATATTTTTGGTAAAAAAAAAAAATCTGAATAAGCATATATTGATTGGTATGCGCAATTGTTATAGCGTCTACAAACTACGGGATAGGTTTATGGAATTTGTATTTATTTATTTTTTGCTAGTAATGACGGCGATCAGCGACCTATAGCAGAACCACGATATTGAGGCGGACAAATTTACTCTTTTTTGGGGACCAGTGACGGTGTCCACTGATACAGTGATCAGACTGGGAAGGGGTTAACATTAGGGGCAATCAAAGGGTTAACTGTGTGCCTAGCTGGTGTTTTACTGTAGTGTGGGAGGTGCCTTCCCTACTTTTACAGTAGGGAAGGCATAGATCTGTGTACCTGCTTTGCAGGAACACAGGATCCATGCCTTACTTACTGACAGAACGACTATCTGCCTTGCATGTGCAGGTGCCGGCGGACATCGGGAAATGTTGATCAGCTCCTGCTGTGTAGATTTACAGCTCGAGCCAGCTGCCAGTGGTGCGCACTCACGCCAGATACCCAGAAGTGCAGGTTCACGTATATATATCTCTATGGATATGTATCTCTATAGATATATACAGGTATATATATATATATATACACACACGTGATCATGCGCAGCACGGGCTGTGCTGTAGCCAGTAAAACTGCTATAGGGTGGTTGGCAAGTGGTTAATTTGTATCAGACTGCATTATGTGGATGAGCTCTCATGTTCTCTGTATTGCAGCAGTTGGCTGACACAGAACACGATGGCCAATCTCATTGCATGCAGATTAGAACAAGTGTGTGGAAGTTGTCGTAGGCATTGACAGATCCCATTGTCTGTGTGTGAATCTATCTCACAGAATAGCTTGGGACATTTCAGAGTAATGGGGAAATACTTTAAGCTACCAAACAACCATCAGTGGAATGAGGAAATTAGCCTGTCTACCACATAGCCATCAGAGTACATGAGACTGGATGCAACATTTACATTTGCCTGCTGAGTCCAGCCAGCTAGATTTTGGGTGAGTCTCCTCTTTTGGTGGCTGGTGGTAAGATATTATTGCCTTGTTTAGTTAACTTGTAACTGATAGTGAGAGAAGTGTATGTGGTCTGCAAATCCTGTGTACCAGTCTACTTGAGAGCCGAGTTCACTGATCAGAGGTGTCAGGCATAAGGTTTCCCACAAGCCTGTAATTTCTGGATGGTGGCAGATGAAATATTAGCATGTGCTTGTTGATGTTTATAGCTACTACCATTGTCCGCATTGGAGGAAGCTTGGGGTCCTTGTGATAATTGTTCATGCTGGTTGATTTTCAAAAACGATTAACGGACAGCGATACCTTATTGACCATGAGCCTCCCTTGTTCATGTATTTCCCTAGCAACCCTCTGATCCATGACATACTTTAATAGACATACAATGCCAATACGGATGGATGAGAATTTAAAATGTTAACCTACGTTCATACCACTCTAGCACCTCATATGAAGTCTGTGTAAGGTGTTTCAGTGAGCAGACCTGTGTCTGAAGCTCTACTCCAATGTTAATAGAATGGCTAGGCTGCTACTAAATTTGATGGATGGGACTTTGACTATCCCCTTTATCAGCAAAAATGTCTACCCACTATTGAAGATCCATGAGCACATAACATCTAGCCCTTCAAACAACAGTAGTTCTCACAGCTGGACATTTAAAAGACAATTTGTGCTGTGGGGAATTTCTTGAGATACTGGTATCTGTTCCTTTCACTAGTGTCACCTCGTGCAAGCTGATTCTTTATGATTTTAAATACATTGGTCAACATCAGTAACAGAGGTGTATTTATTGATTTATTCCTTAAGTAGCGGATGCTTGTCTCGTGAAACACGTTGAAGAAGTTATAGGTAATTAACACTGCTTATACTTATCATAATTAAAGATTACACCCTGGATTATATTTCTCCTTGATGGCTGCACCATGTAATGCACCATCTAATATTTGCATTATGTATAGGTGTACCTATACAGTATATGCCCTGTATGCAGGTCATTTTGATGTTTGTATGGCTATTTTCAGAGTTAACTACTTTTTAAAAAAATTGGGTGTAGTACCGTGAAAAAAATCCTAATTCGTTTTCTCTTGTTATGGTTTTCTGTTTTTCAACATTGCATTTAAAGGTACATGTTACCAGTGAATCTCGTTGGAGGGCTAGATATCAAAAGTCTATTCTTTCCAAATCCTTTATTGTGCTGATTATTAGAATGAGAAAGATATTCACATGAGTTCATTAGAGAAGGTTGTTCTAATAGGAGGAACATTTAATTCATAAGAACCATTCAGAATGTGCACTTTCTGTCTTTTAGAGTCTATAGCATGGCATTGTTTGGGAACTTGTTGAAGCTGTCGGTTTTCCACCTTGTGCATGCTGTCGGGTCCCTTTTGTGAACTTTTTAGAAAGCAGTTGTCTTTATACCATATACCAGTACCTACCTGGTAATCAGAACTGAACATAAACTGTGACCCTTCATATAGGAAATAGGTTTGTGTGAACTGGCCAACCTGCAGTTTGCCAAGACTAGTTCCACAAAACCTTGAAACTCATCCTTTTGAAGGAGTGCTTGGTATGTCCCTGACATAGACTGTGGTTTATTGACTGCAAGTCACCTGCTCCTTACCAGTGATCTTTGATCACCAGTACGGGAAGGACTCAATAGAGATTCCACTTATTAGTCTTACCCCAGAATTGCCTGTGCTGATATGTCAGTGCTCTAATTTGAAAGCTTTGTATTCCTTTAATAGGGTAGAACCTGGTATGGACGTGTAGTCCTTTGTTACATAGCACCCCCTGGCATGGCTAGAGTGCTAAGTGATATGATTTTTGTCAGGTTAGGTAAATTATCAGGCTTGGTTGGCAGCCAAGTGGCAGTGCTTTTCTGGGTCAGGGTTTGATTGACTCAGGTAGGCTGGATGACTCATCAGCAGCTTCTCTGGTGACTCTCCCTGCTAGCTGGAAACTTAGAAAAGATTCCAAAAGCAGTTGGGAGGGGTCTAGGAGGGGCTAGCTGTGGTGTTCTGAGGGCCCTGACCCATTCCCAAAAGAAGGGTTGGCAGGGGCAGCTCGCTCAAATACTTGGGGTCAGCCCAGCTGGGGCAGTGTGAGTTTGACTGGAAGATTGAGTGTTAGGCTGTCTGGGTCTTTGAGAGTAGCTCCCCAGTCTGGGGGTGGGGGTGAACTCAGGCCTCGGCTCACGTGCAGAAGGGACCCCTTCTCATGACACATGGATGGATCCTGACCAGAAGGCATGGGAACAAGGAGAGGACAGCAGGAGAACACTGCTGGGCAAATCTCCAGGAAGGAAGACAGCCAAGAGGGCTGGTGAGTGTTGCAGTCAGAAGACTAAGAGGCATGCCTGAAGGGACTGGGTGGAGTCAGTCTGAAAGGACTGTGAAGAAGTGGCCAGGCAGAGGCGGCTCTAGACTTTTTGAGGCCTTAGTCAAAACTTAGACATGAGGCCCCACTCATGTCCATAATGCGAAAAATAATTCAAGCAATAAAAAATAACTATGTCCCCCCACAGCGCTTCTGGCTTCCCTCCTCTTCTCTCCTGCTGACTGCTGTGGGAGATCTTCAGGAAAAGGGGCAGGTAAATATGCAATTTACCAGACCCTTCTATTTCTAAATGAACACAATGGGTGTTATTTACGAAAGGCAAATCCATTTTGCACTACAAGTGCATGGCAAATGCACTTGGAAGTAAAGTCGCTGTAAATCCGAGGGGAACATGCAAGGAAAATAAAAAACAGCATTTAAGCTTGAACATGATTGGATGATAAAATCAGCAGAGCTTCCCCTCATTTCAGATCTACCCCTCAGATTTACAGCGACTGCACTTCCAAGTGCACTTGTAATGCAAAGTGGATTTGCCTTTCGTAAATAACCCCCAATGAGTGTGTGACTGCGTTTACTCTGCTTCAGTTTATGAATGGAGAGGAGCCTCTATCCTCTGTTCATTCATCTGCAGTGCAGCTGAGGCGGCAGAGAAAGGGGTTTGGGAATGTCTTTCCTTAGTCCCTTTCTCTGTCTAAAAATTTAGACTTCAGGGGTCTGTTTGGACTCCTGATATCTCACCAAAGAAGCCAAATAACTCTCACTAAAAAAAGTAATTTTCTGAAAAAAAAAGAAAAGTAAAATAAGAAATAAAACCATTGTAAAAAAAAAAAGAAAAGAAAAGCCATGCGAAATATGAAGCATAATTGAGCCATGGTCACTATATGCCAGAGGTCACCATTTCCCTAGGGCCCCACTGCATTACTTTGCCCATGATGCTATTATGATGACACTGTACAATGGTGTTTAGGAGAGGGAAGTGGAAGGTATGGCAGTGGATAGTATGTACATTAGAGGGGTGTGGAATGTATGGTGGGGGAGGGGTAGTATGACATGAGAGGGGTGTGGAGTGTATGTGTTGAGTAGCATGTACATGAGAGGGGTGCAGAGTGTATATGAGAGGTAGTACCCTGTTTCCTCGAAAATAAGACAGTGTCTTATATTAATTTTTGCTCCCAAAGATGTGCTAGGTCTTATTTTCAGGGGATGTCTTATTTTTCCATGAAGAAAACACGTTACACATTTATTGTTGAACAAAAAAAAGGTAATTTATTACCTGTATACAGTACGGTAGTACCAGTAGTTGTCATCACAAACCAGCATAACCAGACCATTATTTCCATGTACAACAATCTATGGTACATTTACTGATACCGTATTTACCGGTATGAACACAAAGTAAGATTTATTCAATGACAGTCATGTCATCATCTTCTGGAACATCATCATAACAATCCAAACCCTGAATTTCCTGGTGAATGTCTTGTGACTCCATTTCTTTCAGAATCAGTGGACCATATCTCTCATGTTTAGAAATAGCACTGTCCTTAAATGAATACTTCTTGTCAAGGTAGCCTGCTCGTAGTGCATTTGCAATGCAACTGTCAGTGATTTTCTTCCATGAATTCTTCACCCAAGTCACAACCTCTTGCAGTTTAGATTTCACAAAGTTGCCACGCTGATTTCTCTCCATTCTATTTTCTTTTTTTTTTTTTTTTTTCCATAAAGTATTTATTGAATTTCAAAGAAACAAAAAGTGTAACAAGCAATACTTAATGTACTACACAAATGAAGTACAAGTCCATATTACAGACAATAACAAAGTAAGTATTCGTATAGGTGAACAGGTGTGAAGCGCTTAGTTTCAACGTGGAACTCGGAGATGAGACCTTCCCCACATCCCCTGTTCAAATTTCACACAGTGCTACAACCCCTACGTCTCAATTCCTTTTCATTTCCTCTTTAAGGGTGCAATCCCAATGAGCATCAGGGGGTAGCTAAGCATAGGCAAATTAATCGGTTCGAGGATGTTCAGTCGTCTATTGCAATAGGGCTATCGGGCCATATCCCGGAGTATGAAAGAGGGGAATGATGGGTGGGTGAGAAAACTTCGTCCAGAAGCGAGGCGTAGGGGACTGGGAAGGGGTTCACTCCGTCAATCAGAGGTTGGTAACCGTCCTTGTGTGTGGAAGTCTGTGTCAATGTCAAGGACCGAACCCCTATGCGGGGGGTGGAGAACTCAAAAAGAAATAAGGAAGAACAAGGGTAGGGGAACAGCAAAAGAGTGGATGGAGGGTAGAAGGTGGGTATATGGGTTAGGAAGGGGGTTTTCTCTCCGGGCTCCCCCAATTGTCCATGCGCAGAATGGAGGTTGGGATCCATAAAGCAACCTAGCAGCCCATCCGAAATAGGAACCTGAGGCCGAGCGGACAGTGTGAGTTGGGGCTGGGGGTTCTTCTAAATCCGACAGGTGATTACCCAGTACGTACAGGACAAGACATGTTGGCCCCAAAGATCAAGGGGTTACTGCTTTGAAAGGTCATCCATCTATCCCAAATCTGTGCGAATTTATGAGGGGCATCCTTAGCAATATAAATGAGTTCCTCCATCTCAGCTATCTTTGCTACCTTTTGTAACCATTCAGTGGTGGAAGGGACAGTGGAAGATCCCCAATGGATAGGGATGCAAAGTTTGGCGGCGTTGAGTAGATGTAAGCCTAGTGAGTGCGTATATGAGCGGTTTGGGATTGAAGTATGGTGTAGGAGCATGCGGGCCGCTGTGAATTCGATAGGGAGATCAGTAATAGAGCTAGCTATGTCATGCACCCGGGTCCAGAATTCCTGGATCCGGGGACACGACCACCATATGTGTAGTAGGGATCCATCAGCACCAAGGCACCTCCAACATTTGTTAGGGATTGCTGGATTAAATTTGGTTATCAGAGCCGGCGTTCGATACCACCGTGAAATAAGTTTAAAATTGTTCTCTTGGGTGTGTACGTTCAGGGAGCCTTTATGTGTGATGACAAAGATCTTTTCCCATTCCTCTTCCGAGATCTCCATTTGCAGATCCCTTTCCCACGCTATACATGCTTTCCAATTTTTAGGTGATTTGGACTGGGAGAGGAATGAGTGGGTCATCGAAATAAGGTGACGTTGAGGAGAGGCCTGGGAGCAGAGGGTTTCAAAAGGTGTCAGCCGCCTAGATAACTCAGCTTCTCTATGTACCTGTTTAAGAAAATGGCGTATTTGAAAGTAGGACCATTTAGGTATGGGGGGTAGATCCCCTTCTGTCGGGAGTGCAGAGTAGTCCAAGATTTCCCCATTGTTATAGAACTGGTGCGCAAACATTTCTTTATGTGGCCAGCTGTTTTGGAGAAAGGTCCCGGACATGCCCGGAGGGAACGCGGGATTCAGCCGAATAGGCATGAGGGGCCCAGGGTTGGAAGAGACATTGAATTTTTTGCAAGCTTCTCTAAAGTTTGTCAGGGTGGCGTAAACTAGGGGGTGTTCTTTTAGGGCCTTAGGGACAGAGGGAGGGGGAATCCAGGGTGTGTGGTTGATGGGTAGGTTCGAGAAAGCGTTTTCTATAGTGACCCAATCTTTATCTGACCCATGGGCTGACCAGTCAAAAATTCTGACCATTTGGCAAGCAAGGGAATATAGTTTGAGATCCGTAAGACCTATGCCCCCTACGGTTTTAGGGCTCGTGAGTTGGCTATAGCTGATTCTAGGACGCTTATGTTTCCATAAAAACTTCGTGAACGCACGCTTAAGGTGCACAAAAAAGGATGCAGGGAGTTGGATGGGAATTGTCTGAAGAAGATACAGGACTCTAGGGAGCACATTCATCTTGAGAATAGCTGCCCTGCCAAACCAAGAGAAGTGGGGTTTGTCCCATCTCCGTAGGTCTTCGGTGATAGAGCGTGACAGCGGGAGGAAGTTTTTGGAGTATAAAGTGGATAAATGCTTGGGGAGTTGGATTCCTAAGTATGTTATAGCCTCTTGTTTCCAGGAGAAGGGGAATGCGGTTTGACATTGGGAAACTAATTCGTTAGGTAAAGTAATGTTTAGCGCATCAGACTTTGAAAAATTGATTTTCAAGTTGGGGAGCTTGCCAAAGGTTTCAAAGTCTTTAAGCACATTCGGGATAGACGTTAACGGCTCACTGAGAAACAGAAGGATGTCGTCCGCGAATGCTGCTAACTTATGAGTGCGCCCCGCCACCTGGATTCCCCTAATGTCGTCGTTGGATTGTAAGCGTCGGAGGAGGGGCTCAAGCGTCAAGATAAACAGAATAGGGGACAGAGGGCATCCCTGTCTCGTTCCATTGCGGATGGGGAAGGCACTTGACAGGTGGCCATTAACTCTGATACTCGCAGTGGGGGTAGTATAAAGGGACATAATAAAGGTCATCAATCTATTGGGTAGGCCCAAGTGTTGGAGTACAGCAGCTAGGTAGTCCCAGGCCAACCTGTCAAATGCCTTCTCCGCATCCAGGGACAGAAAAAATCCCTTTTCATTGCGGGATGTGAGCCAATGATGTAGGTTAATGGCCTTGGTAGTGTTGTCCCTGGCTTCCCTGCCAGGGACAAAGCCCACCTGATATTTGCCAATAAGAGAGGGGAGGAGTGGTAGCAAGCGATTGGCCAGTATTTTGGCAAAGAGCTTGATGTCTGAATTAAGAAGGGAAATGGGTCTATAACTGCTGACTGAGGAAGCGTCCTTTCCTGGTTTGGGGATGACCGTGATGTGGGCTTCTAAAAGTCGGTGGAATGGAATTTCTGAATTGCTAAGGGAGTTAAAGGCCCGCAGAAAGGGCGTAGTGAGGATCTCTGTAAAAGCCTTGTAGTACGGGGCAGAAAGACTGTCCGGTCCTGGGCTTTTGCCTGGCTTTAGTTGCTTGATGGCCTGCCTGAGCTCCAAATCTGAAATCGGATTATCCAGTTCAGAGGCCAAGTCATCGGAAATTTTTCCGGGACTATATTTTTCCAGGAAATCAGTAAGGAGCGTATCCCTATGTCTTTGGGTCGAATGAGTAGAAGATGGGCTGTGTAAGTTGTAAAGGTTTTTGTAATATGTTTCGAATTGAGATGCTATATCTGCCGAGGATGTGTGTGCAGTGCCCCCTGGGTCCTTTATGGTGTGGACAGTAGTGGAGATGCGCTTGGTGCGGATGGCCTGGGCCAGGAGTCTACCATTTTTATTTCCCTGTTCATAGAACAGTTTCTGACTAAGAATAAATTTACGGTGGGTTTTACGATTCAGCGCTTCCTGTAAGAGCTTTCTCGTCTCAGTCAGGTCTTGAAGCGTGGTCTGCGCTAAAGAGCGTTTGTGGGCTCGTTCCAGTTGTTGAATTTTATGGACTAAATCGGAGATACGGGCTTGGTTTGCTTTTTTCCGTAATGCGGCTAATTCTATAAACTTCCCTCTAATGGTACATTTGTGCGCTTCCCAGACCGTAATAGGGGAGATCCCGGGGACCATATTTTCCTGGAAATAGTGATTTAGGCTGGATGAAATAGCATTGATGTCTGTCTCGGATGAAAGGAGGGATGCGTCTAGGCGCCAAATTTTTGTGGTATTATGTTGGATCAGGAAGGTAAGGAGCATTGAGATCGGGTGATGGTCTGCCACGAGAAGTGGTTCTATCCTAGCCGATTGGAGCAGAGGCAAATCTCTTTGGGAGAGGAACAGATAATCTAACCTAGAATATCTGTTGTGTGGTGTGGAAAAAAAAGTGTAATCCTTCGTGGAGGGATGTAAAGTGCGCCAAGCATCGTGTAATGCAAGAGCTTGCAATAAGGTTCTGACCTGCCGCAAAGAGCTGTAAGGAAGGGAGGACGTCCCCGACGAGGAGTCCAGGAGGGGTTGCAGCACAACATTAAAGTCGCCGCCCATTACTGTCAAACCCGCCTGAAAGTTCGTGAGAAGGTCCGCGATCTTTCGGAAAAAGCTCACCTGAGCCGTGTTAGGGCTGTATATGGTTGCTAGAGTAACTGGTTTGTTATATATGGTACCCTTCAAGAAGACGTATCTTCCATCTGGGTCAATAATAGATTCTTCTAGCTGCCATGGGACGTGTCTAGCAATGAGAATTGAGACCCCCTTGGTTTTTGCAGAAGGGTTTGTAGAATGGTAAGCTGTAGGATATTTTCGGCTTATAAAATTAGGGATCTGTCCCGTGCGGAAGTGTGTTTCCTGTAGGAATGCCACATCTACTTTCTGTTTGGAGATAAAGTTTAAGACTTGGCTACGTTTTTCGGGGATATTCAAGCCTTTCACATTCTGCGACCAGATTTTGAGAGTGGAGGGGCCCGGGGTAGGTGTTGAGTTGGGCATAATTGTGTGGGGAGAAGTAGGCAAGATTGCGTGCAGTAGTGCGTTCAGGCTTTGCGCTTGGCAATGCGGGCTCCCCAAATCGAAATCGAGTGGGGGGCTGTGCAAGCAAGGAAGTGTGGGTCTAGCGCCAGGAAGGAGATCCTCCCCTCGTAGGAGGATGTGCGGTTTAGGGGAGGCCGGAGAGAAACACCCGGGGACGAGGGGGCAAAGGGTGGGTAAGAGAGGGAATGGGGAGGAGGGACAAGGGGAGAAATAGAGAAAGGGAATATATACTAGAAAAGGGAGGAAAAGGGAACAAGGAAGAGAAAAGAAAAAGCCGGAGGGTGGCGTAGCACAGCTACCTTACCCTAACCTAATGCGGTGAGTCCGGAATGGGTCAACAGTCGGAGAGTCCGTCCGTTGTGGGAGTGCGTGGAAGGGTGTCCGGGTCTTAGTCCTTACGGGGTCAGTCCAGCGGGAGTCCTTGGGAGATGACTGCAAGTATAGTATGAGCCTGCTATCGTGAAAAAACGGGGGAAAGATGGTGAATTATAACAGCACAACTGTATATCCTGAGATAAACATATTAGTAAAACGGCAGCATAAAGAAAACCGAACAAAGGAAGTTCAATAATAGTACCAAGCCACGGAACAGTGCTACATATGAAAAAATGGAACCAAGAGGAATATGTAACACGTATGAGGCCAACATATGCCCAACCATCCCCCTTGTTTCTAATAACAGAATGGTCCGTCTCATGCACATCTTGACATATGCCTATCGATCCCCCCCGCCTCCCCTCCCCCCATCCCCCCCACAGAATCAGCTAAGCAGTTCAAAGAGATCCCATTGCCTATAGCAGTCACAAAACAGTGTCATATGAAAACAAATCACAGGCCGAACCATGGGAGAGGGCCTCTTCGAGGCGGCCGGATGTAGCAACCTGATCTGTGGAAGGATCCTGCTATGAGAGTGAGAGAGAAAGGGATCCCAAAACACAAAAAAAGAAAAACAATAAGACAAAAAAAAAAAAAAAGGGGGGGGGAGATGAGGGGGGAGAGGGGGGCTGCATCAGAGTGGGGGACCGCTCCCTCCCCCCAGCAGTATCAATGATAGAACCAACCAATCAGCCTGAGAACTTTTCTCTATAACCGCTGTCCGATCATGGCTGTTGATCAGGCTTAGGGATTACAAAAAAGGTAGCTGACGGCAAGAGGGACCCGTGAGTCCTAGGGAGGGGGGAGAGAGGGGCACCCCGCTAATCAAGGCAAAAATAGGGACAAAAAAAAAAAGAAAAAAAATAGAAAAATAGAAAAAATAAAAAAAATAAAGGAAAAAACAAAACAGGAACAAAAAACAAAAAAACGGGGGGTGTACGGTGTCCGTCAAAATGCATCAGGACCTAGTCAAAAACCTGAGTAAAGTAGACAAAGGTGCAGGAACTTGCAAACTGGAGAGGTGAAAAGTAGCGGTGAGTTACTGGTCGTCAGGTCGAGCTCGTCTGTGGGCTGGTGAGGCAGTGGGGCTATCGTAGGCCCTGTCGCCGCGTGCTCTTTGCTGATGCGGGCTTGGCGAAGATGATCTGCGCCGTCTGATATGAAAATCATCTCTTTCAGGGATGGTGTCCATTGAATCAGATCTGCGAAGATGGTCGGTACGGAAGGCTTTGTACCAGTCAGGTAAAGCAACCGGGGGTAATTGAAGCGCATCGCAGAATCTCCCCAGTTCTTCAGGTACTCTCAAGATGGCGGTGCGCCCCGCCACAGTCGCTGAGAGACCAAAAGGGAATCTCCACTTGTAGGGAATGCCTTTACGGCGCAAGACCTCCAGGAGGGGACGTAGGTCTCTCCTGTTTTGTAGAGTTACTGGCGATAGATCTTGGAAAATCTTTACTTCTGTGCCCTGGAACAGCAGCTGCCGTCTGTCTCTGGCTCTCCTCAGAATGTCCTCTTTAGTTTTAAAGTTCACTAGGCAGCAGACAACATCTCGAGGGGGGTCTGTGTCCCTGCCCCTGGGTTTCAAGGCTCTATGCAAACGTTCAAATTCCAGGGGGTTGTCTGGGGGTCTGCCTAGGACATCATTAAAGATCTGTGTAGTGGCCTGGGTCAAGTGAGCGGGGTCAACATTCTCGGGGATGCCTCTTACCCTCAAGTTGTGACGGCGTCCCCTGTTGTCGAGGTCTTCCATATATCTGTTAACATCCCTCAGCTGCGCGTTGTATGATGAAGAGGTATGCTGCAGCTGCCTGATGGCCGAGTCATGGCGGGCCATTCCCTCCTCCACCTCAGTGACCCTGGTATGCATAGCCTGTATGTCCCTGCGGAGCTCTCCTATAGCCGCAGAGAGGGAGTTCTTGATATCTGCGGCTACATCTCGGAGGTCTGCTACAGTGAGGGTTTGTCTGCAGTGTGGGCTCAGCGTGCCATCTGGTCGTGGGGGGGTGTCCACCGGCGGTGTGCTCCTGGGTGAGGATGCGGCCTCCGGGTAGGCCGGAGGTGAAGCCTCGGCCTCGCGTGATCGGGGACGGAACAACTCCGGGATACCTCGTCCCGTCGGGGCTTCGGAGCTCCTCGGGGAGCGCGAGCGAGACTGCGAGCGCTGTCCCCGTGATTTCCCCATCGGAATGCTGTGATGGCTCCGCTAAATAAGGCGCAAGAGGACTCCCGTGGACGGAGCTATGCTAACATGCGGCCATCTCGTCCCGGCTCCAAGCCACGGAAACCTCTATTTTCAATGTAGTCATTAATTTCCATGTCCTTGAATGGCTTGTTTATTGCAATGTCAAGAGTCTGGAGATAGGCCGTCTTTCCTGCGGGAATCATTATTTGATCTATTCTTCTTTTGTGAAGAAATTTCTTCATATCTTTAGCGTGGTGAGTGCTTGCTGCATCCCAGAGTAGCAGACCTCTTTGGCTCCCTCGCATAACAAGCGACAGCATTAAATCGACCCACTTCCTTATAACTGCTTGTGTGGCCCAGGTCTTTTCAGTTTCAAGAATAAAAATGCCCAAAACACGTTCAATCTTTCCTTCTTGCCCTTAGAAATGATTAAAGGTGGTATTTTAGTGCCATCCAGACGAATTGCCAAAATACAGGTAACACGTGCACTTTCGTAAGCAGTGGAGGGAATGTAGACTGAGGAGACACCCCGCTGTTCAATTGTTGTTTGAGATGATTGGCCCATAAACACTGCAGTTTCATCCATAGCAATCATGTTGGAAAGATTGCATTTAGAGAAGTCAGCATCATCAATAAAGGACTTGAATGCAAGTGCTCGCTTAATAACTTGAGCATCTTCCAGCCTAAACAGTGTTGTGGATCTTCTTAAAGACAGTTCACTTCGCTGAAGGAAATTATCCAGCCAGTGTTGTGATGCTATGAAGTCTTCGGGGGCTATGTCAAACTGTGGTGCTATTGCAGGGGCAAATTCTTGAATCTGAGCCCTATTCACAACCAAAGCCTTTGCTCTCCTGTCAACAACCCATTCACAGATCAGGTCTTCCAGCTCGGAAAATAATGGTTGCCGACCTGATCCACACTTGCGCTTTTTAGCATTTCCCTTGTCCACTTGTTCAATGAGGTTACCATACTCTGCTTGCCATTTTCGGACCAATCGGATATTCAACATCTTCTCTTTGCAGAAAGTATTAAGATTTTGGCCCCGAGAGTCTTCCACAATTCCTTTCTTGTACTCCATGGAGTAGCTCTTTCTTTTTGCGCTCATGTCTATGGGTAAAAATATACCAGCACTGTTTACCAGTTACCAGATTACCATTTTAGTACCCCTTCTAATCCACCTGTGCCATTTTGATTCCCCCCTTCTGATCCTCCTGTGCCATTTTGATCCCCCCCTTCTAATCCACCTATGCGATCTTGATCCCCCCCTTCTAATCCTCCTGTGCCATTTTGATCCCCCTCTTCTAATCCACCTGTGCCATCTTGATCCCCCACTTCTAATCCACCTGTGCCATCTTGATCCCCCTTCTTCTAATCCACCTGTGCCATCTTGATCCCCCCCTTCTAATCCACCTGTGCCATTTGACCCCCCATTTGACTCACTGTCTTGTGAAGCAGACTCCGTCAGGTGGCAGAAGGCATCAGCATGTCATGGCCGCGGCGCGGGCTCTCTGATGATGGTGACGTCACTCACCACCGCTACGGTCCAGAGGAGTCAGACTCCTTATGGTACCATAGCTTCAGGTGGCTTTATTATCGGGGATGCCTTATTATCGGTGGAGCACTTATTATCGGGGGGTGCCTTATTATCGGGGGTGCCTTATTATCGGGGGATGCCTTATATTTCTGCGAGATGGAAACCTGGTGGGAGGTCTTACTTTCGGAGGATGTCTTACTTTCGGGGAAACACGGTATGTACATGAGAGGCGTGCAGAGTGTATGTGGGGGGTAGTATGTACATAAGAGGGGAGCACATGGTAGAAAAGTGATATATGTGTAAATGAGCCCTGATTTATTGCTACATCACTGCAGAGGCCACTTTGCAGTGCCATGCATAGAGCAACTGAAGTTAGCAGCACAGCACTAGAACTAGCCTGTTGCAGACACTGCTCTCACTGCCCCCTCCCCCATCTTAAGTCACTGCACAAAGCTGCCAGCTCACCTCCCTCCACATGGCAGAACGAACTCCTCTCCTGCATGTGCGTGCATAGCATCCCTCCTGGGTTCAGCAGCGGCTGGCAGCTCTGCCCCCACCTCTATAATCTGTCTGCAGGCAGTGCTGCCTGGGAGGACACAGGGGGAGGGAGTGCTGGAGAGAGCCGAGAGTGGCAGATGGAAGAAGCTTCAGGTTAGCATGGCGATGATCATATAGCAGCGCTGTGACTGCACACTAGGAGAGACCCTCACTCATCCATCCGGCTCACTCAGTGGGGACACAGCATGTGATGTTCTCTTTGAGTTCCCTGCAGTGCAACCTGGGAGTTGTAGTCTCTGCAGAGCACAGACACCACCAGAGGGCCAGTCTGTCTGTGTGTCTGTGCTGTGGAGAACTACAACTCCGGCCATGCACTGGGGCCGCCGAGTCAACTTTGGGGGAAGGCTAGGAAGATGACGTGGCAGCAGTGGAGCTTGCTATGGGATGCAGCTGTCACGTATCTGGTGTGACCAGAGCTGTGTGGACAGCAACAGAGGAACAAAAACGCAGATAAGGTGAAAATATATAATTTATTAAGATAAGTGAATAAATACAACCGCCTCCAATATACTATAATGTGCAACCAAACAACCACCAACAGAAACCCACAAATAGTAACAGACAAATATATACAAGTAAAGGGAAAAACCGGAATCATAAACAGGGCCAGGCCAGGGTTGACAACGGGGGGTCAGCAGCTGGGGATGGAAGACAAACAGGACAAGGAGAGGATGGATGGGTCACCGGAGGGACGGATCAGGTACAAGGCTAAGGGTCCAGGGTTCAGGAAACGAACAGGTTCACAGGTTCAGGGCGTAAGGAAGATACCAAGGCAAGGCATCAATGTGTCTGCCGGGTACTTATACACACCTTCTGCAATTACTCAGGTGACGCCTAATTGCAGGAGATGACATCGGCCCCACACTGCCAGAAACCGCGTGCTGGTGGATGCCAGTACTGCGGCCCAAGGATCATATAATACTATTAACAGGGGAAGGCTCCCCAGGCAGTTCCAGACTGCCAGGAGACACCTGCTGGTGGACCACAGTACTGCACGCCAAATGTCAGATAGTATCATCAGCGGGTGGAACCTTTCCTGACAGCAGCAGACTCACCAAGATGATGTAATGTTGTTGTGGACCGCGGTGGCTCAGCTCAGACAGGCAGCGTCAGTCTGTGTGCAGCGCCCGCCCACTCACCCCGCCGTCTTGCTTTGGCACATTGACTGTGAACGGGGAATATTTCCTTCCACTCCCGAGTCCCACACTGTCCTGTAAATTAGGCGACCGCGAGGCCCTTGCGAGGGCGAGGTCTAAGGCGACTGCCTAATTTAAGAGCTGTCTCTGTGGCCAGAAAAAGGGGTAGCTGCAGCCATGCAGGCTGGAAGTGCCTGAAAAGGTGGCACTGGGAGCAGTAGCCACAGGAATAGGACAGATAGCGCCAAAAACCTCTATGATTTCTGCACTATTAAAGGGACCCGCAGTCCCTGCCTGTAAAGGGCATTTACAAGGATCTAACTGAGTTTGTGTCGGATCAAACTATGAGTGCTAGCTGGTCCTGGGAGTTGTAGTTCTATAAGCAAATCTGTGCTGGAGGTAGAAGAAGAAATGTGTATATCCCAGATGTATATAGTTGAGTCTCTGAAGAGTTTCTCACGATCAAGGGGGCATCCCATAACATGCCTTCCCCTTAAGTTTAATCCCCTTAAATAAAAAAAATAAAAAACAAACAAAGCTAAAGGACTGCTACTTGTCTCAGGAGTGATTGGAAAATGTATGTGCCTGGCTGGGCAGGGTGGGAGATAACCAACATTCACCAGTGGCCCCTGCAGCGGTAGCGCTACAGTTATAAGGACAGTAACAGCTCAGAGTCAGGGATTCCATGTTTCCATTAAATCCAGCTCATACAGGTGAGTGGGAACCTGTGCTTCAGTGAAAAGCAAACTTCCTATAAGGGTTGATTGAGGTGGTTTATGTTGTACCCTGCACAGCACTTGGTTGTAGACCCTTACATATATCCAGTTTGACTGGCCTCAGGTGGTACACAGAGATGAAACAGGTCCTCCTACATAAGTTATACTGTTCTGTTATACTGCAAATAAACGGGTACAACAGTATTTGCAGTATAACAGAAACTGTTACAAGACTGTGAAATTGGAGACAGCGTGTCTACATATGTAGATGTGGTGTCCTGCTGGGTGCCTTTCCCTGCATGGCTGTCTACCTATAGAAGTCTTGGAGTCTGCTAATTAACATTGCAACCACTAAAGGGTGTCCTGGCCCTAAACACTCAGTTCTGTTCAAGGGAAAATAAATCTCTTTGCATTGAATAAGTGTTTGGAGCCCATGCATATCTTGCATTACACCCACCATCAGGCCCATCTTTAAGGCAGGGCAAAAGGGCAAGCTGCCCTGGGCCCTATCATTCTTGTGGGGCCCAAAGTAGCAGCCCCATACTTGCCAACTATCCCAGTTTAAATTCTAATAACTAATGCTGCCCAGCTCTGCTCTATTGTTGTGTACAGATGACTCACCTGCAGACCCTGTGTTTACATGTAAATACCAGCATGGATATGTAAATAGTGTCAGACCAGAAGCATTCATATGTAAATAGAGGCAATATTCATATGTATATCATGCCCCCTGAGGTCATATCCACCATCACCTATATGGAATGCTGCCACTGTGGAGATAAAGGGGCATGCTGGAAATTGATCATACCCACCCCTCCCCCAGCACTGCAACTGATCCCAGGAGTCCTAGGATCCCTAGGAGTTTTCTGTCTATTAATGGGTCCCCTCACCTCCTTAGTCCATGGTGTGCAGGCAGTGAGGAGATGGTGTGCTGTAACCTCTAGCAACCAATCAGTAAGCAATAATGATGTGCAGTAACCTCTAGCAAAAAATCAGTGAGCAGTATTGATGTACAGTAATCTCTACAACCAATCAACAAGCATAAATCATGTGCCGTAACCTCTAGCAACTAACCAGTGAGCGGTAACGATGCACCTTTGGCAACCAATTGCAACCTGATCTGATTCAGTAAACATATTTTGAGTCTAGCTGATATTTATTGTATGCCTCAAAAGCAGGTAGATAGCGAAACTGCATGGGGGGGGGGGGCAGGAAATTTTTTGCCCAGGGTCCAATCAATATTAAAGATGGCCCTGCCCACCATGCCTTGTAACCCACTCTACACAGAAGAATGTGAGCTGTCCCTAACTGGAGATACTCATTAGACCAAAGGGGACCCGGGACGTTGCTACATTTATATTAGGATCCTTCTCCTAATACATTGGTACAGCAAAATATTGTCGCACTGTTTTGTTGATTTATTTGGGAAGGCTTGCAAAGCCCCGGTTTTAACTTTTTAAACATCTTTCTTCTATTTTAGATTTCATGATGTCATATCCTGGGAGCAATATCTATGAGAATCCAATGAGCACCGCTCCACCTGAATTCTCATCCGCAGTCCCACCGTCACATATGCCTTATTATAAGAATGCCAGTCCACAACCCCCCGCGTACTACAACCCTCCTACAACCCAGACCTGGAGTGTCCCCACTGTGACAACACAATCACAGGTGTCCACCATCATACCCCAAAATTTGGACCCATCTCTACCATTTTTCCAAACATTTCTGAAGGGTAAACCAAAGGCTCTGGGAGTAAGTATTAAAGGTGACCATACAGCAGACAGTTTAATCATACAGGGAGCCCAGAAAATTATGGGAACCACATCTAAACGTGTACCTTGTCTTTTTGCAATAGACAATGTGATGTATAGAGGGAGAGTATAAATGGAGATACAGGTAGATCTTTGTAGATACAGGACCCTGTCTTGAGACATAAGTATACTTGTATCTCAATAATAAATGTAATAACCATGCCGCCTGCTCAATTCTCCTGAGTGGACTGACAGCGCCCCCCAACAGGCGCCTCGCTGTCAATCTGCAGCTGCCCATAACCAATGCACAGATGGGGAAAGTACTTCCCATCTGTATGTGAAGTCAGCCCACTTACTATGAGGAAGTAGGAGAGGGAGTGGCTGTGCAGTCACATGACCATGGAATAAAACATAAAAAATAGGTAAATAAAAAATGTCTGTTAAAAAAATAATAGTGGGCACACTTACTATAAAATCCTATTTCTTTTTAGTGTAATTTCTTGTGTAGCAATGGTTGATTTACTAAAACTGGAGTGTGTAATATCTGGTGCAGCTCTGTATAGAATCCAATCAGCTTTCAGGCTTTTTTTTTGTCAAAGCTTAATTGAACAAGCTGAAGTTAGAAGCTGATTGGCTACTATGCACAGCTGCACCAGATTTGCACTCTCTGCTTTTAGCAAATCAACCCCACCGTGTCCACAAATACTTTAAGGGCTGGTTCACACTATTGGGATGGCAGGCATCACATGTAATGTAAACAGTAGTGGCGCTGCAAATTACATGCGATGTCTGAGCAGTGCGACGTCAGCCATACAGATAGTATGGCTAATATCGCACCGGATTCGGTGCATACAAGCACAGGACCCTTTCTTCTGTTCGGGCTAGAATCGGATCGCATGTGTGTTTACACATATGTGATCCGATTCATGTCTGAACTGTTAGTTCGCAGTGCGATATGTGAGCTGAAATAGGGGTGTCGTTAAAATATAATGACACTCCCCAGCAGTTTGCATATGGCAGTGTGAACTGCCGTGCGTGTCGGGTGCGATGCGGGAACCCGCAGTTGATTCGCAGGGTTCTCACATTGCAATAGTGTGAACCGGCACTTAAGTGATACTAAAGTCTTGTTTTTTTTTCTTCTTTAAAAATAACAAACATGTTATACTTACCTCCTCTGTGCAGTTGTTTTGCACAGAGCAGCCTGGATCCTCCTCTTCTCGGGTCTCTCGTTGGCACTCCTGGCCCCTGCCTCCTGTCATGTGCCCCCACAGCAAGCAACTTGCTATGAGGGCACCCAAGCTGAGCCGCTGCTCTGTGTTCATCCAGACCCATCCCCTCTCTCTCCTCATTGGCTAACTGACTTTGACAGCAGTGGGAGCCAATAGCACTGCTGCTGTGTCTCAGCCAATCAAGAGGGAGAGTCCTGGACTGCCAAGGCTCTTGTGCACATTGCTAGATCAAGGGGCTCAAGTAAGTATTGGGGGGCTGCTGCTGCACACAGAAAGTTTTTAATCTTAAAGCATAGAATGCATTAATAAAAAAACCTTCTGCTTTTAGAAACACTTGGTTAACGTATAAGTTTGACAGTTGCTGGAGCTGTTAACACACAGAAGTGGGGCACACTGTTTGAACTTAATTTAAAAAAGAAAAAGGGTTTTACCTACTTGTTGTCCATGTATTTTCCATGTAATCCATAATTCAGCACTGTTAGCCCACAGAAATATACAAGGTGTGACAATTTAATTCTCAGAATGCACATGGCGTAGCACTATGGTGGTCACACAGCCATTCTCACTCAAGTTCTGACATCTTCTAACTTGCACTCGCTTTGGTTGCAGACCAGTTGACTCAGACTTATGGAGTAACAGAAGAAATAAAAGTGTGCTGAAAAAGAGCAACAGAAACCTGAAGCAGAGGATTAACATCAAATTTTGTGTGAAAATTGGCAAAAGTGCGAGTGAAAGTTTAGCTTGGTTGAAAAAAGTTTATGGTGAACATTCCATGAAGTAAGCAAATGTATTGGAATGCAATAGAAGGTGTAACCCCTTGCCAACTGCCCACAGTATTTTTACTGCAGGAAGGCCGGATCACATACATGTATGTCATCCAGCCTGCTCTGGGTTAGGGGAGCGCAGTGCACTGGACACAGCAGACTGTGGATCCTGGTACTCAGGGCCCCTTGATCATGTGAACGCTATGTGATCACAGTGTCAACAAAGCTGTTATGAATGAGTTCATTCATAACAGCTGTGTTTCCTATGCTGTGATTGATTATTACCATGAGATAGTTGTGGGCCAAACAATGAAGCGCTACCTAAATAAAACAAAATAATGGTAACTTTAAAAACTATGCATAAAAATAAAAAGGAGTGGAACAGTGGCACCCTGTGGCTAAAGTAATGATAGGCCTTGCCAACTGTGAAAATATTGGAATCTTTCTGTGAAAAAAACTCTTCAAGGTCATAAGGATCCTCCACTAGTCAACTTATGCACTCACCTCTCTTTAAGACCCCTAATTGGGTCTATTCACGCCTTCAACCTCAGGAGTACAATCTGTATGAGTGGTAACTGTTGAGGTGCTCCTTGGTCTTTCATATATCTCCAACCAAGATAATCCCAGTTTGGTACCTGGTATTCAGCTTTAACTTGGACATCCATAGGGGTTTGGTCGCAATGGTTTCCTGGGAAATGGAGAAGCTGAGCGTGTTCTGGCAGATGTGCTTGAGATTGATTTAAGAACAGAGTTAAAAGGCATAGGCTGATGATGGGCTAGATATAAATCTGTACAGTGATCCTAACAAATTTTGCACATCGGGTTCAAATTGCTGTTTGACTTTTGGTAAAAAATTAGGACAGTTCTTTGAGAAACTTGAACTTGCCTTGAAAAAATCCTCATCTGGGTTGAATCATTAACTAGGCAAATCTTTTCATTTATCTCTAGTGGACCATTAGTTATCAATGGCACTTAGCAGAGTATTGTCAAACTAATTAAGCCTTGTTGTTTTCCACTTCAGATTCTGGTCATTGTGGTAGCCATCTTGGAGATCGGTCTCGGCATTGCATTGGCCTTCCTTGTTGTTGGTGCCACGCTTCTAAGTGGCATTCCTTTTTGGGGCCCAGTGTTTGTAAGTACCTTCACAATTTGAGGTTTAATAACTGGGTGCAAAAAAAGCATCAGCCTGCAGTTTCACCTATTAACCAATCGTAGATTAACTTTCACCAATGTAGCTGAGAATGTTTGAATCAACGTGAGATGTCGTTGAGCACTGCCATTCGATCACTTGGACAGAAAATGAGATTTCAATCTTCCTAAATAAGAACAAAGACAAAAAGAATAGCATGAAAACGTTCAAACCCTTGCCTATGCTATCCAAAAAGAAACTTGTCTGGAGTTCCACTTAAGATGTGCATATTTAGATGGCAAATTTTCACTTCTGACTAAGTGTTTCAACAAAGGAAACAGCAGAGGGCACCAACTGAGTGCAGTATATAGGTCACAGAAGGAATAATCGAAAATGGCGCATATAGGGATACAGCTGTGCTAAAAAAAAATAATCCTACATATGAATGGGCAGTGGGGGTGTAGGATTAAACTAGAAAGTCCATAGGTGCAAAAATATCCATAGCAGTTCCTTAATGAGACTTAAAGTGGTTGTAAACCCTTACAACCAACTTTGACCTACAGGTAAGCCTAGATTAAGGCTTACCTGTAGGTCCAAGAAATATCTCCTAAACCTACACGGTTTAGGAGATATTTGGCGAAAGACAGGCACCGCTGTCTATGGCGCATGCGCCGTAGACAGTGGCGCGCAGGCGCACTGAGCGCGCCGCGGTCAACGGCGATATGCCGCAAGTGGCGGCTCCTGTGCGCATGTGCGGGAGTGACGTCATCGTGGCTTCGCCGAATGACAGCGGCAGAGCGGCGAGACCCACCGAGAAGATGGATGCGCCGTACTACAGGAGACAGCGGTGACTTCGCTGGCTCCTGTGTCAGGTAAGTGACACATAATGGACTACTATGCCATCAGGGTTTGCTTCCTCTTGAAGTGATCTCTGCAATACATAAAGGTAACAGCAGAGAGCAACAACTAAATACAGTATATAGAAAAATACTTTATTAAAAATAACAAAATGGCAACTCACAAGATACATAAGGATAAGAGCATGTAATCCACCCCGTGTGTTTAGCTGTTGCGCATTTGTGCAAAATGTCGCCGTATTTTTTTTAAGAGATTGGTGCACGTTGGCACCAATGTCAAAGTCAGAGGAAGGTAGAATTTCCTAAAAAACTATTTTAGGGACTTAGGTGCTAAATTGAGAAAATGGACCTCCAAGGTAGTATTCTCAGAATAGGGAAGTATACAAGTGGCTGAGGAGCTGGTGTAGAAAAGGGAACTGGGCCAACTTCTCAGTCGTTTACCAGCTCTTTAGCAGGGATGGACTGTACCTGAATGGGGAAGGTGCAGATCAGCTGGGAGTGAAGATGGCTGACAAGTTAGAGGGGCTTTTAAACTAGGTAACGGGGGGGGGGGGGGTTCAGAGGTATAGATAGTCAGTACCCTCTGGAATTTTTTCCACGCTATTGGGGGCATTAGTGGTAGGTTGACTAAAGCACCTAAACTCGAGGTAAATACAGTAACAAGTCCTATTTGCAACCTCAGAACACCCAACAAGGAGATAGTATGCGACTGGTCTAAACTATGTGGCATGTTCACCAATGCAAGGAGTCTGGCAGACAAGATGGGAGAACTAGAGTTACTGTTGTAAGAGGAAGATTTAGATATCAGGAAAGGTTGCCAACATTGAACTTATTCTCTCTGGAGAAGAGACGCACCTGCAATATGCTGTCCAGTTCTGGGCACCAGTCCTCAGGAAGGACGTGCTGGAACCGGAGAGAGTTCAGAGAAGGGCAACAAAGCTAATAAAAAGGACTGGGGACTTTAGTTATGGGGAAGGATTATGAGTACTGAATGTATTCTCTCTGGAGAAGAGACGTTTGAGAAGGGGATATGAATTCAATGTACAAATACGGTACTGGTGACCCTACAATAGGGATCAAACTTTCCCACGAAAGGGAATTTAAAAAGACACGTGGCCATTCACTAAAATTAGAAGAGAAGAGGTTTAACCTTAAACTGCGTAGAGGGTTCTTTACTGTAAGAGTGGTAAGGATGTGGAATTCTCTTCCAAAGGCGGTGGTCTCAGCAGGGGGGGGCATCAATAATTTCAAGAAATAATTAGATAGGCACCTGAATGACCACAACATACAGGGATGTACAATGTAATACTGACATAAAAGCTGACACACAGATTGGACTTGATGGACTTGTGTCTTTTTACAACCTCACTGTCACCTACTATGTAACTAGGTAAGATTAATTCCTGCACCATCTAGTGGCCAAAATTCAGCATAGCTTTCTCGTAGAGGTATTTCAGAAAACTAGACTGCATTTTGGCCACTAAATGGCGCTGACAATACAGGAATTGCTCAGAAAAAACTGTGAAATCTTGTTCAGTTTGCACAAATCCTTCTGAAATGTGTGCAAGTAATGTTTTAGAATAATGTGCAGCTGTGATCTTATTGATTATTTAAGTTTTTTGCATTTTTTTTATTGCAGTACATCATTGCCGGATCTCTGACAGTTGCAGCTCAGACTAAACCCAACATCTGCTTGGTGGGTTTTTGTTTTCATTTTCTACGTAGTAAAGTAACATTGCTATAAGATGTGTATAAATGTTTTTCAAAGATTAAAAAAATGATTATTTAGCTGGGCTAGACTGATTGAATAGTAGTACATACAGCAATTGCAAAAGCAAAAAAAGCAGCTCCTGACTGTTCATGTAACTCTACCCCTGAAGGAACTGCTTAAGATTAGACAGGCTCTTTACCCAACAGTGCAGAGGCAGCCAGGCACACAGCAACAACAGTCCATTCACTCTGGCTCATTTAATCAGTTTTATGCCCCATACACACAATCGGACTTTCCGACAACAAAACCTTGGATTGTTGTTCGTAGGTTGTTGGTTCCAACTTCTCTTGCATACACACGGTCATACAAATGTTGGCCAACAATTACGAATGTGGGAATGTGATTACGTGGAAGACGTACAACGAGACGATAAAAAAGGCAGTTCAATAGTCATGTGATATCTCCATTATAAACGCTAGTTTTACAAGACCGAGCGCTTCCCGCTCATACTTGATTCCGAGCATGCACAAACTTTTGTGCAATGGACTTGTGTACACACGATCGGAAAGTCTGACAACAAAGTTTGTAGTCAGAAAATTTGGAAACTGCTAGCCAACATTTGTTGGCGTAAAGTCCGCCAACAAATGTTCGATGGAGCATACACACGGTCAGACTTTCAGCTAACAAGCTCACATCCAACATTTCCTGTCGGAAAGTCCGATCGTGTGTACACTGCATTAGAGTATTGCTAGCAGGGGACACTTCTTGCTTATCAGCTGTAGCACTATACTGTATAGGCAGACTGGAATAGTCCAGGGTTCACAGCTGGGGACCATGAAGTAGTGTAGACACAGGTAATGGCACACTGAAACAGTCCACAGTTCACGGCTGGGGCCATGAAGTAGCATGATCACAGGCATACTTCCTAACTTTTTGAGATGGGAACGAGGGACACCTATTAGCAAAAGTATGTAGGTATAGGGCACCAGGGCCGGATTGGGAATAAAAACCAGCCCTGGAAAAAGTTTCATACCAGCTTCACAGCATAACGTCATTATTTTATTGTTCATGAAAGGGAAAACCATACATTTTAAAGCACATTTGGTGAAGAGTGTATTATATATAGATATGAAATCACATAGGGATATATATATATATATATATATATATATATATATGCAAATTCCAGTTAAAAGTGGTAAGTGGACAATCATCAAGGGGGACCCCAGGAACTCAGAACGTGGGGGGGACCACCTTCCACAGAAATAATACACTAAGGTAAAGGGGGTGGGTGCTAGGGGTGCAACAAATCAAAAAACTCACGGATCGGATCGTTCCTCGGATCAGAGTCACAGATCGGATCATTTTTCGCATCAGCAAATAATAATTGAATTTGCAAAAAACTGTGAAAATGCCACCACCATATAGTCCCCACTGCAATATACATCTCCCCCACTGTAATATACATCTCCCCTACTGTAATATCCACGTCATCTTCCCCAATGTAATATTGGCTGAGCTTGGATGGGCAGGGCTGGACTTACCATTGGGCTTGACTGGACTCAAGCCCATGGGCCCCAACCAATAGGGGGCCTTGCGGGCCCTGCCGAGATACATAGACGAGTGTACTCGGCTCAGTTCCACTCACAGTCACGCCCTATGATGGACATAACACAGGGACTGGGCATGACTGTTAGCCAAGCTGAGTACAGTCAGCTACTCTCGGCTCTGCTCGGGACTGCAAGAGGACCCGAGAGCCACGAGAGGGCCTGAGAGCCGCCGAGAGCCGCTGAGATACACAGGACTCTGTATCTTGGTGGTGCCATTTTTAAACTTCAAGACTGCAATGACAAGGCTGCAAATGACATTGGACAAGGCTGCAGATGGATGGGCAAGGCTGCAGATGAATACTGATAAGGCTGCATTGATGGGCATTTAAATGTAAGTTTTTTCCTTAAACTTCCCTCCTAAAAGTTTATTTTCTTAAAATTCCAACTTAAACTTGGGGTGCGTGTTATACACCGATAAATGTGGTAATGTATACAAGGTAGGGCCCGAAAGTGGATCAAGCCCAGGGGCCCACACCACCCTAAGTCCTGCCCTGTGGATTGGTATGGCTGGGTATTGGCAGGGTAAGTATTAGCAGGGTATTGCAGAGTATTGGCAGGATAAGTATTGTCATGGTATTGCTGGGTTTTGCAGATTATTGCTAGGGCATTGCTGGGTATTGCAGAGTATTGGCAGGGTAAGTATTGCAGAGTATTGTCAGGGTAAGTATTGGCGAGTATTGTCAGGGTAAGTATTGGCAAGTATTGGCAGGGTAAGTATTGCAGAGTATTGGCAGGGTATTGCTCAGATGGCTGTGGCTGCTGTCCGATTTCTCCCCTTCACTGTACAGATCAGTACAGAGAGGGGAGACAGGAACCGGCATCATCATGACGCCGGTTTGTTTACAGGTGATCGCTCCGTGATGGGTGAAGAGCACAGGGGGGGATAGAGAGCACTGGGGGGGGGGGGCTGGAGAGCGATGGGTGGAGCTTGAGAGCACCAGTGGGCCAGAAAGAACAAGGGTGGGGAGAATGGAGGGCTGGAGAGCACTGGGGTGGGGGCTTGAGAGTGATGGGGAGAGCTGGTGAGCACTGGGGGGTGAGAAAGAACGGGGGGGAGCACTGGGGGGGAAACAACAGGGGGGAGAGCACTGGGCAGAGTGGAGAGCAAGGGGGATAACAAGGGCAGAGAGCACTGGGGGGAGTGGAGAGCACTGGGGGGGAGAACAAGGGGGGTAACAAGGGCGGAGAGCACTGGAGGGAGTGGAGAGCACTGGAGGGAGGAAGAACAAGGGGGTAACAAGGGCAGAGAGCACTGGGGGGAGTGGAGATCACTGGGGGGAGAACAGGGGGGAGAGCACTGGGGGGAGTGAAGAGCACTGGGGGAGAAGAACTGGGGGGAGTGGAGAGCACAAGGGGGAGAACAGGGGGGAGAGCACTGGTGGGGATGGGGGGAAGAGCAATGGGGGGAGTGGAGAGCACTGGGGGGAGTGGAGAGTACTGGGGGGATGAACAGGGGTGAGAGCAGAGCACTGGGGGGAGAGCACTGGGGGGGGAAGAACAGGGGGAGCATGGGGGGGTGGAGAGCATTGGGGGGAAGAACAGGGGGGAGAGCACTAGGGGGAGTGAAGAGCACTGGGGGGGAGAATGGGGGAGAAGAGCACTGGGGGGAGTGGAGAGCACTGGGAGGGGAGAACAGGGTGGAGAGCAGAGCACTGGGGGGGGGGGAGAACGGGGGAGAGCACTGTGGAGAGTGGGGAGCACTGGGGGAGTGGGGAGCACTGGGGGGGAGAGCACTGGGGGGAGTGAAGAGCACCTGGGGGGAGGAGAGCACTGGGGTGGGAAGAACTGGGGGAGAACACTGGGGGGAAGAACAGGGGGGGGAGCAGGGCACTGGGGGGGACGGGAGAGAGCACTGGCGGGAGTGGGAAGCACTGGGGGGAGAACGGGGGGAGCACTGGGGGGAGGAGAGCATGGGGGGGAAGAATAGGGGGAGAGCACTGGGGGGGACAGGGGGGTAGAGCACTGGGGGAAGTTAAGAGCATTGGGGGGGAGAGCACTGGGGGGGGTGAAGAGCACTGGGATGGTGGCTAGAGAAGGATGGGGAGAACTGGAGAGCAGGTTGGGGGGCAGAAAGAACAGGTATGGAGATAACTGTGTGGGAGGGGCTGGAGAGTGTGGTGGGGGAGAAGAGCACTGGGGGGGAGAACGGGGGAGAAGATCACTGGGGGGAGTGGAGAGCACTGGGGGGGGGGGACAGGTGGGGAGAGCAGAGCACTGGGGGGGGGGAAGAATGGGGGTGAGCACTGTGGAGAGTGGGGAGCACTGGGGGAGTGGAGAGCACTGGGGGGGAGAATGGGGGGAGAGCACTGGGGGGAGTGAAGAGCACCTGGGGGGAGGAGAGCACTGGGGTGGGAAGAACAGGGGGGAGAGCAGAGCACTGGGGGGGGGGGCGGGGGGGCACTGGGGGGAGGAGAGCACGGGGGAAGAATAGGGGGAGAGCACGGGGGTGCAGGGGGGGTGAGCACTGGGGGGGGGTGAAGAGCACTGGGGGGAGTGGATAGCGCTGGGATGGTGGCTAGAGAAGGATGGGGAGAACTGGAGAGCAGGTCGGGGGGCAGAAAGAACAGGTATAGAAAGAACTGTGTGGGGGGGGGGGGCTGGAGAGTGTGGTGGGGGAGAAGAGCACTGGGGGGCAGGGAACACAAGGTGAACTGGGGGGGCAGTAAAAGAAGTTGGAGGATCAGCAGGGGGGCTGCATACAGAGGAAATTATCTTTCTATATTCCTCCATGCAGCTGCTGAATGCTTGATTCTCCTCCTCTCCCTCCTGCAAGCATTCAGCGGCTGCATGGAGGAGTACAGAAAGCTCATCTCCTCTATATGCAGCCCCCCTGCTGATCCTCCTATCCAGGCACACAGGACAGGCTGTACAGGCTTATCAGCAGCCCTGCCTGGTACGGTTCAGGAGCTCTCTCGTCACCCCCTCTTTTCCTGCGGCCTGCCAGGTTGCGTCATAAGGGTTTGATATGGATTTTGGAGGGGGGGGCCCCTCCGCCATTTTTTTTTTATTTGGTAATTTGCTGTGCATGGCGAGGTATCCCAGGTAACTTGCGGTTCCTATGTGGGGTGTGCTACACTAGGATTGTGAACTATGAGTTTTTGTTTGATACGGTTATTCATACTCTGGGATTCGGAATATTGGAAAATGCAAATCTTAAGAGTATATCCAAGACTAAGGCTCGGTTCACACAGGGGCGACTTGTCCAGGCGACTTCGCCGCCTGACAAGTCGCCCCCGTTCTGTACTACGGAACCGTTCTAATAGGAGCGACTCGAGTCGCTCCGACTTAGAAAAAAGGTTCCTGTACTACTTCGGGCGACTTGCATTGACTTCTATACAGAAGTCGTTTTGCAAGTCGCCGCTGAGGTCGCGGCAGGTCGCGGCAGGTCGCGGCGCTGCAAGTCATGCCGTGTCCTGTGTGAACCGAGCCTTAGCTGACCATATACGGTTCAAATTTCAACTATTCTTGCTGAAATTCAAGCCGGGACCACCTTATCATTCTCCATTTATGCAGTTTGGGTTGGATGGAGAAGACTGATTCCTGCTGGGATTCAAGTCATGGGTAGCCTTGTCGGCACTAATTGGCTCAGGTGACTGTTCAGCTATTCGGACAGCCACAGGTGTTGCAATTGTCAGAATATAGCAGCCAGCAAGGGCAATCCCTCCATGTATGCAGTTTGGGGTCGATGGAGAAATCTATCCATGTTTGGCTAGCTTAAATCCATCAGGTTCTACTGATAAATAAAATATCACTTTGGGGAGCAATGATGTTTTGCAACTGATTTAAAGTGATATTAAATCCAAAAGCAAACATCTATGTAATGCAGCCATTACATCTAAGAAGTGGTAAGCTGCAATATGTTATCTTTTTTAATCTTTATTTCTTTAATTTTCCCATGGTGATCTAGCCTGTAAGTCTGTTTTTTTTTTTCAACAGAACAAACACCCAGATGTAGCAGTTAAAGGAGTAGTGCAAGCTGTTGCTGAACTATATGTCCCATGAGGCATTGCAAGATTACCAGTTACACGCATGACTCCCAGAGGCATAATAGGACTTGTAGTTCTGAAATGGCTGGAGGGCCACAATGAGTGATCAGCTTTTATTTATTTATATAAAATCTTTATCCTAAAAGGAACAAAACTGGCAATGCTGCTGTCCAAAGGTGGCCCCTGTTCTCCTTCACCCAGGAGTGGGGGCACTCTAATACAGGGGGTGTGTTACTGGGTAGATCACCTGGTGAAAACAGACTAACAAAAAAGTATAAAAAAAAAAAAGTATTAAAAAAAAAAAAAGAAAGAAATGCAGCCACCACACCTAATGAATGATAAGCTGCAATATACTGTATTAAATTTTTGGTTTTAATACCGCTTTAACAAATGTTATATATAAGGTTGTTTATGGTATTTTTGTATCATTGGTTTATTTTTTATTCTTCCTGTTTTCACTTTACAGATCAAAGGCTCTCTGTCCCTGAACATCTTTAGCTCCATTTTCAGCATGATAGCTGTGATCTTAAATATTATCGATTTGGCAACCCTGCGGTGCTACATTTACACTTACAATTATTATAGTTACTATAGTTACTATGAAGCTCTGCAGCTATGCCGACAGTCACTTGTAAGTGTTATTCTGGTCATTATATTTTATTTATATAAAGTTTTAATAAATGTTTAATTTCTTTAATACATTAATTACTAAAAATATGTATACTGATTCAAATAATATTATATGCTATACTACCAAAATGGGCAAGGTTGGATATAATACAAATAATATAAAATCTTAATGTTAAAGCACTTAACAGCCTATTTAAATGACAAGTACTTTGGAAGGAAGTTTATTCTATGCGCCCAGGAGACAAACGCAGACCGCGTAAGAAGCATAGACTAATGATAGCACTCCGAAACTTGATTTCTTTTCAGTTACATGTAGATCCTGATCCTCAGGGTCAATCTATCATTCTCTCATCCTCTTTCAATAAACCCCCTAGTCATAGTCAACGTTTATGCATCCAACCCACACCATAAAAGATTTTGTGACGGGACCACTTGGCACCCCGATTAGGTGCTTTCTTCCACCAAACAGTGCCTTCTGCCCTCCAAACCTTTCCAAGCAGACCTAGAGCTAATACCAGCCCTTTTGTTACCCCAAACATTGTACACAGACAAGATGTGAGGTAAACTCCAAAGGAATCACTGTTTATTGAAACTCGGATACATACTTTATACCCTACAGGAAGATATTCCCCTCCTGATCATATTACCCTAACAATACAAACTGTAAATAGGAACACAATCAACATAGTGCTTATAGTATATTTTGGCTGTTTGGCTAAGTTAAGTAAACAACTAGCCAAAGAAAATGGGAAGGCGCATGTGAAGAGTTCGGGGGCCGCACACCCCTATGAATATATGGAAAAAGGAAAGAAAATTCTCCCAGGGGGTTTTTTAGCGACACAATGTTTTAGTCAAAGGAGATGGAGACATAATAAAATTAAATCATTTAATTTATTTATACAGTGGATCAAAATTCACATAGATTCATTTCTTAAAATTATGACTAAGACATGTGCCATCAATATTAGTAAAAATCAGCAATACAATACATTGTATACAATTGTACAATTGACATTCAAGTGAGTACCCAGACGCGTTTTGACCAAAAGTATCGTGGTCTTCTTCAGGGGGATTTGTACTCTGGTGAGATATATCAGAAAAATATTAGGATCATAGGATATATCAAAAAAAATATTAGGATTCTGACACTTTAACAAAATGTCTGTTATACATAAATTAGATTATATTTACCGCTCAAAAAATACAATTTGGAGCGTGACACTTTAACCAGAGCTTGTGGATAAAATATACAACATGGTCCCAAGATCCTCATTGACGTCCCCCACTCCTCCGAGTAGGAACCAACCCAATAGAGAGCTTGCAGGGAGTCACACATACGAACTTCAAAGGGGGAGGGGATGGACAACATCTGTGATATAATTCAATAAGTAGTTTAATAAAATTGATAAAAATAATAATATATTTTGGCAACATTTTAATAGCATTGGGTGGACTTATCCCAACCCACATGTTTAAGTTTATGTTAGTTTTAATTGCAACATATGTCAAAGCAGAATGCGTTTGTTTTATTATATTGTTATAACCATATCTAAATATCTTGTTGTTATGTGTATTAATGTACCAAAACCCGTTACGGTATGGTAGATATAGTAAGTAATAAGTATGGGGTCACTCACCTATTGATAAATGAGTGATGAACAATGAGTGTGACTATGTGGGAAATCAAATGTATGATAGGTGAGCTGTGAATGTGTGTGTGGAATGTGTAACTGGTGTCAAGATTGAGAGTGTGAGTGTGTTGTATAGTTCCTTTTGTATAGTAAGTATGGTATTGTATAGTAAGTAATTAAATGTTTGCAATAATGACAGAAAATACTAATGTGGATAATAATAGCAGAGTCGTAAAGTAGACATGCAAAAGTTGGTCAGTTGTGGGGGAGAGGATTTTTAGATGTGCTAAGTATAGTATTTACATTGACTCCAATCCTACTGTATATGTATGTGTGGAAGGAGCTCTCCTGGAATCACATCAAGAACCAGAAGAAATGTAACGATTAAGTAAATTCTAAGTCCATAGATATCAGATGTTGTCTCCTTCTCCCCCACGTGCGTACGTGCGTACAGCGTCACAGGAAAGCAGTGATCAAGGTACGCCGCTGCCGCGGTAATGCTCCCTCTGGTGGCCATAGGTGGAATGGCTGCACATTAAGAGAGCATTAAAGTTACATGTTTTATTATGATTAGCTATAAGCATTATAGGGCTGTACCTATATTATTTAATTTATTTACTGTGCCATGATGGGGTGGTGTATACTCTCCTTTCATCCCTCTATGAAGTATTTGCTCTATAACCTGCATGGATGGCTGGCGGTGTACCTCTTGGACCTGTTCACTGGCTCATGGTCACTTTTAAGGCATAGTGTGTGCACCTGTGGACTATATAGACCAGGGGTCTCAAACTGGCGGCCCTCCAGTTGTTGTGAAACTACAAGTCCCACCATGCCTCTGCCTGTGGGAGTCATGCTTGTAACTGTCAGCCTTGCAATGCCACATGGGAATTGTAGTTTCGTAACAGCTGGAGGGCCATCAGTTTGAGACCGCTGATATAGACAGATGTGGGCTGGTTTATATAGACTCGCCTTACATGCACCTGACATTTACATGTATGGGTGATGCTGTGGCATTATCAAGCCTCAGCATGTTGTCTTTTTTTTATTTTTTACCAAAAAATATGTAGAAGAATACATATCCTCTGAAACCGAGGTAAAGATTTGTTTTTTTGGAAAAAAAAGTGGGATATTTATTATAGCAAAAAGTAAAAGATATATATTTTTTTTTCAAAATTGCCGCTCTTGAGATTCGCGATTTGACCAATCTGGTACCCAGGATCCTGTGACGTCAGCAGTTGCCAGGGAGATCCAACTAATTTGTAGCTCGGGATTTAACCAATCGGATGCTCGGGACCCTTTGACATCAGGTGTTGCTAGGGGGGTCCGATTGGCCAGAGAGCTGCGTCTACCTTCTAGCTGTCTTGAAGCTCCTGCTCCGCTGTTTATATCCCATCATGTTCTGTTCTATATTATTTGCAGCGATTGACTGGTTTACAGTCTCTCATTTTAATTTATAGATATTATATACAGGTTTTAGTCCTTTTTAAATATATTACTATCCTCTGACCAATCAGACGCTGTATGCCTTGTGTTATCATCAGTTGCTGGGTGACCCTGATTGGTTGCATAGGTGAGCCAAGAATATTTAGGATGGAAGATACGTCGGGTGGCCTCCACGACAGCTCAGCGGTGACGCTCCGCAGCCCCCCAGTGATATAACTGGTGTAGTGTCATATTTTGCTGCCTATCACAGAATGCTACGGAAGTGACGTTGCCACCAGAAATTTAGCACTGTGCATGCACGATGCGTTCCAAGCACTTGCGCCATGCGTTCCAAATGATTTGAGACAATGCAGACCAGTGAAACCGTCAGATAATGTCAGAGAAGTGAGGGGAAGTAATCCCCTCCTTGAGCCACAGTTACCTGTTCTCTCCCCGCCGCTCTCTGCTCTGTATAAAGTTAATGTCACGATTACCTCCCCTCACTCCCGTGACATTATCTGACGGTTTCACTGAACTACATTGTCGAAAATACTCTGGAACGCATGGTGCAAGCATTTGGAACGCATCGCGCATGAGCAGTGCAACATTTCTGGCGGCAACATCACTTCAGTAGCATTCTGTGATAGGCAGCAAAATATGACACTACACCGGCAGTATTACCAACTTCCTGCAGGAAAAAGTGTGATCTACTCTGGACAGCTGAGTATAGCAAGAGCGCCCTCTGCTTGTTTACATTGATCCTTGTGTTGTTTTAACTTGATGTATGCAGTTTTTACAAAGGGATCCATGTGTGCGGGGGGGTTGTCTTTAATAAATGGTATTACGCTATGTGCAGATTCAGTTTGTCTTTTATGACAACATTTGGGAACCCCTGCACTTCGGGGAGATTTTTTGGTGTTGATGAGAAAATATGATGTGGTTCTACTGTGTTTATTAAATGCTGATTTACCCAGAGGAGTCTGGTGAGTGTGCCCCCCAGGGGGAGTGTGCAACACGCGGTGGACTGTATTTTGGTGACAGGTGCACTTTCTAGCTATATCCTGAAATCTACGCTTAGAACCATATCTCCGTTTGAACTGTCCCTATTTTTTCCACTCATCAATTTTGAACTGCAGAGTGTAGGGAAGACTACACATTTCTGATATTGGACTAAATACCAGCTTTGTAGCGCTGTTTTAGTATTACTGTTTTCAGTGAGCCGACTGTGAATATTTTTACTAACATTTGGACATATAAAAATACACATTTCTTCTTCAGTTTAGGCCAATATTTATTCTTCCACAAATTATTGGTAAATTAAAATGCAGTAAGGGTATATTGATTGGTTTGCACACAAGTTTTAGCATCTGCAAAATAGGGGATAGATTTATGGCATTATTATTATTATTATTTTTTTTTTTTTTACTAGTAATAGCGGCGATCTGCAGTTTTTATTGGGACTACGACATTGCGATGGAAAGATCGGACACTTTTCAAACTATTTTGGGACCATTGACATTTATACAGCGATCCGATCCATAAATTACCAGTGACATTTATACAGTAATCAATGGCTAAGAAAGGGGTTAACACCCAGAACTTCAGAGCTCCAGAACTTAGTAAATGAGCAGAAGCTCTGCTGGCTTCTATTAAACAATCACGTGCAAGCAAAAATGCTGTTTTTTTTTCTTTGCATGTGCTTGGGGTATTCTTTGCAAAGTGAAGCTTTACCTCATTTACTAAGCTCTGGAGCAGCTACACTTGCAAAGTGCACCGTCTATTTGCCTTTAGTAAAACAACCCCTGTATCCCAAAACTTCTGGCATATATTTGCAAAGCTGAGTCACTGCTGGCATTCAATCTGTTGGGGACTTGCTCCAGTTTGCAGTCATCAACATTTTTAGGAATTAAGATCTAGATACTCTATTGACAGCACAGACAAATATCTCCAACTCCAAACTATTCTGGAACGACAGTGCACTGTGCTGGGGTTTGATAAAGGATTACGAAGACTACACCTCTCTCTGGAAAGGCATTTCCTTTTTCTATTGTCTACTCCTCAAACCGGCTTCCCAAAATAAATGACCATTGATGACCTATTGGAAAGACCTCCTCCATTTCTCAATTCCTACCACCCAATGGTACTCAACATTTGCAAAACTGTGACAATTTTCTAAATGCCTCTCACAATGGGAATTGCTCCAAAAAATAATTCATAGGTTATATTACAATACCTCCTGACTGGCCTCCCTTTTCCCAAATCAATTGCCAAACTGTCGGCGCAACTGTGGTCAATGTGGCACCCTTGTACTACACCTGGTGGACTTGCCTGGCTCTCATTACATTCTGGAGTGATGCTAAGAAGTTCAATGGTTCTGTCACCCACATCCCTTTTATTATTTTCTCCTGCACTTGGAGTGGGAAAAACAGACATACCTAAACCCTTGCAAGCATTTACCACACACTTCCTCATAGCAGCCTTACTGGCTATATCAAGAAATCTAAAAACCCACTACACCTCCAGGACATTATCCAAATTCTTAATGATCACTTCCTAATGCAGCACTCATTTGCCAGAGTCCAACTTCAACTCCAAAGATTTATGAGACATTGGGCCTAACAATAGCAGAATTACTTCCCTCCAGACACTACCTGCCTGGAGTTTGAATGTTCTCCCTGTACCTGTGAGGGTTTCCTCCCACACTCCAAAGACATGCAGGTAGATTAATTGGCTTCTGTCCAAAAAATAATAATTGGCCTTAGTATATGAATGGGGACCTTTGATTGTGGACTTCTTGAGGGTAGGGACTGATGTGAGTGTGCAATGTACAGGGATAGGGACAATTGTAGACACTCAGGTTGAACTGGATGGACTGGTGTCTTTATTCAACCTTACTAACTATGTAACTATGTAAGTGAAATACTCCAAAGCACTGGTCTCTGGAAGGTTTGGATAAAGGGGGAATCTCAAACCTCACTACCCTGCCTCACATTCCATATGTGCAATGTTAGGAACTTCCTTCCACCATCCCCAGCATGACTTTCTACATGTATCTTCTGTCCTACCATTATGCCCTGTACTTTGTTTACCTTGTTCCATTTGTTACCTGTCAAATTGTATGCGAGAGGTCTCTTTAATTTATTTTGTTTTTTTAAGCAACTTTTTTTTGTCGTTGGGACATTGCAACATACCACCACCGGCCTTTGCAACCATCCTGCATGGGATATTGCTGATTTAACTTTGTTTTTCTATATGTTGACATACACTCACTGGCCCCTTTATTAGGTGCACCTTGCTAGTACTGAATTTGACCCCCTTTGCCTTCAGAACTGCCTTAATTCTTCGTGGCACAGATTCAACAAGGTGTTGGAAACATTCCTTAGAGATTTTGGTATATTATTGACATGATAGCATCACGCAGTTGCTCTAGATTTGTTGGTTGCACATCCATGATACGAATCTCCCATTCAATCACATCCTAAAGGTGCTCTATTGTATTGCAGTACAGTGACTTCATTGTCATGTTCTAGAAACCAGTGGTGAGATGATTTGAGCTTTGTGACATGGTGCATTATCCTGCTGGAAGTAGCCAATGCCATCAGAAGATGAGTACGCTGTAATCATAAAGGGGTTAGCAACAATACTTAGGTAGGCCCTAGCTTTTAATTGATGCTCACTTGGTATGAAGGGGCCCAAAGTGTGCCAATAAATCTTCCCCACACTATAACACCACCAGTCTGAACCGTTGATACAAGGCAGGATGGATCCATGCTTTCATGTTTACGCCAAATTCTGACCCTACCATCTGAATGTTGCAGCTGAAATCAAGACTCATTAGACCAGGCAACAATACTCCAATCTTCTATTGTCCAATTTTGGTGAGCCTGTGCAAATTGTAGCCTCAGTTTCGTGTTATTAGCTGACAGGAGTGGCACCTGGTGTGGTCTTCTGCTGCTGTAGCCCATCTGCTTGAAAGTTCGATTTGTTGTGCATTCAGAGATGGTATTCTGCATACCTTGGTTGTAATGAGTGGCTATTTGCATTACTGTTGATTTTCTATCATCTCAAACCAGTCTGCCCATTCGCCTCTGAACTGACATCAACAAGGCATTTCCATCAACACAACTGCCGCTCACTGGATATTTTCTATTTTTTGAACCATTTTCTTTAAACCCTAGAGATGGCTGTGTGTGAAAATCCCAGTAGTCACTTAAAAGTCACTTAAATCTCCTTTTTTCCCCATTCTCATGCTCAGTTTGAACTACAGCAAGTCTTTTTCACCACGTCTATATGTCTAAATGCATTGCGTTGCTGCAATGTCATTAGCTGATTAGCAATTTGTGTTACCAAGCAATTGAACAGGTGTACCTAATAAAGTTCCTGGTGAGTGTATATTTTTAAATTTTTTAGGTCCTTTGAATGTTATTGCTGTTTTGGTGGGGAGGGTCATAGGGTGGTGGCTGTAAGTGGGGGTGTACTGGTGTAGTGGTGTGGATGGGGAGGGGGTGGTGAGGTGGTTTGTTTTGCAAAAGGCAGTGGAACCAGATATTGGAGGAGGGAAAGAGAAGAGGCAAGTAGACCAGACTCTAGAGGAAAGGGAAAGATGGTGTAATGAGACTGGAATGTGAATTATTTATTGTTCCTAAATAAAGGGAACAAAAAACAGCTTTCTTCAGCAAAGCAAATACAAACAGTCCCTATACTGGTATATTGCAAACACGATTATGGCTCATTGCTGGTATACCAATCCCACTACTGAGCCACGGTTCCTGTCTGCTTAAATCCCGAATGGAACTTTACGTGAATCAACAGCGGGTCAGAGGGTCAAACGCTGTGGGACAGAGATGACAGTAGCTCAAGTTGATTTAAATCAAGCCTTTTTACTAGTGATTTAAATCCTGATTTAAAATCGGTTTAATTTACATCAAATACACCCTGCACCCTTCTAATTGGAAGATTGTGTAACACAGGCATTACCCAAGGTATCCAACAGGTGGCATCCTTCTGATGGTACTTAATGGACATGTATGGAGGGTGGATAGGGAGCTGCTCCTAGTGAATGGTCTCCTCAGTAGAAGTAAAAATAGGTTAGGTCAATCTCCCCTTGGTTTATGTTTTTTGCCACCATAAGTGTAGTATTATTTATTAAATAAAAGGATAAATGATAAAAATGCACAAAAAAACTTCCAGCAGTTGGCACTGTATCATTGGGTCCAATGGATAGCCAGTTCTGGATGGTCATAGATGGATAGATATGCTAAGAAACACTATAGTCTCTCTTTTACAAAATATGTATTAAGGTTTTCAAAAATAACATACACCAAAAGATCTCAATACAAAAGGTAAAAGAGTAGCAAGAAAACAAAATAATATAATACAATTCATAGTTTCATAGTTAGTAAGGTTGAATAAAGACACCAGTCCATCCAGTTCAACCTGAGTGAGTGTCTACCCCTATGCCTGTACATTGCACACTCACATTGGTCCCTACCCTCAAGGAGACCACAAGCCAAGGTCCCTATTCATATACTAGGGCCAATTTTGGACAGAAGCCAATTAACCTACCTGCATGTCTTTGGAGTGTGGGAGGAAACCGAAGTACCCGGAGGAAACCCACGCAGGCACAGGGAGAACATGCAAACTCCAGGCAGGTAGTGTCATGGTTGGGGATTGAATTCAATTCAATATGGGACAAACAGTCAATAATGGCGAAAGCAGTGCAACAGAAAACAGATACTGGTACAATAATGTCCGAAAAGACCACAAAACCAGGCTTCAAATATACAGCTATGCAAGAGTATTTGAACTTACGGGGTCTCCATCTCATGATTGATCGGGGCCATAGAAACCTTAAGGAGGAGGCCGTATTTGCCCTTTGAACGAACTGGCCCATAAGATCCCAAAACAATAAAAAAAAAAATGCAGCAGATGAGTAGAAAGAAGAAGAGAGAGAAGGAAGGGGAGGGGGAAGAAGAGAAAAGAGGGAAGGGGGATAGTCCCATGGCTCCCACACTTTCAAAACTTGGGTATGCGTGCACCCAATGGCAGGTAAGCTTCTTGTGCACCATGGGTTCATGCTTAACCTCAGCTATGTTGAGGAACTGTTGCCACCAGGAAAATGGCATTCAGGAGAAAACAAAGCCCATCTATCCTCGCTGGTGTTTGGCCAGAGTTATTATAGGTTTATGTTAATAAGCTTCCCAAAGGTTATGCACCAGGGACACAGCCAGGACAGTTCTAATCAAGAGATACATGGGAGGGCAAGTCTAGCAAATGTGAAGTAAGGTACCCCGCTCCCTACAGCCCCAAAAACACATTGGGGACATATTAGGAGCACACCGGGACACACAATCAGGGGTCATATGCCAACAACACTACAATTTGTCTCTCATAGTCTGAAAAACCAAGAGGAAGTGTTTCTTGGCATACTTATTCATCTATGACCATCTAGGATTGATTATTCTTTGGGACCCATGAAATAATGCCAACCCCTGGAACTTTTTGGCATATTGCCTGTTGCTTTACTTACCACATGTTAGTCATTTTTTACCATTTTATCTTTTTATTTCATGAATAATACTACACTTGGATCAGCCCACTCTCCCTTTTGGTTTGTTTTTGTGGAAAATATACTGTAAGGTACAGAAGTTTGTTGGCGTTTCACGGGTGCGTGAAGTTTATTGGGTATCTATTTACTGAGAACAACCTCATATTTTATATTTCATCAAACATTGGGTAATTTATTGTGTTTTTGTTCCCTAATATTAACTTTCCTAAACAGTTGCACAAATATTGGGTGACACAAAATTGAAACTTCTACTATTTTACTCTCTAGGGTGTCTGCTTTTAGAAACTAGACAAGGAAGAAGCCCCCAGATTGATGGGATTATGTGGGCCCAAAGTGTACAAAGAAAGTAGCAAGCAGTATTTAAAACATTATTGTTGCAAAAAATGTAAAAGAAGAAGCAATGGATGGCTGGTGTAATGGCTAAAACACCAACAAGGCAAGAAACACAGATACAGAAAATTCCTTGTATGTTGTTGGTCTCATAGTAGATGAGACGCGACTGTTAAATATGCGTTCTAGAATAATGATTCCTTCTTCAGGAGCTTAGTAGCAGTAAGCAAAGCATCTGTTCTATAAACAAAAGAATATATAAAGACAGGAAATTGAAAATACATATAGTAGCAGAGACCTTATATATATATCTCCAGGAGAATTAATTAATTTGGAGGAAACTGTTTTATCAGTTTCCTCTGTGGTTGGTAAAATCCAGTTGGGGACCTGGAGCCTGGAGATATATAGCGATTTATAGCGATCTGGGTGGGATGGAATCTCCAATCCTAGGACCGGGTTTGGGGAACAGACAGGAGTCTGGCTTGTTGCTTGTACAGGTGGGTCCTGGGCTTATAGCCAGTGTTGGTCATCTTACTTTAAAAAAGTAATTCGTTAAGTTACAAATTACTTCTCCCAAAAAGTAATTGCATTAGTAACTCAGTTACTACATTGGAAAAGTAATTAGTTACGCAGCAAAGTAACTGACTTTTTAAAAATATTCTATAAAGCAATTACGTTCTATAACATCTGCTACTGTGCAAGGGGCGTCTATCGTGTAACTAAGGGGCAGGTCTAGTATTACTGTAACCAAGGGGCAGATCTGTTATAGCATGTACGGAAGGGGCGGGTCTATTATTATTATATCGTGTAAGGGGCGGATTGCTACAGAAGAGGGTGAATGTTAAATTAATGGGCAGAGCTCGATATATAACAATAATAATAAATGCGCCCCTTGGTTACAGTAATACTAGACCTGCCCCTTAGTTACACGATAGACACCCCTTGCAGAGTAGCACGAGCATCGGGAGCATGCGGCATCGCCTCGTACAATTACATGCGCGGTGTAGAGTTCACTCAGAGCTGTTTAGGTTCAGCAATTTTCGTAAGCGTAAGCTCCGTAGTCCTTCGTACTGCGCTGTGCCTGTGCAGTACAGGGGGGTCGTTAACTGGCGAGGGAACTTTTCGGCAGGACACCGGAATTATACTACTGCCATCTACAGGGCTGGCCCAAGACATTGTTTTGGGGGGGGGGCAGCATTTCATTCTTGGGCCCAGGCAGCACAAACAATCACACCCACCAAAAGGCCCCCACATTCATTATTTTATATATCATGACAACTAAAATTTAATTTATCAGAAAATCCTATTAAAAATGCCATAAACCTATTCCCTATTTTGTAGACACTATTGCACAAACCAATCAATATACGCTTATTGTGATTTTTTTTTTTTTTTACCAAGAATATGAAGCAGAATACATATTGGCCTAAACCGATGAAGACAGTTTTTTGGGGGATATTTATTATAGCAAAAGGTAAAAAATACTGCTTTGTTTTTTTCAAAATTTTCATTTTTATTCTTGTTTATAGTGCAAAAAATAAAAACCACAGAGTGGGGCAGTGGATGGTGTCAGTAGGGGCAGTGGACAGTGTCAGTGGGCCAGTGGATGGCGTCAGTAAAGCAGTGGACGTGGATAGTGTCAGTGGCCCAGTGGATGGTGTCAGTAAAGCAGCGGATGGTGATGGTGTCAGTGGCCCAATGGATAGTGTCAGTAAAGCAGCCGACAGTGATGGTCTCAGGGGGCTAGTGGATGGTGTCAGTAAAGCAGCTGACAGTGATGGTGTTAGTGGGCTAGTGGGTGGTGTCAGTAGGGAAGAGGACAGTGTCAATGTGTTTTTTTTTTACCATTTTTCTTATTAGTCCTGTTGGGGGGGGGGCTTTGGTTTTAGGTCACTGAATGAACACAGGGGTCCCCCTACTGCCTGTACACTACAAGACCCAGCATGTCCAGGACTCACCCCTCCCCCATGCTGGCTCCTGTCTCAACCCCAAATATAGAATGTTCCCAGTACAGCGGGGACAGGAGAAGTCTCCCTTAGTGTGTAGAAGACCAACCAGCCCTGTGTCCCACACTGCAGAATGTTCTAACATTCCTGATTCCGCCTTCCCCTGCTCCACTCTTACCAAGTCCAACTTCTTTGGCTCCAGCTAGAGAGCATGTTTATCCCCCAGCAGGCCCCACCATGACTGAGGACACCCCCCCCCCCCCGCGCTGGAGCAGGGGCCGGGTTGCTATGGCGAATCCTTGTCTGTATTCCTTCACACTGCCCACTTGTCACTGCCGCCTGCCACCCCTCTGTAAATGCCGGCCCATTTGGTCCCATGGTAGGGCCGGCCCTGGCCCTCTAGTGGCGGTAGATGTAATTGCAGTAACGCCGCCCAAGTAATGGGAACAGCGTTACCATGAGGGGAAGATTAATCAGTTGCGGTAAGTAACTCCATTTATTTTAACTGAGTTACTTACATCACTGCTTATAGCACAGTCAGGACTAGGGTTCTGGGCTTCACCCTCCCAAGGAGTCCAGGTGTGCAAGGGAGAAGTGTGCCTGTTGGCACAGGACAGTCTGACAGAGCAGACAGAGGGCCCAAGTCGGTGGGCTGAAGCAGCCAGGAAACTGTGAGAGAGAGTGTCATCAGAGGTACAGAGTGGGTACCAAACAGAGACATAGTTGCAGGGTCCAGAGGACCAAGGTCAAAGCCTGAATAGCAGTGCTGACCAGAGAGCCAGGTGGCTTAGTATTTTCCATGTATTTCATTATTGCTTTAAAGTTAAAACCCCTGCATGGGAATCCTGGACGGACTGTTTTTTTTTATTTTACTTTAATAAACATGTGCCAAAAAAGCCCTTAAACTGCATATCTGGCATAGATTTAGCTCACTGGTGAGCTCTACATTGAAGCTAAATAACCACCAATATTACAATATGTATAATACTATACACTTACATGTCCTTATAAGTCTAAAGGCATCTATACAACAGCCAAACAGATTAAAAACCAACAAGAGCATCACAGCAGCAGGAAGACAGCTAATCCCAAATGCACAGAGGGAAGCATAAATTAAGGACCAAATGTGGTCCTATAGTGGCCATGCATGATGTGACACCAAGGAGTCTGGTAAAGAAAACGGGGAGTGAAAAAATGAGGGGAATCAACAATGTCTGAGCATAAAAACTCATGCTTAACAAACTAATAAATACACATATTGTAACTATATAAGAGCACAATACTTATGTATTGTAAAAGGCAAAGGTTATATAGATGGGCATGGAGTGCAGATAAAATCAATATGATACATGCAACTATTGCATACAATGAGGCTGCATATCCTGTCACGTGTTCAATATTAAGAAATGGCAGAAAAGTCTGTTAAGGCATAACTTATGTGCATCCGTGGTGGCAATTTTTAAAGTATAGCCAAGAGATATATAAGTTGTGCTCAAATATGTCTCTATTACTTACAAAAACAGGGTACAAACAGACTAGGGCAAAAGAGGGGGGGTTACCACGGCATTAGGCAGTTCTAATGCAGGGTGGAGGGCCCAAAACAGCCTCCTCTGTTTGTGTCTGGGATGGATGAGAGCATGATCAGCTTTCTCATACAGCCCGTCCGGCAGAGAATTGCTGCCGGGCGGCTTCCCTGCCACTTCCTGTGCGGCCAACATGCATTCCAGCATGTCACATGTCGAGCGTTCACCGTCACGCATTCTCCAGCTGAACAAAAAGTACCACCCAATGTGGCCAGAGAAGGCCGGTGAGTGGCCCCTGCGCATAGGCTTGGCTTCCCAAAAAAAAAAAAAAGGTGGGCGAAATAACAGGAAAAGACACGCATTATTATGCGATATTGCAATCAGCACCCACATGTTAGAAACATCATATCAAAATATTGGTACCTTTTGAGCATGGACCCATCCATTAGTCCCTTTATACCAGATCCACCTATCACATACAGATATGTACATAGTGAATATAAAGGGTAACACTAGAAGGGATCCATGCAAAGCTCTAGGTATTTTTCGCTGTGGTGGTTGCAGCTACTGCAAATTAAGGGTGAGTCGAACACCCCCCGGTTTCAGTTCGCACCAGAACCTGCGAACAGACCTAAACTTCGTATGAACTTTAGAACCCTATTAAAGTATATGGGACTCGAACGTTCAAAATCGAAAGTGCTCATTTTAAAGGCTAATATGCAAGTTACTGTCCTAAAAAAGTGTTTGGGGACCTGGGTCCTGCCCCAGGGAACATGGATCACTGCAAAAAAAAGTTTTAAAAACTGATGTTTTTTCAGGAGCAGTGATTTTAATAAGGATTAAAGTAAAACAATAAAAGTGTAATATTCCTTTAAATTTCATACCTGGAGGGTGTCTATAGTATGCCTGTGAAGGGGCGCATGTTTCCCGTGCTTAGAACTGTCCCTGCACAAAGTGTCATTTCTGCAGAAAAAAAAAGTCCTTTAAAATCACTCGCGGCTATAATGAATTGTCGGCTCCTGTAATACAGAGAACACTCATTGAAAGTCAGTGATGAAAAAAAAAATAATAATATCGTGAGGTTCCCCCAAATTCAATTACCAGGCCCTTCAGGTCTGGTATGGATATTAAGGGGAACCCCGCATCAAATTAAAAAAACAAATTGACATGGGTTTCCCCCTAAATATCCATACCAGACCCTTCAGGTCTGGTATGGATATTAAGGGGAACCCCGCGTCAAATTTAAAAAAATAAAATCAAATCCATATCAGACCCTTTATCCGAGCACGCAACCTGGCAGGCTGCGGGAAAAGAGGGGAGGATGAGAGAGTGCCCCCCCCTCCTGAACCGTACCAGGCCACATGCCCTCAACATTGGGAGGATGCTTTGGTGGTCTGTGACCCCTCAAAGCACCATGTCCCCATGTTGATGGGGACAAGGGCCTCATCCCCACAACCCTGGCAGGTGGTTGTGGGGGTCTGCGGGTGGGGGGCTTATCAGAATCTGGAAGCCCCCTTTAACAAGGGGACCCCCAGATCCCGGCCTTCCCCCCTGTTTGAAATGGTAAGGGGGTAAAAAAGTACCCCTACCATTTCACAAAGAAAGTGTAAAAAAAATGTTAAATAAGACAAACACACTTTTGAAAAATTCCTTTATTAAAAAAACAAAAAAACAAAAAAAAAAAGATTCCAGCTGTGCTAATCCACTCTTGCTATCCAGTGATGGATGATCATCTCTCCGGGGTCCAGCGATGGCTGATCTGATCCAGCGACGGGTGATTTCTCAATCCAGCGCAGTCCATCCATGCATCCTCTGTCTCCACTGTCGGAGACACTGTGGGGATCTCGGCAGCTGGCGTTTCTTATATGAGGAGGGTGGGGCCACCTGTCACCTAACCCCGCCCCCTCTGACGCTAGTGAGGGAAGCCGGGCTTCCCCAATGATGTATGATTGATCCCGCCCCCCTATGATGTAACACAGGTTTCCGTTAGATCATAGGGGGGCGGAGTCACCTATACATCATTGGGGAAGCCCGGCTTCCCTCACTAGCATCGGGGGGGTCAGGTGACGGGTGGTCCCGCCCTCCTCATATAAGAAACTTCAGCCGCCGGGATCCCCGCAGTGTCTCCCAAGTGGAGACAGAGGATGCATGGATGGGCTGCGCTGGGCTGGGATCTGGGGGTCCCCTTGTTAAAGGGGGCTTCCAGATTCTGATAAGCCCCCCGCCCGCAGACCCCCACAACCACCGGCCAGGGTTGTGGGGATGTGGCCCTTGTCCCCATCAAGATGGGGACATGGTGCTTTGAGGGGTCACGGACCCCCAAAGCATCCTCCCAATGTTGAGGGCATGTGGCCTGTTATGGTTCAGGAGGGGGGGCGCTCTCTCGCCCCCGCTCTTTTCCTGCAGCCTGCCAGGTTGCGTGCTCGGATAAAGGGTCTGGTATGGATTTTTAGGGGGACCCCCACGTCAATTTTTTAAAAAAAAATTGACACGGGGTACCCCTTAATATCCATACCAGACCTGAAGGGCCTGGTAAATGAATTTGGGGGAACCTCACGCTTTTTTTTTTATCAATGACTTTTAATGAGTGGACACCCCCCAGGTCCGAAATTTAAAGGAATATTACACTTCTATTGTTTCACTTTAATCATTATTAAAATCACTGCTCCCGAAAAAACGTCAGTTTTTAAAACTTTTTTTTGCATTGATCCATGTCCCCTGGGGCAAGACCCAGGTTCTCAAACACTTTTTAGGACAGTAACTTGCATATTAGCCTTTAAAATTAGCACTTTCAATTTCTCCCATAGACTTGTACAGGGTGTTCCGCGGCTTTTCGAATTTCCCGCGAACACCCCAAATTGTTCACTGTTCGCTGAACAGGCAAACAGGCAATGTTCGAGTCGAACATGAGTTCGACTCGAACTCGAAGCTCATCCCTACTGCCAATATATGAGAGTATACAAATGAATTAAATTATACAATGGGAACACTTTTTATCACCGACGCCAACTGTAAAATGAAAGGTGTGGTTTATTTCCATGTGAGTGCGGTTGCTTTTATGTAGGCAAAACTGTCCAAAAATGTTGTAAAAGAGCCTACAGTCATATCTTGAATATGAGGACGTGTAACCCAGACCTGCCTTGGGGTCGCCATGTAACAAATGCTCACAACGTTCATTTCCCAAAAATTCATATCCTCATTTTGGACAGGGTGCCCCCCCGCCCCCCCACGTGGCAGAGATTGGAATAAGAGCTTGCTCCAGGTTGGATTGAAATGGATCTTCGACCTGTCAGCAACCTCACCTCATGGTTTGAATGAGGTTACCAACAACTTCAAAACATTTTTAATATGTAAGTGAAGACATAAACGAATGAGTACACAATGATCACTACCAATAATCTTGTCCCACATCATCTTTTAATCAGCATTATTTCTCTGTCCCCTTTCTTTTTTAAATATTGTGTTTTTCTTCCAACGGTGTTATAGTATTAGCACTTCTATGCAGATGTTCTGTAACTGAACCTGATTGTATTTTTGTTTATTTTGTGTCATTTTTGTACTTTCATTGACCTTATTATGTTTTGGTAGATTGATGACCCAGGACATCCATCCACAGCAGGTGTTTTTTCCTTCATTTTTTTCTCTTTTTCATCCTAGTCCCAATTTCACACACTTTTTTTGGACGCCAAACCCGGCGTGCGCAGGCCACTGACCAGCCTTCTCTTACCGTTGGGTGGTACTTTTTGTCTATCTGGAGATAAGTAGCCAGGATTGGCACCTGGCACTTGGGGACACAGTAAGAAGATTTCTCAGTGGTCACATCTCCCTACGTGTCACACGTTGATTGTTCACCGGCACGTCACCCTGTCCTTGCTGAGCAGGGCCACAGCACACACCCTGTGTCCAGAGGACCATGCTGGAACACACACCTGCAACACAGGAAGTGCTGGGGCAGTCCGCCAGGGGTGGTTTCCCACCAAATGGGCTTTATGAGAGAGCCATCATGTTCCCATCCATCCCAGACACAAGCAGAGGAGACCGTTTTGGGAACCTCCACCCTGCATTGGAAACTAGGGTTGCGCCAATACTAAGCATTTGCACAAGTATTGGTATGCACCGATACCTGAAACCGACAACTCAAGGCTCAATTCTTTCATCTGTCAGTGGGATTCCACACTGACAACTGAAATGTAAAGAAAAGAATTCCGGCAATTATCATTTGTTAAGGAGCGGGGCCGCCCTGTCCTTAACAACCAATCACATTTCAGCTGTCAGCGGGATCCCCCTGCTGACAGATGAAATTTAAACAAAAGAATGTTGGCTAGTTTCTGTAGGCTGTAGTTGCATGCAATATATAATAAAAAATGCTGTGCTGCAGAAAGGGGGTGGGAGCAGGCCGTGGTTTTGTGTAGGCTTCTGGGGCAGGGATTGGAGCCTGTCTACAGATCCGCCCACTGTCTCCACACAGATCCGATCCTAGTGCCGTGATCTCAGTGTACAGTCACCATGGTGGCTAGGGGAAACAGAGAATAAGGGATCATTATTCTATAATGCATCAGAGTCTTGTGTATGTAGAGGTCATGTCTCATCCACTATGAGACCAACAACATATGTGGAATTTTCTGTATCTGTGTTTCTTTCCTTGTTTGTAGTTGTAGCCATTTCAGCCATTTGTTGCTTCCAAGGCAGGGGGAGGGGGAAGCGGAAAAGATCCTCCCGGATACACTGACACTTAAAGTACTCATTTTTAGATTCATAAGGAGTCCCCAGAGTGAAGAACAAAAGGATTAACATGTAACAGGAGATACAATGTGTACATATCTGCATATTAACAAAAGCAAAAGGTCATATATATTCAAAACACATTTAGACATAATAAAAAGAATAATATAGATATAAAGGACAGTCTATACATCCTGAACAAAAATATAAATATGTATAAAATGAGTATATATAAATACAGTATAGTCTGCACAGATGTATAGGAGTGCTTAGATAATGAATATAACAATTAAAGTGGGCCAAACAATGGTGGTTATGTTGCCTTTAGCCTGTGGATCCAGCATGCCTCAAGCTAGAAGAGGGACTTATTCCAGTCCCCTCCCCTGGAATTGGGGTGAATACGGTCCAAAATGAGGAATTTAATTTTAGGGAATATACCATTATGTACAATTCTTGTATGTCGACCAAGCGGGAGATCTGGATCGCATATCTGCATGCTCCTGACATGGCTGTAGGCTCTTCTCCAAAAATCCAGATTGGTCTTACCGATGTAAAACCATGTACAATCACATAACAGCATATAGACCACTCCAAACTTTTACAGTTAGCAAAATGCTTTCCTGAAAAATCTGACCATTCGGTAAGATTGGATTTTTTGCAGTGAACATGAACTTACAATAGTGGGATGAGCCACACATGTAAAAGACCACTGTAAATACAAGGGAACCTACATTTTCCCCTTTGAATTCACTCTTGACAACTTGGTCCCTCACGGACGTTGCTCTTCTAAAAGAGAACAATGGTTTTTCTGTCACAAATGGCCCCAAAGAGGAATCCAACGCTAGTATGTGCCAATATCTCTCTGCAATGTTTCTCACTTGCTGTTGGTGGTTTATGAATCTGGTAATTATTCTAAGGAGATTAGCCTCATCTTTGTGTTTTTTTGTGTATACGTTTTTCTCTTGATTGCAAGCATGCCTGCTGATAGGATCTCTTGAGAGAGGCATGAGAGTAATCTCTTAAGAGTAGTTGATCGCGTAACTGGTCCGCCTCCATCTTAAAGATGGCATCGTCGGCACAGTTTTGCCTTACCCTGAGGAATTGGCTATATGGTATTGAGTCTAGGAGTGGTTTGGGACGAAAACTCATAGCATGCAAGATTGCATTTCCAGATGCGGGTTTCCTATAGAGCTTACTGAAAAGGGACCCCCCCCCCTCCCCCCTATAGATCTCCACATCAAGAAACGCAATACTATGTTGATTGTGAGACATTGGGAAACCAAGGTTGAAATCGTTTTTGTTCATCCTTGAGAGACCAGGTAATCCTTCTTTGACCACTCAAATATGTCAGCTGTTCATGACATTGGATATAACATTGCATTTGGCACCAGTGTCAATTTTCAATTTGACATGTTTGTTGCATGCTGTTGAGAAGGTGGTGAATATTTATCCTTTATTTGAAATAAGGTCCACACTTTCACAATAGTTACATAGTTAAATAGCTAGTAAGGTTGAATAAAGACATCAGTCCAACCTGAATGAATGTCTACAGTTGTCCTTATTCCTGTACATTGCACACTCACATCGGTCCCTACCCTCATGGAGCCCACAATCCAAGGTCCCCATTCATACACAGGGCCAATTTTGGACAGAAGCCAATTAACCTACCTGCATGTCTTTGGATTGTGGGAGGAAACTGGAGTACCCGGAGGAAACCCACGCAGGCACAGGGAGAACATGCAAACTCCAGGCAGGTAGTGTCGTGGTTGGGATTCGAACCATCAACCCTTTTTACTGCTAGGGAAGAGTGCAAACCACTACACAATAAATAATAAAGGAAAGCACTTGAATCCACTCAAAAATCTAATTCAATTTAGAGGATAATTCCATCAATATGATGGGCTTCCTTCCCAGGAGCACAAACGTATTATAGAGGGAAACAATGAGGGAGGATGTGAGACCACAGCGGACTCACGAATGCTCACATCAGGACAAGAAAGCTCAAGAATATAATAAAAAAATGGTAAACTTTATTAGAAAATTTACGCAAACATCTTAACCACTTACAGACCGGACCATTTTGCTGGTCAAAGACCAGACCACTTTTTGTGATTCGGCACTGCGTCGCTTTAACTGACAATTGCGCGGTCGTGCGACGTGGCTCCCAAACATAATTTACGTACTTTTTTTCCCACAAATAGAGCTTTCTTTTGGTGGTATTTGATCACTTCTGTGGTTTTTATTTTTTGCGCCAATTTTGATAAAAACGCATTATTTTTTACTTTTTGTTATAATAAATATCCCCCAAAAATATATAAAAAAACTTTTTTTTCCCTCAGTTTAGGCCGATACGTATTCTTCTACATATTTTTGGTAAAAAAATCGCAATAAGCGATTATTGATTGCTTTGCGCAAAAGTTATAGCATTTACAAAATAGGGATAGTTTTATGGCATTTTTATTAATAATTTTTTATTATTTTTTTTTTTACTAGTAATGGCAGAGATCAGCGATTTTTATTGTGACTGCGACATTGTGGCAGACACATCGGACATTTTTGACACATTTTTGGGACCATTGTCATTTATACAGTAATCACTGCTATATAAATGCAGTGATTCCTGTGTAAATGACACTGGCAGTGAAAGGGTTAACCAGTGGGTGGCAGTGTAGGGGTTAAGTGTTCCTAGGGGTGTGTTACTAACTGTGGGGGGGTTGGGCTTTAATTTAGTGAACACTGATCTCTGCTCCAATCACATGGAGCAGAGATCAGCGTCACTAGTTGCTAGGCAGAATGGAGAAATGCTGTTTACAACGGCATTTCTTCATTCGGCCGCTCCGTGAGACGATCGTGGGTATGCCCGCGGCAATCAAGTCCGCAGGTCCCGCGACCGGACTCACGGGGTCCCGACCAGCTGATGGCAGGGCGGCAAATTTAAAGGGACGTACAGGTACACCCATTTGCCTGCCCGTGCCATTCTGCCGACGTACATCGGCGTGCGCTGGTCGGCAAGTGGTTAAACAGTAAAAAGAGACTCCACAGGTGAATTGCCCATCAAAACCTGTGGGGTCCTTTCTATGACAATACCAAATATACACAGGTGAAATAAATGGCTGTAGAAAAATGTGTAAAAAGGATCAAAACAGAAAAACAAAAAAACAAGGCATGTGGTATAAAAACAATGCTAAACACTGCTATTAAAGATGTGGGGTCATCCCCTCCTATGTTCTCTCCTGTCTTCCCTATGTACCCAGCTGAAGCTGATAGTAGATGAATGTGGGCCAGGCAAAAAATGCACACAGTTCTATCCAAAAATGTCCTTTTTGTAAGCCATATCAGGCTCAATGAACGTGCAGTTAGGAATAAGTTCCACAGATTATGGCATATAATATATAAAGTCAGGGATCCAAATGATCAGATATATGTCCATAGCTGTAACAAAATTACCTGAAAGTGCAAGTATCATCAGTCATCTGGTGGTGCAATCATATAGGATAACAGAGACCCAGTGTGTGCCACTAGTCTCACTCTCTTCTTGGTCAAATATACAGCACTCACTGGTATCCAAAAATGTCCTTTATGTAAGCTGTATCAGGCTCAATGGACGTGCAATCAGGAATAAGTTCCACAGATTGTGGCACATAATGCATAAAGTCAGGGATCCAAATGATCAAGTATCGTCCATAATCTGGTGGTGCAATCCTATAGGATAACAGAGACCCAGTGTGTGCTGCTAGTGTCACACTCTTCTTGGTCGAATATACAACGCTCACTGGTATGACTTCAATGGAGGTCCTGGTGGAACGATACCGCTATCAGCTCAGATACCATCCAGAGACAAACGAGCAGATTCCGAGTGGAGCGGAGCAGTTGCCGGTCACACAAATGTTATGCAGCATAGGTCTCATGGATCACACATCCTAAGTCTGAACAGAAAGTCTCTATGCAAATGCCCAAAACGGTCGTAAAGATGGGGGGTCATGCGGGGGGCGCACAGGAGGAGGTGACAGCAGCGTTAAACCACGCTAGGTCCTTTTTACTGTTTAAGATGTTTGCATGAATTTTCTAATAAAGTTTACAATTTTTTCATTTATTATATTCTTGAGCTTTCTTGTCCTGATGTGAGCATTTGTGAGCCCGCTATGGTCTCACATCCTCCCTCATTGTTTGCCTCTGCTAACCACTACACCACTGTGCTACCCAACTACACCACTGTGCCGCCCAACTACACCACCAATTGAAAACAAATTTTGGTGATCATCACTTTCCACTCCATTAATTCTGCGCACATTTTGTTGTTTGGTGTCACTAGATGGTGTCTTCCACAAACCTCTATTTTGAGGCTTGGACCTACAACATTTTGCAAAATGATTCCAATCATTGCATGAATTACACCTTTTGTTAAGTCGGACACTTGTTGAGCTCAGTAGCGTGTTCACTATCACAGTTGCTGCATTGGCTTTTGTTCTGTTGCACCACAAACACTTCTGCTTCTCTTTTTAATCCCTTATTGGTCCTTTCAGAATGTTCAAACAACATACATATTCTGATGGCTGATTCCGGAGTTGAATCTTTCTCCCTTAACAACTGAGCACAAACAGCATCATAGTAGATACCCCATACAATTTTTTTTGCGAGCAGTCTCAGTGTGACTGAATAGGATTGCATTCTTTCATCAGGTTTCTGAGCCATCATGTTATAATAGACAGATATGCATTTAACATTATATTTTGGTAAGCATATTTCATCAAATGTCTTGATTAAGGCATCAGAATCCTCTTTGTCCTCATTGTCTTGAAAATGAAATGACTCCTATTTATCTAGTGCATCTGAACCAGCAAAATTGAGAAGAGTGTAAGCTTGTATCTTTTTTGACTTGTCTGAGAGTCCTGCTTTGCTGTACATTTCCCATTCTCTTTTAAATTTCAGACAGTTATTAGCGATGTCATTATCAAAGATTAGGGGTTGTATAACACGTAGATCCTGAGCCATGATGTTTCAGCTGTCTCAACTCTGTCACAATGCAGATTTTGTGGAAGCAATGATGAGTTGTCAGATAAATCTTATGAAGAACTTCTTTATTTCCAGCCAGCAGTGAGCGGCGTGTAAACCTTTTTTTTTTAAGTTTCACTTCAGAACTTTACACCCCCAGGTCCTCACACATCTATGTAAATCTGCTATTCTACACAACCATATCTTCTATTCCCTATTAAATTATTTTAGAAATTACGTAATGTTTTGGGGGGTTTATGTATAAAGTAACCTTCAGGCCTAAAATGATTTATTTGGAAGGTAAACAAAAAAAAAATGCAAAAACAGCTCAGGCAGCGAAAGGGTTAAACTGAACCGCAACCCAAATAATGGAGAAACGGCACATCCTCGGCATTCTGTAAAATATATAAATAAACTAGAAAATAAAAATTTCCTAAAAGAATAAACCACTTATTTATTAACAGTTTTTTTTTTGTTTTTTTGTTTTTACAGGATGCTGGTTATGCTGTTCTTTCTCTACTTCTTGTGATAAATGTTCTGCTCTTCTGTGTCACTGTTTCCACCTCTGTTTTTGATTGCCGGTCTCTCTACAAAGTACAGCCAGGTCACTCAATCACCCAGGTAAGAGACATATGAGATTACTGTAAAAAAAAGTGTCAAGTCAAGGCACCAGAAAGGTCTAACATCCACCTTTGGAAAACCTATTTGCTTTGAGATCCTTGTCCCAGCTCTCCTCTGTGGCCTTAACTAGTATTGTGTTTAGCCATCACCCTGCTCTAGGTACTTATGAATGATAACCAACACCGGGGCCAGGCGAATGTTTCACTAGTCAGTGACAATTTGGGGGACAACAGGAGCAGACAAGGGAAACGGCATCCAGGTTGGTGCATAGAAAGGCAGCGGCAAGCACCAACAGGCTCAATCCATAGGGCAATGGAGGGAAAGGTGCAGATGATATGGAGAAGTGCCAGAGTTCAGTCAGGGACTACATGTTTCAGGGATTTACCCCTTTGTCAGGTTACATGATCTGAGACATCAGGGGATGGATATATAAATACTAGCATTAGGCGGTGTGACAGTCTACTTATGAATGATAACACCACAGGCCCCACCTCTTTAATCAGATAATTTTTTTTTTCAAATATATAGAAATATTCATATTGGAGAGGTTAGGTTGTAAACCTAAAAGTGTACCTGTATGTATTGGACATCTTCCAATGGGGATACCACAGAAAACAACATTTAAGAGGTGACAGTATTGCCTCCTGAATGCCTATCTGCAACTACACAGCTGTGAAAAGCAACCCACCACAGACCACCCTTAGGGTGTAAAGAAACCCTTATGTAGCGTACACACGATTGGAAATTCCACCAGCAAAAGTCACATGAGAGCTTTTGGTAGGGAAATGCGACCGTGTTTATGTTTCCATCAGACTTTTGCTGGCGGAATTCCCGCCAGCAAAAGATTGAGAGCAGGTTCTCTATTTTTCAGTTGGAAAAAGTTCCTATCTGAAAATGCGTTCGTCTGTAGCAATTACAATGCGTAAAATTCCTACGCATGCTTGGAAACAATTCAACACATGCTTGGCAGCATTGAACTTCATTTTCTTGGCTCATCGTAGTGTTGTAAGTCACTGCGTTCTTGATGGTCGAATGTTCAGAGAACTTTTGTCTGACCGTGTGTATGCAAGCCAAGCTTGAGCTGAATTCCGTCGGAAAAACCATCCAAAATTTTTTCCAACGGAAATTCCACTCATGTGTACGGGGCATAAGAGTGGATCTCATCTCACTTAGATTTTCTTCTTCTTCCTATTGCATCTCAAGGAAAGGAAGTAAAGTGGAAACTCACTAGCAGGACACAGTATAAGCAAAAAAAAAAAAACGACCTCCTTGTTAGAGAGATCCACTTTCTTTATTTGTTCCAATCACCAATGTCACCAATAATGGTACTGAGGGTAAATCCAAAAATTTGAGTTGCCACCAGAACAGGAATAGAGAGGAAATCTTCAAATGGTGACACTTGTTCCCACAACAGCTGTCTAAGCCCTTATACAAACGGTCAGAGATTCCGACGGAATGTGTCCGATCGGACCATTTTGTCGGATATTCCGACTGTGTGTGGTCTACATCATACTGTTTCCGTTGGAGTATCCGACGGACCAAGTTTTCCAACTTGTTGGTAAAATTTTCCAACAAAATGCTGCGATCGGACATACTCCGATCATGTGTAGAGAATTCCGATCGGACAAAGTGCCACGCATGTTCAGATCAAATTCCTAAACCAAAGCTATTGGCTACTAGTGTGAACGTAGTCCCGTTGTAACGAAATAATGTCATCACGACGGATTTTCCGACAACTTTGTCCGACCGTGTGTATGCAACAGTTTCGGACAAAATCCGTCGGACAAAATCTGACGGACAAGATCAGACGGATTTGGTTGTCGGAATCTCCGACCGTGTGTACAAGGGCTTAGGCTTCGTGTACACTGGCCTACATTTGCCATGACCTTGAAAAAATGCGGCAAAATCTTGGTATGTTTTTGCCGTGTTTTTGCATTTTCTCATCTCATTTTTTGGTCAAAACTTTTCTATCCTGAACGCAATTCTTCAGGAGACAGAGGTTAAAGCTCACCCAAATGTGGCGGATCCTAAACTGCTAAAAGCCTATGTGTACATTGATATGTAGGTTTTTATGAAGTTGAGTTTAGAAGCTTTGGCAAAAAAAAGCCAAATGCTCCTAAACTCAAGTTTAGGATCTGCCAGTGTAGGCTAGGGTACATAAAGCCTAAAGCCCCATACACACGGTCGGACTTTGTACAAACTTTTCCGTGGACTTTTGTACAAAGGGCGTGATCCACAAGTTTGTATTGCATACACACGGTCGGACTTTTTGACAACAAACACGAACGTAATGACGTCACAACGTACTGACGCTGCTTCAAAAGAGGACGTTCAATGACTCCAGCGCCACCTTTGGTGAACTTCTGTATTGTAGTCTGATCTTTTGCATTGGTTCTGAGCATGCGTGTTTGTACCTTGTACAAAAGTCCGATGCTTTTGCATACACACGGTCGGACTTTGCTCCATCGGACTTTTGTTGCCAGAAAGTTTGTCCGTTCGCACAGCCAACAAAAGTCCGATGAAAACAGAAAAAGTTTGTCCGATGGAGCGTACACACAGTCGGATGTTGCTCCAAAACAGCTCATTTGCATGTTTGTTGTCAAAAAGTCCGACCGTGTGTGCTCTGCCTTTAGAAGAGATTTTCTTCACATTGGAATGGTATTCTCTCACATCCTACTCAGTCTACAGGAAGTGAAAGGAAATCTCCTGAGACACAGGTGTTGAAAAAAAAAGAAAGTTAGTGGTTTTAACCCTTACTCTACTTTATCCAAAATGATTTTTGGCTTTAAATATACTTTAAACATACACACCACTAAACAAGAAAGGGGAAATAGTTTTGTGCTGTTGACTTGAACTTTGTCTCTTCTAATGTTTTAAGAAGAAGTTTGCCAATCATCACCCAAAACTGTCATATCAGATTTCAGTAAAATAAAGCCTAATGGCAGTAAAATGTTTAATTCTGTTTAGTATAGGGGGCGTTAAAACCTTTTGCAAGATATTTATTGCCACTTGTGTCTCTAAGATGGGAAATCTCTCCAATGAGGGCACTGTAGGCAGGTGCAGTCTGCTATCTCCAGTTGGAGCTCTTCTGTATCAGCACTGTTGTTGGAGAGGAACCTCTGTTTTCCTGGGTCACTGGGGAAGCTATCTTATTGGACACTGTTACCCTCAATGACCCTAGCAGTCATTCTGGGTCAGGCAGAGACTTTATAAGGCCCTGGCTCCCAGGCTTGGTGCATTTTTTGTGAGTTGGTAAAGTAGGGATAGGTACTCTGCCTGTTAGAGAGAGGAAGGGAAAAGTTCCTGATGAGGTACTCCTCCTGTTTGGGCACAAAATGGCCAGGCCACATTCTGCCCTCTGAACAGAAACTTTCAATCTGATGGATAACTGCTCTCATGCGTCACATTACTGTAAAACAATACTCTCCTGCGCTATGGTGCTTTTGCTATGTGCAGATAGTATAGTCCACCCATTAGTTGATGGAAAAGTCTCTGATCTTGCAGCCCTCCTCATAACAATGGGTATCCATGAAACTATAAAAAAAAGAATAAAAGGAGGGCACACCGACCTAGTGCATTACCACTCAAACGTTTTATTAAAATTGTATAAAAACAATGGTACTACTCACAAACTGATCGTAAAGACAAGCTTATCTTATCGGTCAAGCAGCATCTCATGGCAACTGCAGACAGGACATGATGTCAGAAAGATTGGATGGTACCCCAAATGACTTTAACGTTGACGCGTTTTAGGGGGTTAACCCCTTTCATCAGAGCCTAGACGGTCAGTGACTGATCTTTCCTGAGGGCCCTATTATATACATAAAGGTATATAATCGTTTGGGGTACCTTCTGATCTTTCTGACATGTCCTGTCTGCTGTTGCCATGAGATGCTGTTTGACCGATAAGATAAGCCTGTCTTTACGCTCAGTTTGTGAGTAGTACCATTGATTTTATACAATTTTAATAAAACTTTGAAGCGGTAATGCACTAGGCCAGTGCACCCTCCTTTTCTTCTTTTTTCACATTACTGTAAACCGTGAGTGCACCCAGTTGGGCAGCCTTCCCAGGGGTTTTTTGAACTGCTGCTTTACTATTTTAATACAAGTTCTTCACTGCACCTATGTGACATTATTATTGCCAAACCAGGCTGCACTCCACCTACAGCACAGACAGAACAAAAACATATTTTTAGCAGGATAAGGTCCATGAATTACTGATCTTATGACAGCTCCCTTAAATTTCTATGAGTATTACAGGCACAGGAAATGAGATGTAAATTAGATCCTAGTAGAACCTACCTCTGCCCCACTCCAAAGTAAATGTTATATATTAGGCTTTAAAGTCTTTATGAATCCTACTGACCACATTTATTTTAATTCAAAGGGTTAATAATATGTGAAGTTTCAGATGTTCCTCAAAAGAAAGTACATATGTGTCCATTTAAAAATCAAGAAAATTGACTACATCAGCAAATAACTTTATTTACATGACTATTCCTCATTCCCTACCCCATGATAAAACATTCAGATTCATTGATTAAATTTGCACTGTAAATGGACCAGTGTATACAAATTTGCAAGTTAAACTGGCCCCACATTTATAGGTGCTCTTAGTTCAGCATAATTAGTGATTTATACAAAAGTGACTCCAAACTTATGATGTATATATGTAATAGCATAGCTGCCAACATTGTAAAAAAAAAATCGGGATACTTTTTTGGCAGTAGGCGGAGTTGTATTATAATTAGGGGGCGGGCATGGGGGTTATAGGTGTGGCATAGAAAAAGGTGAAAATGAGGCACGCGAAGTCCACAGACTGGCCCCCACATCCACAGACTGGCCCCCACATCCACAGACTGGCCTCCACAGACTGGCCCCCACATCCACAGACTGGCCCCCACATCCACAGACTGGCCGCAACATACTCACTCACGGACTGGCCCCCAACAGGACATATGATCTCCTGTCCTCCAACGACAGCCATCGTTACCGCGCTGACTTTGAACTGTGACGACGCCCACTGCTCTTCACACACACACACTGGCGGCGGGGGTGGGCGGCGCCACAGGTTCTCTATTGAAGGCCAGCTTCTGGTCTTCTTAAAAATGGCGGCCGGTGGAGACATTGTCTCCGACGGCCGCGGACCTCTAGCGGCCGGCGTAAAAAAAACGGGAAAATTTGAACGTCCTGGGAAATTCGGGACAGTTGGCAACTATGTAATAGATTGTAAGGGAAAGGTCTCACAAGCTTAGATATGTAATAACTGGATAGGGATGAGCTTCGAGTTTGAGTCGAACTCATGTTCGACTCGAACATTGCTTGTTCGCCTGTTCAGCGAACAGTGAACAATTTGGGCTGTTCGCGGCAAATTCGAAAAGCCGGAACACCCTGTACAAGTCTATGGGAGAAATGCAAAGTGATAATTTTAAAGGCTAATATGCAAGTTACTGTCCTAAAAAGTGTTTGGGGACCTGGGTCCTGCCCCAGGGGATATGGATCAATGCAAAAAATTTTTTTTAAAAACTAATGTTTTTTCAGGAGCAGTGATTTTAATAATGATTAAAGTGAAACAATAAAAGTGTAATATTCCTTTAAATTTCGTAGCTGGGGGGTATCTATAGTATGCCTGTGAAGGGGCACATGTTTCCCATGCTTAGAACTGTCCCAGGACAAAGTGTAATTTCGCAAGGAAAAAAAAGTCTTTTAAAATCACTTTCAATTGTCGGCTCCCATAATACAGAGAACACTCAATGAGTGTTCTCTGTATTACGGAGCTGACAATTCATTCATTGATAAAAAAAAAAAAAAGAAAGCGTGGCGTTCCCCTAAATTCAATTACCAGGCCCTTCAGGTCTGGTATGGATATTAAGGGGAACCCCACGTCAAATTAAAAAAAATTGACATGGGGTCCCCCTAAATATTCATACCAGACCCTTTAACTGAGCACGCAACATGGCAGGCCGAAGGAAAAGAGGGGGGGACAAGAGAGCGCCCCCCCTCCTGAACTGTACCAGGCCACATGCCCTCAATGCTTTGGGGGTCTGTGAGCCCTCAAACCACCATGTCCCCATGTTGATGGGGACAAGGGCCTCATCCCCACAACCCTGGCCGGTTGTGGGGGTCTGCGGGGGGGGCTTATAAGAATCTGGAAGCCCCCTTTAACAAGGGGACCCCCAGATACCAGCCCCCCGTTTGAAATGGTAAGGGGGTACAAAAGTACCCCTACCATTTCACAAAGAAAGTGTAAAAAATGGTTAAATAAGACAAACACACTTTTGAAAAATTCCTTTATTAAAAATAAAAGAAATAAAAAAAAGATTCCAGCGGTGCTAATCCATTCTTGCTATCCAGTGATGGATGATCATTTTTCCGGGGTCCAGCGATGGCTGATCTGATCCAGCGACGGGTGATTTTCAGTCCAGCGCTGTCCATGTATGCATCCGTCTTCTGTCTCCACTGCGGAGACACTGCGGGGATCCCAGCGCTGACGTTCTTATATTAGGAGGGCGGGGCCACTCGTCACCTGATCCCGCCCCCTCTGACACTGGTGAGGGAAGCTATGGGGTTCCCCAGTGACGTATGGGTGACCCAGCCCCCCTCTGATGTAACGTAGTTCGAGTCCCATAGACTTTAATAGGGTTCTAAAGTTCACACGAAGTTTAGGTCTGTTCGCAGGTTCTGGTGCGAACCGAACAGGGGGGTGTTCGGCTCATCCTTATAACTGGATCAGAAGATTGGAGCACAACAGCAATATGTTGAAATCCAAAAAATAGATTTTATTCCAAGCATGTAGTAAACTTAATAGCCAACACATTTTGGGGCCACACTTTGCTCCCTTCATCAGGGACAAAAAGAGAGGACTTAGGTTATACATAAAATCTGGAAAATTGTATATTAAAGAATTTCTGTCCTCTTCAGGAGCTGATATCTGTTGCAGCCCATGATCCAACTTCTACATTTACATCCCAAGTTTTCTAGGGAGTTCTTTGGTGTACAAAATCAGCACACATCTCTCAGAGATGCCCCATTAATACACTATCAGCATGATTCACATTTATAAGAAATTTGTCTTTATACCCTCTAGCCTTAAACCTTAGTCATAATATTTTGTCTTTCTCCTCCAAAAATAATGTATTTTATTTTCTTGTTTTCTTCCCTTCCGAAGATGTTTGTGATAAAGAATGATGCCGTCCTTATGAATCCTGGTGCCATTCCCGTTCCTGTACCTACCACTTATGCTCAACCACCACCTGCGCCAGCCACCACCAACATATCCATTAATTGTAGTTAAACCTTGATGAATCCATTAATAAAGAACACCTGTCACTTGCCTATTTTAATGGGATGAACCAGCTTTCTATTGGATTGTTTTCTAATTATTACGAATTAGTAACTTAGCAATATTAATACATTTTTCGGTTGATTTTCTAAAAGTGATTACTATTGCCAAAAAAGGTTGAACTGGGACTCACCTTGAGAAAGGGAATTGTCTTTTTCACTTCTACCAGTTTTCTGCTATTAATGCTTTGTTTTGTTTTTTAAAGGGTTTTTATTTGCCAAGTGTACATACATAGTAGGAAAAATTAAAATAGGTTACAATCGTAAGTCTACATAACATCACATAATTTTCTTCATGAAGTCCTAGACTTCCATCCTAGATCCATATTTCTAAACTCAATATAGCAAATAGTACAAATAACACTTTTTCTGTTTTGTTTTTGTTACCATGCTATGTATAACTTTTAACATAGTCATGTAAAGGAGTAATAAAAAAAAATCCAGAGGTAAATTCCTCTGTAAACTCTTGTGATGTGTGCTGTTATTCATCCATTATCTATAAAGCATATTCTCATATTACAATGCATTCAGATCTCAGAGCATACATATTTCAAAGGAAGCATCTTAAAGTACCAGTTTGTACAGTATGTCCAGAATTAGGCCATTTACCCCAAACTCTATTGATTTTTTTAAGCAACCTCTGGCTTCATAAGTCCTTTTATATAATGTTACATTGGCATTAGAGATGGTCTTGCGGTTCGCCCAGTGGTCGGTTTTGCGGCAAATTTTGCTCGTTCACAATTCGCCAAACCGGCGGACTTCTGGCGCTGTTCGTGGTGGCCATATTTGTTTACATTGTGAAGAACTTTGACCCATGACACATCCATCATGGGGTACAGGACAGCCAATTGAGACATTTCAGCACATGGACATACCCCCTACCTTTAAAAATAGACCTGATCTGGCGGCCATTTTACATTGTATTTTGTCAGTGTAGGGAAAGGACGCTGTGTGGAGCAGGGACAGTCAGTCTAATCACTAGCTAGCTAATTAGCTATTACTATTAGGTACACAAAAGTCCTTTTAAGGACTGGTATAGGCGTACAGTATATAGGGTTGTAATACACCTATAATATACTTTCTTTCAAGTATATTATGGTGCACTGCTGAGTGTTTGCTGACCGATTCTGCAGCTGTCTTTTTATCAGCGTAGGGAGGGACAGTTTGGTGTTTGGAGCAGGGACAGTCTGCAAATCACTAGCTACTAGGTCCACAAAGGTCCTTTTAAGGACTGGTATAGGTGTACAGTACATAGGGTTGTACACGTATAATATACTTTCTTTCAAATATAGACAGCCCAAGGAGGAGGTTGGTCACCGGTGTTGCTGCCTACTCTGAGATCTCTAATTATAGCGGTGGGGAAGGTGACGTCGATGATGACATGTCTAGTGATGTCACGTGGGTTCCCACAAGAGAGGAAGAGGAGGGGAGTTCAGAGGGAGATATGGACCAGCAGATAGGGAGGAGAAGCAGGCGGAACTTAGATTGCACAGGGGGGACAAAGCAGACTGCTAATGTATCAGGAGCAAGGCATCATCCATGTACGGGCACATCTGGCGCTCCCAGGATGCCGGCACATGGCGCCGCAGTGTGGGCTTTTTTTAACGTGCCTGCTGCTGACAATAGTGTTGCCATCTGCAGCCTTTGCAGTCAACGCATAACTCACGGTAAGCCTGTTATGGATTGTTTAATACTTTGATTAAATGACTATTTTCTATTATGTCAAGATATATGCTGAATCTCCTTACTCAAAATGCCTCACCTAGAGACCCCCCCTCCCATCGGAGAGAGTCCAGGAGTCCACAAGCCATCAGCAGAAAACCTGGATGAAACTGGCCAGGACCCCTTAGATAAGGGTCCTCCAATCTCTGCTTGACAGCACAGAATACACCTAAGATGATGCTTTGCAAACAATGAGTCATCTTCTACTATAAAGGGGCTATATGCCCAGAACAATAAAGGAAGTTTTTCACTGAACAGTGTGTGTCAGCGTACTCCTTCTAAACATGCATGCATGGACACTTGAATTAGACCAGGTGCAGATAACTCGGCCAGAGATTTGTCTGGGATCCAAAACAGCTTGGCAGCTCAACGTGAGGCTCTCGGGTTGCGAACCGGAGGAACAGCCGACCAAGAGGCCACTGAGGAGGAATCACCACAGGAGGGACAGAGACTGATCAACTCTGAAAATACAGTAAGATATCACATTCATATCTTGCTAGTATATCCCATTCCCGTGTGGGTCCGTCTCTGTGTCCGCGTCGGCTGCCGAAGGTCGCCAAAAGACAGGTAATACTTGCCCGAGGTCCATTATATGAACCTGTATTCCGATTATCTGCAGCTTGTAAGAACATTGTGTTGTTGTATTGTACGAGTCTGTGTTGTTGTATTGTACGAGTCTGTGTTGTTGTGTTGTATGAGTCTGTGATTGTGTTGTATGGGTCGGTGATAAATGATGTATGATGTTGAAAGAGATTGACACACAGCTGGGTCCCAGCTGACCTGGACATACTCCTTTGGTACCGGTGTTAGTGATGTGTAGCACTTCACCCAGAAGGGGGGCGTCAGGGACAGTGGACAAACTCCTTTGGTACCGGTGTTAGTGCGGTGTAGCACTTCACCCAGAAGGGGGGCGTCAGGGACAGTGGACATACTCCTTTGGTACCGGTGTTAGTGTGGTGTAGCACTTCACCCAGAAGGATGTGTCAGGGACAGTGGACATACTCCTTTGGTACCGGTGTTAGTGCGGTGTAGCACTTCACCCAGAAGGGGGTGTCAGGGACAGTGGACATACTCCTTTGGTACCGGTGTTAGTGCGGTGTAGCACTTCACCCAGAAGGGGGTGTCAAGGACAGTGGATAAACTCCTTTGGAAAGGTGTTAATGCGGTGTAGCATTTCACCCAGAAGGGGACACAGGTGATGTGGAAGGAAAATATTCTGTGTGGTCATTATAATTCAAACATACATGTCTATTACAACTCGTGCAAAAGTCATGTCATAACTGTGTTTGTGGATTGATGTTCAGCATTTTTGAAGGAGGTTGGAAGGTCAATTGGGTCTATAGAAAGTGAATGTAGAAAGAGTGGACAGGAACCGATAAGGTGTCCTGAACAAGTGGGAGATTTAGAAGAAACAGAGGGAAGTGAAAATTTGAGGATCTCATTGTTGAATATTAACTGCTGTACTTATCTGTCTGTTAAATGTCTTGTTGAGGGAAGTGAGTGGTCACGCACTACCCGACCCCTATTCTGTGGCCGTCTTGGACGGGCAGAACCGTGACTGAGTCTACGTTTTGGGAAGACGCATCAGGGGCGATCCAGGTGGCAGTCGAGCATTGTAGACAAAACCTCTCTCTGTCTTACTATCCGTTTTGTCCTCGTTAACTTGAGATTGGGATATAGTCTGAACCGGTACCAGGTGACGAATAGAGGAATTGCCAGACCCTTTCAGAATCCAAGGCAACCTCGTGACCCGTCTAAAATCCTGAGCAGACACATAAATATCCCAGTCATCAAGACAGAAAATAATGGGGCAGAAATTGGTTAAGCCAGGGAAAGGGAAACTCGAGAGAGAGAGAGGGAGGAATTATGTTAAGAAAGCAAAAAAATTTGCGAAGATTTGTAGCATCACCATTCCACCAGGGAGTAGATTGCAGCCGGAGGAATGGTGAAAATACTGTAGGAAAAATGAGAGGTGTTACCTGACAATGGTTTACTGAAAACTGCAGAAGCCTAGTATAATGTGTGCAATATTGGAATTTATTTGAAAGTATGCAACATGATGAAGCTTTAGTTATGAGCCTGTCAACATTTTTATAATGCATATCACTGATGGGTCTAGCAAAATAGAATATCAGGCAATGCATACTGTACGTTAGAAGTATCGCTGAGATAAAAGAAATATAAGCCTGAAGACTCATTTTTGAGTATGGCAGAGCATTCTGCAGCTATGCTCCTCACCCCTATCCTTACGCTTCACTGCAAGAAGTGAGGTGACCCCTCCCTTCAGATCCCTGTGTGAGAGACTGTGTGTAGGCATGTTAACGGTTGAAAGGCTGTGAGATTACTGGTATAACGTGATGTTTGTATGTGTGGGATATACAGGACCGGGTTGATTTAGTTATTCTAGCAGGCTAGAATATTAAAGGAATTTTGCAAGTTGAGAAAACAGTAGTTAGACAATGAAACAGTACAAAAGAGAATATATGTTTAGAATGGATGTTATGAAGAAATATGCAAATGTAAATGAAAGAAAAGGCTGAGAATGTTTTGATTACTTTAAATGTAGCAAAGACCACTCACAGGAAACAATTAATAGAAGAGATGGAGAGTTTTCTGATGAAAGTTGCCGAGTAATAGGCAGTGGAAAAAACCCTACTTAGCAGTAATAAGAAATCTAGTCAGTTTATGTGAAATTAAAGCTGGAGGCGCTTACTGGCCCATCCTGGAGAAAAGTCTCCATGATGCAAGGATTGTCGATGACAATACCTTTAATTCTGGTGTGGAATTCTGTGAGTAGCTGTGCGAGTGGGCGGGGGGCAGACTGGCTAATCAAGCTACAAGTATCCGAAATGTTACTCAAGACAAAACGGAGTCATTAGGAAAGTTTTACACTGGACTGTCACAAGTTTTTTTTTCAGATTTGGTATTCATCCCCCATAATATGGCACACAGCCAGATACTGTCTTCAGCCTTTGTGGCAAGCCTCAAGGAGTCAATCTGAAAAGGCCTCACCATGGCCCAACCGGAGTACTGTGTGCAGCAGCAGCAACAATATCAAAACCCTGGACATCCCACCTCGGAACACCAGGATCTCCTATGCTAGGAATTGGGCAAGCCTGTGTCACTAACCCATGTCAGGGCAATCTCTTCAAAGAACTCAGAAGGCCCATTAGCGAGGGTTACCCTACCCATTGAGGGACATCCAACCACTTTCCTAAGTGGCACAGGTGCAGCCAGAAGCGTGATTAGAGAAGAGGATTTACCTGACCACTCATACCTTTCCGATATTGACATATCTTGTGTGGACATAGATGGAACTCCCAGAACTAACCCATTGACCCGCCCCCTACACGTTGGAAAGTACCCAGACCTTCTGGCTCGATTCTTTGTCTCTTCCACCTGTCCACTCAATCTCTTGGGAGCAGATGTACTGTCCAAATTTCACACTTCTATTGTCTTCTTTGAAGATGGATCTATTACTGTCTCTTCTCCACTGGACATTAAGGACACTTCTGCTATGGTCCACAGGAGCTGAGGATGTAGGACATTTAAAGGTGCCACCAGTCATGGTGCAGTTGAAACTTGGAGCTCCCCTGCCCTGGAAACCCTCTAAAGTTATCCCAATCTGCAAATCTATTTCACAGCATGTCAAATCCCTCATGTCAAATGGCGCCCTGATACCCTGTACATCTCCATACAGCACACTTCTGTTCCCTGTGAAGAAGAGAACCCCCAAGGCAGAACCAGACATGTACAGAATGGTCCAGGACCTCCGAGCAGATAATGAAGCTATGGTCCGGAAGCCTCCTTACTGATGCAACCCATTTATGATGCCCTGAAGTCTGAGCCCTTCCAAATGTCCTCAGAGGCAATATCCAACTTCGAGGCCCTCAAACAAGCCATTTCATTATCTTCAGTTTTAGGGCTTCCAGACTACGAAAAAATGTTCAAGCTCTTTGTATCCGAACATCTGGGACATCGCTCCCATACTCAACCAGATCCAGCCGAAAAATCTGTCCACTGCCAGACATTTGAGACTCCAATGTTCCCTCCTTCTACCGGACAACATTACTCTATTAAGTTGTCAAAACACTGAACCCTTCAACCCTTTTTCCACTTCCCGAGGGGGGAATAGAGGAGGAGCCACCCCATGACTGTTTTCAATTAATGCGTCTGGAAACCACACATATTCCCAATGTGAGTGAAATACCCCTGCATAAATTCAGGTCTAACACGGTTCTACAAGCTGAAGCCTTACCACCGGGGATGTCTGCACAGGAGACAGAGCTGCAAGAAAAAGAGCCAACATTCATACAGACTCAAGATATGCTTTTAGCGTTGCCCATGACTTTGGTGTTATCTGGAAGGCCAGAGGATTCCTGACAGCTGCAGGAGCACTTGTGAAACACAGTCCAGCTATCAATGACCTGATGGACGCCTTACTTCTCCCAACCCAAGTGGCTAATTTGAAAGTAAAAGCACACGGCAAACTGAACTCGAAGGAAGCCAGAGGCAATCATCTAGCCGATTCAACTGCCAAACAGGCAACCAGCGGTCCACGAGAAGTTGAAATAGAGTGGTAGAAGACCACCCCGTGCTTGCCCTACAGACTGTCCCAGTGGACAGAGTTTATCTGAAAGAACTACAAGAAGCAGCAAGTCCTGATGAGAAGGAAAGCTAGAAGCAGAGGGGAACAACCCTCAAGGATGGACTATTCGAGTGCAACAAGAAGCCTTGCTTACCCAGGAATATGTACTCGGGTGTGGTACAATGGGCACATGGAGCTTCCCATCTGTCAAAGACTCTTATGAATGTAGCTTCAGGAATCACTCCACTGACTAGCAACTTCTGTAAGTCGTGCACCATTTGTGCCATATGTAACCCGGGATGCACAGAGAAGATGCAGCAGAAACACCTGGCAAAGCCCTTGTACCCTTTCCAGCGGATACAAATTGACCACATCCAAATGCCAAAGATTGGATGATTTGAGTACACAGCCTACCACCCTCAAAGTAGCGGTAAGGTAGAAAGAATGAATGACACATTAAAGACTTGAATATTAAAATGGCCCAAGAGACTGGTATGCATTGGCTGGACAGCCTGCCCATTGCCCTGTTCAGCATCAGATACACACCAAGGGGAGAACACTCCCCTACCCCCTTATGAGATTTTGTTTGATTTAGCCCCTAGACTTGGTTGTTATTTTCCACAGTTATAACTGCAGTCTGATGTGTTGACTAATTATGTAACCGCATTATCACGAGAATTAACCCGAATATGTGCCCAGGTGTTTTCTTCCATTCCAGATCCTGAATTAGATACAGGAACACACCAACTACTGCCTGGAGATTGGGTGCTGGTAAAGACATTTGTGGGAAAAAGGTCTCTTGAACCCAGATATGATGGTCCCTTCCGGGTGCTGCTGACCACAAGCAAATCTGTAAAGTTGGCTGGGAAAAACACTTGAATCCACCCCTTCCACTGTAAGAAAGTCCCAAGTCCGGAGGACAAGACATTGACTGCACCATGATGTCTACATTGTATATCCTTTTTCTGTTAAATCTGGTGAGGGCCCAACAGGTGGCTATCACTAAGAGGGGTGCTCCTGAGGGAAGTTTTCACCCACATGTGTATATAGATGCCATAGGGGTCCCAAATGAATATAAAGCCCGAGACCAAGTTAAGGCAGGTTTTGAGTCTTCGATTCCCATAATCACTGTCAACAAAAATGTAGACTGGATAAATGACATATATTACAACCAGCAGTGGTTTGTAAATTACACTAGAGATGCCCTGCAGGGGATTGCTGACCAATTAGCATCCACATCTTACATGACATTTCAGAATAGGATGGCCTTGGACATGATTTTAGTGGAGAAGGGGGGTTGTTTGTAAAATAATAGAAGGTACAGGGAGATGCTATACATACATACCTGACAACACCGGTCCGAATGGTAAGGTCACCCTGGCCATAAAATGTTGGAAAGCCCATCAGTAGAGCTGAAGAAGAATTTGGGTATAGATCAGCCAAGAGATCAGTGGTTTGGGTGGTTGGCAGAAGACCTTGGCTCGGATAGGTACTGTAATACTAGTTATTCTGGTATTTCTAGCTACTATAGTATGTTATTTTATTCCATGTGTAAAGAAATTCCTAGGCAAAAAGTTGACCAAGCGATCCCAGTGATGATGCAGCAGGATGCAGCAGGATGAGGACTATAAGAAGCCCTATGCCCCATTACAGTCCCTCCCCATATCTACAAATTATAAGATCATTCAGCCATAGGGATAGCATCTGACTTCCACATGTGCAAAGACTGTGGCAAGGGGGGTGATGGGCTAGCCATCAACCGTCTAACGTACAGCAAGAAAAAAGTTCCAAGGCACATGAGGACAGATGAGTTAGACCACCTACTGGGGACAGAATAGGAAATAGACATTTCAAGGGGGGACTGTTATGGATTGTTTAATACTTTGATTAAATGACTATTTTCTATTATGTCAAGATATATGCTGAATCTCCTTACTCAAAATGCCTCACCTAGAGACCCCCCCTCCCATCGGAGAGAGTCCAGGAGTCCACAAGCCATCAGCAGAAAACCTGGATGAAACTGGCCAGGACCCCTTAGATAAGGGTCCTCCAATCTCTGCTTGACAGCACAGAATACACCTAAGATGATGCTTTGCAAACAATGAGTCATCTTCTACTATAAAGGGGCTATATGCCCAGAACAATAAAGGAGGTTTTTCACTGAACAGTGTGTGTCAGCGTACTCCTTCTAAACATGCATGCATGGACACTTGAATTAGACCAGGTGCAGATAACTCGGCCAGAGATTTGTCTGGGATCCAAAACAAGCCCAACACTCACCTAGGGACGACCGCCTTAAGAAGGCACATGAGCTACCATCACCGAGCCCAGTGGGAGCAACGGAACCCACAAATCCACACTCCAGGCTCTCACCGTCCAGCCTCGTCTTCTACTTCTCCTTCTCCTCACAATTGTCCTCCACTCCACCTTCCATCATGCCGTCCTCACGTTTTTCTGCAAAAAGGCAGGCTTCCGTGGGCCAAATATTCGAGTGTAAAAAAATGATGACGCCGGATAACCCTCTTGCCCAATGGTTGATGGCTGGCTTGTCAGAACTGATAGCCTGCCAACTACTGCCATATAAACTGGTGGACTCAAAGGCCTTTCAAAAATTTGTGGCCATTGGAACACCACAATGGAAGGTCCCAGGAAGGAAGTATTTCTCACAGAAGGGCATCCCAGAGCTATATGGCCATGTTCAGCGGCAAGTGAATGTATCTCTGGCAGACAGTGTCGGTGCCAAGATACATCTGACCACAGACACGTGGTCTAGAAAACACGGGCAGGGAAGGTATATAACTTTTACTGCCCACTGGGTGAACCTTCTGACGGCCGTCAAGCATGTAACCCGTGGCACCCATGTAGATTTGGTTTTACCACCACGAATTGCATGCAGGTCTGCCTCTTCTTCTCCTCCTCCTACTCCATCCTTCTCCCTCTCCTCCTCGGCTGACTCCTCCTTTTCCGCTGCTAGCGTCTCTTCTGCTGCACCGCCCAAGATCCCCAGAACCTATTCGACATGCCAGGTGAGATGTTGCCATGCTGTGCTGTGTCTGTTGTGCCTGGAAGCCAAGAGCCACACTGGCCCTGCACTCCTATCAGATTTGCGTTCACAGGCAGATCAGTGGCTAACACCGCTCAATTTGACAGTTGGTAAAGTTGTGTGTGACAACGGTGCCAATCTGTTAGCGCATTGAAACAGGGCAAACTTACATACCATGCATGACACACGTCTTAAACTTGGTCGTGCAGCGATTCGTTGTCAAATACCCTGGGATCCAGGACATCTTGCGGCAGGCAAAGAAAATATCGGCCCATTTCAGAAGATCTTACACGGCCATGGCTCGCCTTGCTGACATTCAGCAGTGACACAATCTGCCGGTCAGACGTCTTTTTTACAATTGCCCGACGCGATGGAACTCAACCTTCTATATGCTTGATAGGCTGCTCCAGCAGAAATGTGGAGTTAACGACTACCTGTACGAATTCTGCGGCAGAACAGGTTCTGGGGAGCTTGGTTTTTTTCACAGCGCCAGTAGCTGCTCATGCGTGAAGCATGCAGACTTCTGCGGCTATTTGATGAGGTTACCAAACTGGTTAGTCGCAGCCATGGTGCCATCAGTGACATTGTACCTTATGCCTTCTTAATGGTGCTTGCATTGCATTGTATCATTAATGAAGCCGTGGAGGAGCAGGAAGATGAGGAAGTCGCAATGCTGGATGAATTCCGGGGGGGGGGGGGGATACTCTATCTGAGACAAGTCAACAACAGGAGTCTGAAGAGAAGTCAGAGGAGGATGGTGCCGGGGCGGATGAGGAGGAGCAAGAAGAGCATGCTTTAAACCTTTCTGGGATCCCTGTTGTTGTCCGTGGATGGGGAGAGGAGAACGAGGAGGGCGACATTATCCTGGATGATGAGCAGGAGCCAGGCCATCAAACCACTTCCAGTTTAGTGCCAATGGGGGCCTTCATGCTCCAGTGTTTTAACAGGGACCCCCGTATAAAAAGCATAAAGGTCAAGGACCAGTACTGGGTGGCAACGTACTTAGACCCCCAGTAAAAACACAAAATGGTGGAAATGTTACCACCATCACAGAGGGCTGTCAGAATGGAGCACTTACAGACCTTGCTTCGAGAAATGCTGCATTCTGCTTTTGCGTGCGCTGGCAGAGGAGGAATTCCCACTCCCAGAGAAAGAGTTGCTGGTACCAATCCAACAGCGCCTGCAAGAAGAGGGTGGTTTGAAGATGTGTTGGTGACTTCTGATATGAGGTAATTCTTTCAGCCAACCCATCGACAGGTGTCATCCGGATCCAGCATCAGGGAATGCCTAAACCGACAGGTGTCCGACTACATCGGGTTAACGGCCGATGTGGACGCTCTGAGAAGTGATGAACCCCTGGACTACTGGGTGGGCAGTCTTGACTTCTGGCCAGTGATTGCCCAATTTGCAATGGAACTGTTGGCTTGCCTCTCGTCCAGTGTCCTGTCCGAAAGAATGTTCAACGCAGCAGGGGGGATTGTGACATATAAGTGCACCCGCCTAGCTCACGACAGTGTTGACTACCTCACATTTATAAAAATGAATGAGGCATGGATCTCAGAGGAATTCAACTCATGTGACCAGCAGACCATGTATATTCATAACTCTATAAACAATTTATTTAATAGAGCTCACTTCCTTGTACAAAAAAAACACACCGTACTATATACCCGTATCCTCCTGTTTGAAGAGGTTGAGTGGTGTCATATGTTTGGGTCCCGCAGTGAGTTGCTGGTATCAGTGCTGGTGTCAGTGCTCTCTATCACGGTGCTGGTGTCAGTGCTCTCTATCACAGTGCTGGTGTCAGTGCTCTCTATCACGGTGTTGGTGTCAGAGAGCACTGACACCAGCATCGAGATAGAGAGCACTGACACCAGCACCGAGATAGAGAGCACTGACACCAGCATCGAGATAGAGAGCACTATCTCGGTGCTGGTGTCAGTGCTCTCTATCTCGGTGCTGGTGTCAGTTCTCTCTATCACGGTGCTGGTGTCAGTGCTCTCTATCACGGTGCTGGTGTCAGTTCTCTCTATCACGGTGCTGGTGTCAGTGCTCTCTATCACGGTGCTGGTGTCAGTGATCTCTATCACAGTGCTGGTGTCAGTGATCTCTATCTATCTCGGTGTTGGTGATAGTGCTCTCTATCACGGTGCTGGTGTCAGTGCTCTATATCTTGGTGCTGGTGTCAGTGCTCTCTATCTCGGTGCTGGTGTCAGTGCTCTCTATCTCGGTGCTGGTGTCAGTGCTCTCTATCACGGTGCTGGTGTCAGTGCTCTCTCTATCTCGGTGCTGGTGTCAGAGATCTCTGACACCACACCAGCACCATGATAGAGAACACTGACACCAGCACCAAGATAGAGAGAGCACTGACACCAGCACCATGATAGTGAGCACTGACACCAGCTCTGTGATAGAGAGAGAGCACTGACACCAGCACCATGATAGAGAGCACTGACACCAGCACCATGATAGTGAGCACTGACACCAGCACTGTGGTAGAGAGAGAGAGCACTGACACCAGCACCATGATAGAGAGCACTGACACCAGCACAGTGATAGAGAGCACTGACACCAGCACTGTGATCGAGAGCACTGACACCAGCACCGAGATAGAGAGCACTGACACCAGCACCGAGATAAAGAGCACTGACACCAGCACTGAGATAGAGAGAGAACACTGGCACCAGCACCGTGATAGAGAGCACTGACACCAGCACCGAGATAGAGAGCACTGACACCAGCACCGAGATAGAGAGCACTGACACCAGCACCGAGATAGAGAGCACTGACACCACACCACCCCCGAGATAGAGAGCACTGACACCACAACAGCACTGAGATAGAGAGAGAGCACTGACACCACACCAGCACCGTGATAGAGAGCACTGACACCAGCACCGAGATAGAGAGAGAGCACTGGCACCAGCACCGTGATAGAGAGCACTGACACCAGCACTGAGATAGAGAGCACCGACACAGCACTGTGATAGAGAGCACTGACACCAGCACCGAGATAGAGAATACTGACACCAGCACTGTGATAGAGAGAGAGCACTGACACCAGCACCGTGATAGAGAGAGAGCACTGACACCAGCACCGTGATAGAGAGCACTGCCACCAGCACAGAGATAGAGAGCACTGACATCACACCAGCACCGTGATAGAGAGCACTGACACCAGCACCAAGATAGAGAGAGCACTGACACCAGCACCAAGATATAGAGCACTGACACCAACACCGTGATAGAGCACTAACACCAGCACCGAGATAGATAGAGAGCACTGACACCAGCACCGTGATAGAGATCACTGACACCAGCACCGTGATAGAGAGCACTGACACCAGCACCATGATAGAGAGAAAGCACTGACACCAGCACCGTGATAGAGAGAACTGACACCAGCACCGAGATAGAGATCTCTGACACCACACCAGTGAAGGACGCACTTCCGACAGGACGTTTCGCGAACGAGGACCTCAATGGGAGGCGAACTTCGCAAACCTACAGGTCAAATTTGCAGCCACAAAATATTTAATAGCTGTGAAAACATAGTCCCTCCACATGGCCAATGACATAACACATGTATGAGGTGGATCGACAACTACAAGCATTCTTTTTTTATATGGGAAATTGTTGTGACAATTCAGGACTGTGGAGCGCATGAAGGCAATGGAGGAGAGGGAAGGTCAGGGACCAGGGTAGGCAAAGAAGAGGGTGCAGGAGATGATCACCAGCAGCATGACATACAGCAATGACACCTGCACCGTGATAGAGTCATCTGACACCAGCACCGCGATAGAGAGCACTGACATCAGCAGCATGACATAAAGCACTAACACCAACACTGTGAAATACAGCACTGACAGCAGCACCGTGATAGCGAGCACTGACATCAGCAGCATGACATACAGCAATGACACCTGCACCGTGATAGAGTCATCTGACAACAGCCCCGTGATAGAGAGCACTGACATCAGCAGCGTGACCTAAAGCACTAACACCAGCACCGTAATATACAGCACTGACAGCAGCACTGTGATAGAGAGTACTGACATCAGCACCGTGATATACATCACTGACACCTGCACCGTAAGCAGCCCCAGGAGGAAGTCAGCATTGCACAGGGATGGTGGGAGCCCCTCATAATGAGCATAGCACAGGGATGGTGGGAGCCCCTCATAATGAGCATAGCACAGGGATGGTGGGAGCCCCTCATAATGAGCATAGCACAGGGATGGTGTGAGCCCCTCATAAAAAGCAGCCCCAGGAGGATGTCAGCATAGCACAGGGATAGTGGGAGCCCCTCATAATAACCAGCCCCAGGAGGAAGTCAACATAGCACAGGGATGGTGGGAGCCCCTCATAATATGCACAGCAGAGGTATAGCCCCAGGAGGATGTCAGCACAGCACAGGGATGGTGGCAGCACCTCATAATAAGCTGCCCCAGTAGAAATATGACACCGCTCAACCTCTTCAAAGAGGAGGGTACGGGCATATAGTACGGTGTGCTTTTTTTGGACAAGGAAGTGAGCCAAATGAAGAAAGAAGGTCTCTGTGCTCGATTAAAAAAATTGTTTATAGAAATATACATGGTCTACTGGTCACATGTGTTGAATTCCTTCAAGATCCATGCCTCATTCATTTTTAGAAATGTGAGGTAGTTAACACTGTCGTGAGCTAGACGAGTACGCTTATCGGTCACGATCCCCCCTGCTGCGCTGAACGTCCTTTCAGACAGGACACTGGATGAGGGGCAAGCCAACAGTTCGATTGCAAATTGGGAAAGCTCTGGCCAGAGGTCAAGCTTGCCCACCCAGTAGTCCAGGGGTTCATCACTCCTCAGAGCGTCCACATCGGCCATTAACCCGATGTAGTCGGACACCTGACGGTCTAGGCGTTCCCTGATGCTGGATCCGGATGACACCTGTCGATGGGTCGGCTGAAAGAATGACCTCATATCCGAAGTCACCAACACATCTTCAAACCGGCCTCTTCTTGCAGGCGCTGTTGGATTGGTACCCGCAACTCCTTCTCTGGGAGTGGGAATTGCTCCTCTGCCAGCGCACGCAAAAGCAGAATGCAGCATTTCTCAAAGCAAGGCCTGGAAGTGCTCCATTCTGCCAGCCCTCTGACGGCGGTAACATTTCCGCCATTTTGTGTTTGTACCGGGGGTCTAAGTACGTTGCCACCCAGTACTGGTCCTCGACCCTTATGCTTTTTATACGGGGGTCCCTATTAAAACATTGGAGCATGAAGGCCCCCATTTGCACTAAAGTGGAAGCGGTGTGGTGGCCTGGCTCCTGCTCATCATCCAGGATAATGTCGTCCTCTTCATTCTCCTCTCCCCATCCACGCACAACAACAGGGGTCCCAGAAAGGTTTAAAGCATGCTCTTCTTGCTCCTCCTCATCCGCCCCGACACCATCCTCCTCTGACTCCTCTTCAGACTCCTGTTGTTGACTTGTCTCAGATAGAGCAGCCCCCCCTGGGAATTCATCCAGCATTGTGACTTCCTCATCTTCCCGCTCCTGCTCCTCCACAGCTTGATCAATGACACGCCGCAATGCACGCTCCATAAAGAAGGCATAAGGTACCATGTCACTGATGGTGCCATGGCTGCGACTGACCAGTTTGGTGATCTCCTCAAATGGGCACAGAAGTCGCGCATGAGCAGCCACTGGCGCGGTGAAAAAAAACCCAGCTCCCCAGAACCTGTTCTCCCGCAGACTTCATACAGGTAGACGTTAACTGCACGTTTCTGCTGGAGCAGCCTATCAAGCATATAGAAGGTTGAGTACCATCGCGTCGGGCAATCGCAAATAAGACGTCTGACCGGCAGATTGTGTCGCCGCTGAATGTCAGCAAGGCGAGCCATGGCCGTGTAAGATCTTCTGAAATAGGCCAAGATTTTCCTTGCCTGCCGCAAGATGTCCTGGACCCCAGGGTATTTGACAAGGTATCACTGCACAACCAAGTTTAAGACATGTGCCATGCATGGCACGTGCGTGATTTTGCCCCGTTTCAATGTGCTAAGCAGATTGGCACCGTTGTCACACACCACTTTACCAACTGTCAAATTGAGCGGTGTTAGCCACTGATCTGCCTGTGAATGCAAAGCTGAAAGGAGTACAGGGCCAGTGTGGCTCTTGGCTTCCAGGCACAACAGACGCAGCACGGCATGGCAACGTCTCACCTGGCATGTCGAATAGGTTCTGGGGAGCTTGGGCGGCGCAGCGGAAGAGACGCTAGCAGTGGAAAAGGAGGAGTCAGCCGAGGAGGAGAGGGAGGAGGATGGAGTAGGAGGAGGAGGAGAAGAAGAGTCAGGCCTGCATGCAAAACCAAATCTACACGGGTGCCACGGGTTACATGCTTGACGGCCGTCAGAAGGTTCACCCAGTGGGCAGTAAAAGTGATATACCTTCCCTGCCCATGTTTGCTAGACCACGTGTCTGTGGTCAGATGTACCTTTACACCGACACTGTGTGCCAGAGATACATTCACTTGCCGCTAAACATGGCCATATAGCTCTGGGATGCCCTTTTGTGAGAAATACTTCCTTCCTGGGACCTTCCATTGTGGTGTTCCAATGGCCACAAATTTGCGAAAGGCCTCCGAGTCCACCAGTTTATATGGCAGTAGTTGGCGGGCTATGAGTTCTGACAAGCCAGCCGTCAACCATTGGGCAAGAGGGTTATCCGGCGTCATCATTTTTTTACGCTCGAACATTAGGCCCACGGAAGCCTGCCTTTTTGCAGAAAAACGTGAGCTTGGCATGATGGAAGGTGGAGTGGAGGACAATTGTGAGGAGAGAGGAGAAGGAGAAGTAGAAGACGAGGCTGGACGGTGAGAGCCTGGAGTGTGGCTTTGTGTGTTCCGTTGCTCCCACTGGGCTCGGTGATGGCTGCTCATGTGCCTTCTTAAGACGGTCGTCCCTAGGTGAGTGTTGGGCTTACCGCGACTAATGCGTTGACTGCAAAGATTGCAGATGGCAACGCTATTGTCAGCAGCGGACACGTTAAAAAAAGCCCACACTGCGGCGCCATGTGCCGGTGTCCTGGGAGCGCCAGATGTGACCGTACATGGTCGATGACTCGCTCCTGATACATTTGCAGTCTGGTTTGTCCCTCCTGTGGAATGTAAGTTCTTCCTGCTTCTCCTCTCTATCTGCTGGTCCATATCTCCCTCTGAACTCCCCTCCTCTTCCTCTCTTGTGGGCACCCACGTGACATCACTAGACACGCCATCATCAACGTCACCTTCCCCACCGCTATAAGTAGAGATCTCGGAGTAGGCAGCAACACCGGGGACCAACTTCCTCCTTGGGCTGATCTGGGTACTGTCGTCAGACTGCTGAGTAGCAGTTGTTGCTACCTCCTCTTCCCGATCCAATACCAAGAGTGTCTGTGCATCAGAAATGTCTTGATATGGATCGGAAAATAATTCCTGTGACTCAAGCGGAAGGTATATGGTGGTGGTGATGTTGGTCGTAGTGTCTTTGGGGGTGCACATAGCAGAGAGTGAAGAAGAGGGAGCAGATCGAGAATATGAGGAGGTTGCAGAAGAGTAAGGCTGAGTGAGCCACTCAACCAAGTCTGGTGCATCCTTTAAAGTAATTGAACGCACCTTCTGCAACTTCCCACTCTGGCTCAAGCCCGTTGCTCCTGCCCTACCCCTACCACCCCTGCAGAAGGGCCTGCCTCTTCCTCTGCCCGTCATTTTTTAAATGACCCTGTGACAAAACTCTCAGTCCCTATAACGATGAAGGACTGCTGCAGTATAGGGCAGCGGTCAGCAGTAGTGCACCTCAACCCTATGTATTGTGGACCTATACCAGTCCTTATAGAATAGCAGACTGTACCTCACTCAACCCTATGTACTGTAGTATCCTATACCTTACCAGTCCTTATAAGGACCTTTGTGGAACAAGTAGGATGTGTGTGACTGATTAGCAGACTGTACGTCAGTCCCTATACCGATGAAGGACTGCTGCAGTATAGGGCAGCAGTCAGCAGTAGTGCACCTCAACCCTATGTATTGTGGACCTATACCAGTCCTTATAGAATGGCAGACTGTACCTCACTCAACCCTATGTACTGTAGCACCCTAGACAGACCAAGTTACCAGTCCTTATAAGGACCTTTGTGGAACAAGTAGGTTGTGAATGATTAGCAGACTGTACGTCAGTCCCTATACTGATGAAGGACTGCTGCAGTATAGGGCAGCGGTCAGCAGTAGTGCACCTCAATCCTATGTATTGTGGACCTATACCAGTCCTTATAGAATGGCAGACTGTACCTCACTCAACCCTATGTACTGTAGCACCCTAGACAGACCAAGTTACCAGTCCTTATAAGGACCTTTGTGGAACAAGTAGGCTGTGAATGATGCTGGTGCTGGTGTCAGTGCTCTCTATCTCGGTGCTGGTGTCAGTGCTCTCTATCACAGTGCTGTGTCGTTTCTCTCTATCTCGGTGCTGGTGTCAGTGCTCTCTATCTCGGTGCTGGTGTCAGTGCTCTCTATCACGGTGCTGGTGTCAGAGAGCACTGACACCAGCACCGTGATCGAGAGCACTGACACCAGCACCGTGATCGAGAGCACTTTCACGGTGCTGGTGTCAGTGCTCGCTATCACGGTGCTGGTGTCAGTGCTTTCTATCACGGTGCTGGTGTCAGTTCTCTCTCTCTATCACGGTGCTGGTGTCAGTGCTCTCTATCACGGTGCTGGTGTCTATCACGGTGCTGGTGTCAGTGCTCACTATCATGGTGCTGGTGTCAGTTCTCTTGATCACGGTGCTGGTGTCAGTGCTCTCGATCACGGTGCTGGTGTCAGTGCTCTCTATCACGGTGCTGGTTTCAGTGCTTTCGATCATGGTGCTGGTGTCAGTGCTCTCGATCACGGTGCTGGTGTCAGTGCTCTCTATCACAGTGCTAGTGTCAGTGCTCTCTATCTCGATGCTGGTCTCAGTGCTCACTATCACGGTGCTGGTGTCAGTGCTCTCTATCACGGTGCTTTTGTCAGTGCTCTCTATAACGGTGCTGGTGTCAGTGCTCTCTATCACGGTGCTGGTGTGGTGTCAGCGCTCTCTAGCATGGTGCTGGTGCCAGTGCTCTCTCTCTATCTTGGTGATGGTGTCAGTGCTCTCTATCATGGTGCTGGTGTGGTGTCAGTGCTCTCTATCACGGTGCTGGTGTCAGTGCTCTCTCTCTATCACGGTGCTGGTGTCAGTGCTCTCTATCTCGGTGCTGGTGTCGGTGCTCTCTATCACAGTGCTGTGTCGGTGCTCTCTATCTCGGTGCTGGTGTCAGTGCTCTCTATCTCGGTGATGGTGTCAGTGCTCTCTCTCTATCACGGTGCTGGTGTCAGTGCTCTCTCTCTATTACGGTGCTGGTGTCAGTGATCACTATCACGGTGCTGGGGTCAGTGCTCTCTATCACGGTGCTGGTGTCAGTGATCTCTCTCTCTCTGTGCTGGTGTCAGTGCTCTCTATCATGGTGCTGGTGTGGTGTCAGAGCTCTCTATCTCAGTGCTGGTGTCAGTTCTCTCTATCACGGTGCTGGTGTCAGTGCTTTCTCTCAATCTTGGTGCTGGTGTCAGTGCTCTCTCTTTATCTTGGTACTTGTGTGGTGTCAGTGTTCTCTATAACTGTGCTGGTGTGGTGTCAGTGCTCTGTATCTCGGTGCTGGTGTCAGTGCTCTCTATCACGGTGCTGGTGTCAGTGCTCTCTCTCTATCTCGGTGCTGGTGTCAGAGAGAGAGCACTGACACCAGCACCAAGATAGAGAGAGAGTACTGACACCAGTACCGAGATAGAGAGAGAGAGCACTATCTCGGTGCTGTTGTGGTCTCAGTGCTCTCTATCTCGGTGCTGTTGTGGTCTTGGTGCTCTCTATCTCGGGGCTGTTGTGGTCTCAGTGCTCTCTATCACGGTGCTGGTGTCAGTGCTCTCTATCACGGCGCTGGTGTCAGTACTCAGTCTCTATCACAGTGCTGGTTTCAGACAGTGAGGGAGATAGCAGCGGAGAAGCCAATCAGCAGGCAGTGCCAGCACCATGGCTGAGGATCAGCACTAGACTGGCACCTCCGGACCACCGCAGTGAAGCCCTGCATAGATGGGGGTAAGGGCTGGACAGAGGGAGGGGCTCAAGCACAGGTTGGCACACTGGGACACTAGTGCCACAGTCAGGGCAGCGCAGTCCTGTGCCAATCATCTCCTGCACCCCCTTCATAGCCTTGCCTGACCTTGCCTCTCCTCCATGGCCTTCATGCGCTCCTGAATTGTCAAAATTTCACAGATAAAAAAAGAATGCTTGTCGTTGTCGATCCCAGATTCACTTAATACTTTTGTTATGTCAGTGTCCATGTTGTGGGACTATGTGTGCACAGCTAGTAAGTATTTTGTGTCTGAAAATATGACCTGGAGGTTTTTAAGTTTCGTCTGCCATTAAAGTCAATGGGGTCCGCCAAGAACCTTGAGGTTCGCAAACTTTTGGCTGCGCTCACGGTTCACGTTCGCGAAACGTCCCGTCGGAAGTTCGTCCATCACTAATTGGAATTAACCAGGCCCTTCCAGGAGGTTAATGTTAGATGGTCTCTCTTAATCCAATTGATGAAAATCAGCTTACAGACATAGAATAATAATCGCAGCAAAGTCCTCATGTTGTTACTCATAACTTCATCCTCAAAAATTCCTAGAAGTCGCAATAATGGGCTACGAATATTCGGGACGTCAATTGTATCAGCGATAAATTGGGTCACCTGTGACCAGAGAGGAAGTATCCTGTTACGTTCCCACACCATATGGAGAAATGACCCCTCTGCTGCCAAACATTTATGACATGTGGGAGAGTCTCTTCTGCCCCTTTTATACAGTCTAAAGGGTGTGTAGTACATTTGGTGCAAATACTTGAGTTCTATCATTTTTTTCCCTGGCCGAGATAACTGTGGGCTTATATGAGGTCAACACTGTCTCCCACTGTTCCCCCATTAGCTCAGGTATAATAGTGGTCCATCCTTCCCTAATTGTATTCACTTTTGGGTTTTATTTGCCTATCAATAGACTATAATAGCTAGATAATAATTTAGTCTGGTCAGGGGTGCCAAGGAGTTTTTTTCCGGGTTCATATTTTCTAAGGATATTGATTCAGTCCCAAACTGAGTTTGTGCCACATATTTTAGTCTGGTATATTGGAATGCCTCAGTTCCCTCCTCAGTTGTGCAAATGTTTTGATGTTACCCGCATCATATAATTGGTGGAGGTACATGAGTCCAAATTTAGACCATTTACAGCCATCAATACCAAGTTGTACCGGCGCTCAACCTCCCCCTTGCTGTGCTTGAGGGTCCACTGCAATCCCAGTTTTGCAGTTTAATTGCAAAAAATATAGCGTCCTTATTGTATGATATTTTAATTTGATTGCTCCAACTGTGCCGTCTTAATCACTGATCATCTTCTAATCAAAAGTCCCCTTGTGTCAACTAAAATAACCAAAACTGTGCCACCGTCACCAAGCAGAATGGCCACTCACCAGATGTCCCCAATCAGTAAGCCTTCGGTTCATTCAACCGATAACCAATCCACAACACATTCCTCCTGTTAGCAATTCCTCAATGTCCATATATTCATACAAAATTAAATGGAACCAATATAGTGTAAAACCGTTTTAACTTTAATGGAAAAATCAATAAAAAACGTATTGCACTCACATTTCAATGTGTCTATTGGCTGACACCAAGCCTTTCCAGCAATGGGTAAACCGTTCTAAAATCGGGCAAGCCACTGATGTTCCGCGGGTGGTGTTAGTCTCCCTCCACTGGGCCGACCTGTTCCTTGCTTGTATTCAAGGACCGTATGTCTCCCACAACTCCTACGCGTTTCGCATTTGAGCGTCGTCAGGAAGCTGCCTGTCATATTGGTTCCATTTAATTTTGTATGAATATATGGACGTTGAAGAATTGCTAACGGGAGGAATGCATTGTGGATTGGTTATCCGTTGAATGAACCGAAGACTTACTGATTGGGGACATCTGGTGAGTGGCCATTCTGCTTGGTGACGGTGGCACGGTTTTGGTTATTTTAGTTGACACAAGTGGTCTTTTGATTAGAAGATGATCGGTGATTAAGACGGCACAGTTGGAGCAATCGAATTAAAATATCGCACAATAAGGACGCTATATTTTTTGCAATTATAAATTAATGTCTTGTGTATATATTTTGGATAATATGGGGGCACAGTGATTATTTAGTGAATATAAGTATTATTAAGCATACTCTATTGAGAAGGGGGTAGTACAAATAGTGAGTGGGAGGCGCAATCCCCTAAAGATATACATTTACAGCCATCCTCCAGATGGAAAAATTCTTTCAGACGTGGGTTGAACCATAATGGAGTATTGAGGGATAAGTGAAGGGGGCCATCTGTTATATGTTTAGACAGATCCCTAAGATACGTTTAGCAGATTTAACCACTTCCCACCCGGCCAATGTACATATACGGCCGGGTGGGAGCCGCCTCCTTCTGACTGGACTATCCTGAACGTCCATCAGAAGGAGAGGGATCGCGTGCGCGCATGCCCGCGCAGTGGCGCGATCCCGTTGCGCTCGTGACACCCGGACACGGCGCATCTCAGATTGGCAGGAGGGCTCTGTGATTGGCCCTCCTGATCAAATGACGGCCGTGTCCAATCACGGCTGTCATGTGAGGTAAACAAACAGCCGGTTGCTAGGCAATCGGCTCTCCTCTCCTCACACGGAAGTCATCGCTGAGGAGAGGAGAGCAGATCGCTGCAGCCGGCTGGTGATCAGTGAGTATGAGCTATTTTTACAGCTTTTTACTCACTGATCACTAGTCTAGTATAAACCTACACTGTAAACACACATGTCACCACACATGTCCCCAAATAAAAAAACACATGTCCCCCACATATGTCCCACTAAAATCACATGTTCCAATGATTATCTGCACACATATGTACGTGATCACCTGCACACATATGTACATGATCATTTGCGTACATATGTCCGTGATCACACAAACCAATTATTATACACTTAACAGAATTTTTTTTACCAAAAACATGTAGCAGAATACATTTTGGCTTAAATTTATGCCAAAATTAGATTTTATTGGATTTATTTTAAAATAGAAAAAAGAAAATATATTAAAAAACGGAGTCGTGAATAAATACCACCAAAATAAAGCTCTATTTGTGTGAACAAAATGATAAAAATTTCATTTGGGTACAGTGTAGCATGACCGTGCAATTGTCATTGAAAGTGTGAGAGCAGAGGCGTAACTAGCATCTTCAGGGCCCGGGTGCAAGAAACCATGAAGGGCCCCCACCAGGGACGTTGCTGGGTCTACAAAAGATCTCGGGGCTAGAGCCCATAGCAGCAAAGAAAAGAAAGTCATACACTTGGGCGGGCATACACATGTATATTAGAGATATATATATATATATATATATATATATATATATATATATATATGTCATTACGTATCTGAGTACGGGTCCCCCACTTACATCAGGGACCCCAGAGAACTTTCCTACTTACATTAGGGTCCCCAGAGAGCCCCCCCCTTACATTAGGGTCCCCAGAGAGCCTCCCCTTACATCAGGGTCCCCAGAGATCTCCCCTTACATCAGGATCCCCAGAGATCTCCCCTTACATCAGGATCCCCAGAGATCTCCCCCTTAAATCAGGATCCCCAGAGAGCCTCCCCCTACATCAGGGTCCCCAGAGAGCCCCCCCTTACATCAGGGTCCCCAGAGAGCCTCCCCTTCCATAAGAGGCCCCTAGAGAGCCCCCTTACATCAAGGGTCCCCAGAGAGCCTCCCCCTACATTAGGGTCTCCAGAGAGCCTCCCCCTACATCGAGGTCCCCAGAGAGCCTCCCCCTACATTAGGGTTCCCAAAGAGCCTCCCCTTCCATCAGAGTCTCCAGAGAGCCTCCCCTTCCATAAGGGGTCCCCAGAGAGCCTCCCCTTCCGTAAGGGTCCTCAGAGAGCCCCCTTACATCAAGGTCCCCAGAGAGCCTCCTCCCACATTAGGGTCCCCAGAGAGCCCCCTCCTTACATAAGGTTCTCCAGAGCGTCTCCCCTTACATCAGGGTCCCCAGAGTGCCTCCCCTTACATCAGAGTCCCCAGAGAGCCCCCTCCTTACATCAGAGTCCCCAGAGAGCCCCCTCCTTACATCAGAGTCCCCAGAGAGCCCCCTCCTTACATCAGAGTCCCCAGAGAGCCCCCTCCTTACATCAGGGTCCCCAGAGAGCCCCCTCCTTACACCAGGGTCCCCAGAGAGCCCCTCCTTACATCAGGGTCCTCAGAGAGCCCCCCCCCTTACATCAAGATCCCCAGAGAGCCCCTTCCTTATATCAGAGTCCCCAGAGAGCCCCCTCCTTACATCAGAGTCCCCAGAGAGCCCCCCTTCACATCAGGGTCCCCAGAGAGCCCCCTCCTTACATCAGAGTCCCCAGAGAGCCCCCTCCTTACATCAGAGTCCCCAGAGAGCCCCCCCTTTACATCAGGGTCCCCAGAGAGCCCCCTCCTTACATCAGGGTCCCCAGAGAGCCCCCTCCTTACATCAGAGTCCCCAGAGAGCCCCCCTTTACATCAGGGTCCCCAGAGAGCCCCCTCCTTACATCAGAGTCCCCAGAGAGCCCCCCTTTACATCAAGGTCCCCAGAGAGCCCCCTCCTTACATCAGGGTCCCCAGAGAGCCCCCTCCTTACATCAGAGTCCCTAGAGAGCCCCCTCCTTACATCAGAGTCCCCAGAGAGCCTCCCCCTTTACATCAGGGTCCCCAGAGAGCCCCCTCCTTACATCAGAGTCCCCAGAGAGCCTCCCCTTTACATCAGGGTCCCCAGAGAGCCCCCTCCTTACATCAGGGTCCCCAGAGAACCCCCTCCTTACATCAGAGTCCCCAGAGAGCCCCTCTTTACATCAGGGTCCCCAGAGAGCCCCCTCCTTACAGAGTCGGCCAGAGAGCCCGCTCCTTACATCAGGGTCCCCAGAGAGCCCCCTCCTTACATCAGAGTCCCCAGAGAGCCCCCTCCTTACATCAGGGTCCCCAGAGAGCCCCCTCCTTACATCAGGGTCCCCAGAGAGCCCCCTCCTTACATCAGGGTCCCCAGAGAGCCCCTCCTTACATCAGGGTCCTCAGAGAGCCCCCCCTTGCATCAAGATCCCCAGAGAGCCCCCTCCTTACATAAGGGTCCCCAGAGAGCCCCATCCTTACATTAGTATCCCCAGAGAGCAACCCCTCTTACATTAGTCTCCCCAGAGGGCCCCTTTCATACATTAGTGTCCCCAGAGGGCCCCCCTTTACATCAGAGTACCCAGACAGCTGACCCCCCCCTTACAGAGGTTTCCCTGTACCTGGCTGGTGGAGGTGGGAGGCGGAGTTCGGCAACTCTATGGTGTCCACAGGCAGGGGGATCTCCCTGGAGATTGTAGTTCTTCTCCCGAGTGTATACAGTGGAGAAGAGAGGGGCCTCTGACCAGGGCATGTATCAGAAACAGTGTACAAGCAGAGCGACTCACTGAAAGTGAAACTGATACCTGCCAGGGTCAGAGGCCCCTCCCCTTTCCTCTTCACTGTATACACTGACAATCGGGAGGAGAGAACTACAAGCCCCAGGCAGATCCCGCCGCTCACAGGCACCATAGAGCTGCCGATCGCCACTTTCCACCTCCCCCAGTGCTTTCTAAAGTGCCAGCCAGAGGTGCAGGGGAGATGCCAGGTCTTGGGCCCCCCCACAGCGGCAGAACGGCAGGGCCCAGTCGCAAGTGCGACTGCAGCGACCCCTATAGTTCCGCCGCTGTGTGAGAGTGATGAACGCTGAAAATTGGGCTGGGAAAGAAGGGGGCGAAAGTGCCCTGTATTGTAGTGGTTAAGCATCACCCTACCTCCCTCTGTAGGGACCTCCCCACCTGGAACAAAATGTTCAACAGGGTTTCAAAGGAAGTAACAACCGCCACTTCCACCACCACAGCTGCATTGTTTAATTGTGGAAACATTCGGTAATGTATATACACCAGCTGTGATGCAAGATAGTAGAGGCGAAAGTCAAGTAACGCCAGTCTTTCCCTTCCCACCGGTAATTGCAATATCTCTAAGGAGACTCCGCTCACCTTGGAACCCTACAGAAAGGAGCTCAGCAATGAACTAATATAGCAATTTTTTTTTCGGAATATAGTTCAGGGCATTGGTGAGTACATATAGGAACTTAGGCAAGAAAATAATTTTGAATAAGTTAGCTCTACCTAACAGTGTGCGTGGTAAATCTTTCCATTTTTTCACCCTGCCACTAAAAGTTCTAATTATGTGCCACTGATAGCTGGACGTTTATCCCCAGATACTTGACAGCAAGGATGTAAGCGTTAAAATTATTTATAGACCGGAGTCTGACATCCCTTCTAGTCCTATCACCGAACAGGCCTGGAGAAATACTCTTAAGAAACGTAACACAGATAGCCAGTGCTGTAGTTTGCTCAGAGTAAATCTAATAAGCTTTATTTTGTCGCTTACTTATATAGTAGAAAACTGGTCATATAACCTTATATAATATTATTAGCTACATCCTATGTGCATCATAGGACCTTCCACAGTTATACAAACAATTCTGTTCAGACATACAAGTCATATCAACCTTTGCCTATTTACAGTACAACGGTATCTATTTCTCAGAAATCACATAACAAACAGGGAAGTTAGTGTCTGAGAAATAGCTTCAAGGGAACCTGCGTAGGCGAATTCCCAAGACAGACAAGTTATGTTTGACTATATGCATACTGACAAGATGGATACTAAACCTAAAATGGAGTCACAGTGGCTCTAGGGAATATACATATTCCTTCAATCTCCTCTTAAAACATTAATCTATATGTTTTCTCTAATTTTACCTAATGTTTACAAAAGGAAAGACGTAAATACCCTACATGTTTAATTTGGGGGGTTAAGCCCCCTACTTGTCTTATAGTGTTTCATATACATGCTGTATGGCAATAGATCACTTTACGTGGTTGATGTACCCTCTCCATTAGACACATACGGCATTTATAACACAGTATAGTATCAGATATAGTATCAGGATGAGAATCATAATCATCGCTATAATTAGTACAATATCCTTGAGCCATGAGAAGATTCCACCAAAACCAAAACCCTCTCCTCCAAAGGTGCTCCAGGATTTTGCAATGCTCCTAGATATTGCAATATTCCAATCTTGTTGTAATTTGTCTACCTCCTTTCTGTGTTGTGCAACGATATCATAATAATCAAGTATTTCAACAGATGTGTTATGTACCCAGGTGCAACATTCATAATTCTCAGTCATCTCACATAATCCTGTAAGGGCTGAACTCATGCTCTCAATGGCTAGATCATGCAGTTCTAATTGTTTTCTAATTGCTCTGGTTTCTAGGTTTAATTTAGAAATATCATCAGAGTACTTTTCCATGACTTCATCCATTGCCTACTGGGCACTTAAACACCCCTCCTGCCCAGACCAATTTTCAGCTTTCGGTGTTCTCACACTTTGAATGACAATTACTCAGTCATGCAACACTGTACCCAAATGATTTTTTTTCTTTTTTTTCCCCACAAATAGAGCTTTCTTTTGGTGGTATTTGATCACCTCTGGGTTTTTTTTTTTTGCGCTATAAATGAAAAAAAATTTTGAAAAAAAACGCATTTTTCTTTGTTTCTGTGATACAAATTATAAATTTTTCTTCATAAATTTTGGCCACAATTTATACTGCTACATATCTTTGATAAAAATAACTCAAATTAGTGGATATTATTTGGTCTTTGTGAAAGTTAGAGTCTACAAGCTATGGTGCGAATCATACAAAATTGATCACATCTGATGTACTGGTGGCCTATCTCATTTCTTGTGACCCGAACAAGCCAGGAAAGTACAAATACCCCCCAAATCACCCGTTTTTGGAAAGTAGACATTTCAAGGTATTTAGTAAGAGGCATGGTGAGGTTTTTGATGTTGTCATTTTTTCCCACAATTCTTTGCAAAATTAAGATTTTTTTATTTTTTTCCACAAAATTGTCATTGTAACTATTTTTCTCACATGGCATGTGTATACCACCCCTCCTGAGTATTACGATACCACATGTGTGGAACTTTTTCACAGCCTGGCCACTTAGAGAGCCCCAACATGCAGGGAGCACCGTCACATGTTCTAGGAGCATAAATTACACATCTAACTTGTTGACTACCTATTACACTTTTTAAGGCCCTGGAGCTGATGGCAAATGGCACTGATATGTGGCACTGATGACAGATGGCACTAAAATGTGGCACTAATATGTGGCACTGATGACACGTGACACTGATATGGCACTGATGACAGATGGCACTATGTAGCACTGATGACACGTGGCACTGATGACAGATGGCACTTATACGTGGCACTGATGACAGATGGCACTAATACGTGGCACCGGTGATATGTGACACTGGTGACAGATGGCACTGATACATGGCATTGATGACACGTGACACTGATAACAGATGGCACGTGACATCACAGGTGGCACTGATGACAAATGGCACTGATACGTGGCACTGATGACAGATGGCACTAATATGTGGCACTGATGACACGTAATACTGATATGGCACTGATGACAGATGGCACAATGTAGCACTGATGACACGTGGCACTGATGACAGATGGCACTTATACGTGGCACTGATGACAGCTGGCACTGGGGACAAATGGCACTGGGAACAAATGGCACTGACAACAGATGGCACTGGGGACAGATGGCACTGACAGGTGGCACTGGAATCAGGTGGCACTGGGGACAGGTGGCACTAACAGGTGGCACTGTGGGCAGATGGCTGGAGGCAGATGGCAGTGTGGGCAGATGGCAGTGGGGGCAGATGGCAGTTTATTTTACTTTTTTTTTACTTACTCTGCAGCCGTTCATCTCTCAGCGCCGCTCTCCGTCCTCACACAGACAGCGTGTGAGGAGGGAGAGATGATCTCATATGTTTACATATGAGATCATCACTCATTGGACACCGCGCTGTAAACGGCTGCTGCGATTGGCCGTTTACAGCGATCTGTGATTGGCTGTGTCCGAGGGACACGGCCAGCACAGAACTTCCCCGATGCACGCTCTCAGAAAAAGGTTAAAATTGACAACAATTTTCCTACTGTGGAGGTGGAACTGGAGTTAAGAAAGTTTATTATAGTGGTGTTTAGGGCAGGGTCTGAAGTGTGAAAGACAGGGCTTTTAACTAAGGTCATTAAAAAAAGTATTCTAGCTTGTTGACAAACTTCCGCTTCTCTGGTATAATTTCCTAACCTAAAACACCAGTCTGGAGAGTGAATTCTACCAATGATTTGAAAAGTAAGAGTATCATTTGAAAGCATTGTCATGATATTTGTAAGGTCGACAGGAGGTCTGCTGTCAAGAAGGGGGGGGTGAAGTTTAGAGGTACTGCCATAAGGGTAATCCTGGCAGTGTTAGGATGGAGTTTACTACATGCCCAACATTTTTCATACCCCAACTTTTTAGCATAGGCATATTTCAATTTTAGCAAAAGCATTTTATCAGTAAAACTATCTCCAATCTCTCTCTTGGTTCTAGTTTGTGTCATTGTAATATTCTCCTGAGTATATGATACTTTTAATTGCACCCAAATCTTCAGGGTGGTAGATACAGTTAGTGATGATCCAGGTGGGTAGGAACACTGTCAGAGAGATCAGGATCAGTAGGCAGAATGCCTTGCCAGAAGTCTGTGGAGAAATAAGGAAGTCATCTTCTCTGGCCGGACCTTCTTTCCCAGGAACTCCTCCTTTGTCTGCTTGGACTTCTGCTTAAGGGCCTCCTGTATCCAAGATGTCCTTCCTGCTCTTGGGGCTTTGGCCAACCTTTTTCACTCTATTGGCATGGATCCAGGACTGGCAATTTTCCACTAGGATGGCTGTTCTGGTCACTGCAACCACTGTGGTAGGAGGTCCAAAGGGATACCCTTGCTTCTTACTTCTGTTCAGCTGTTGGACCACCAGGGTGTCTCCCACCTTGAAGGGGTGAGTAGCTTCCTGTGAAGAAAAAGGAGAGGTGCGAGTAATAGTTCTCTCAACTGTATCCAATGTTTCAACCAATTTCCTTACATATTCTTCCTGTATTAAGTCTAAATCTCCCTTTTCTATTATTAAGAGTGTTCTAGCCCAAGGTGTAGAAAAAGGCCTACCCATTAAGACTTCAAATGGAGAATAACTGGTAGTCTTGTTGGGAGTCATTCTGATCCCAGTCAGAATTACAGGCAACATCTTTTATCCCATTTGTGGAAAGTACCTCCTGTAGCTTTCCTGAGTTTATCCTTAATGGTCCTATTCATTCTCTCTACTATTCCTGAGCTCTGTGGGTGATAAGGGATGTGAAACTTCCATTGTATTTTTAATGCTTTAACTAATTCTTTGCAAAGTTTTGATGTGAAAGCTGGGCCATTGTCTGAGTTTATCTGTAGTGGGCATCCCCATCTAGGAATCACTTCCTCTGTGAGTATGCGGACCACTGTTTGTGTGTCTTCTCTTGCGGTTCTGAAGGCTTATGCCCATTGCGAGAATACGTCTACGATGACCAAAAGATATTCCTGTTTGGTGCCTTTCTTGGGCATGTGGGCAAAATCAATCTGTAGATGTGTGAAAGGGGTGGTAGGATATGGAAGATGTTCATGTTTTGCCTTGTGGGGGGTATTTGGATTGTTCCTAATACATGTGATGCATCTTGATACATAATCTTTAACCCTCCAGAAAAGTTCTGTAAAATAAAAATCTTTCTCCAGTAGTTCACAAGTGGCCTTCCATCCTCTATGACCTATTCCATGATACTGAACAATAAAAAAGTGATGCACTAGCTACTGGTATACATGGCTTCCCCTCTTTGCAGAGAAGTCCAGTTTTTGGAGCTTTCTGCACACCTATTTTGTCCCAATCCCTCTCAAAAAATGGCAATTTTGGTGCTAGCATGGGCATTTGGATCTGTGCATTTTGTGAAATAGCAGCTTTTTAGCAGCTATATCAGCCAGAGCATTTTACCTGGCTATCTGTTTATTGGCCTGTGTGTGCTCTGCAGTGTTCTGGAAGATAAATCAGAACTGGGTGATGTGTCTTGGTGAATGAGGTTTATGCAATCATGTTGTGGCACAATCTTATCCTGTTCCCCTTTTAACCCTAAAAGAGCATTTAAGATTGGTGCTGGTCCTGCAGTGGGAGAAGCATATTTGATGTGCAATTTTGGATCAGACAGCAAGATCACCTCATAGCCGCTCAACCTTTGAGCATACATGTGCTGTGTATGTACATTTTTCAACATGATTGATACATTGTGGGTGGTGTGAAGTGTGGTGTCGTGCCCCAGAGTGAAAGAAGTGGCCATCTCAAACATCATCGCACAGGATGCTAAAGCTCTGAGACACGCAGGCATGCCTTGAACCTGCCCTGGAACCATCTTTGAAAAAAAACAATAGGGCGGAGTTTGCCACCATGTTCTTCGGCGAAGACACCTGCCATGGTCTTACAATTTTTCCCTTGCATATAAATGAAACATCTTTCCATAGTCAGGGAGGCCAAGTGTTGGAGCTACAACCATAGCATTTTTCAAATATGAGAACACATTTAACATATCTGGTGACCATGATACAATATCTGACATTTCAGAACCAGTGGCTTGTCTCAGAATGTTGTCATAGTAGGAACAATCAGGGATCCATTGGCGGCAGTAACCAATGACCACCAAGAAGGTTAGCATGTCCTTTTTGGTCTGTGGGCGGGCTAGACCCACGAGCACAGCAGCTCTTTTGTGACTGATTTTCCTTTCCCCCTTTGAGAGTACAAAACCAAGGTAATCAACACTTTCCTGACACAATTGTAATTTTTTTCCTTGGCACCTTGTGTCCACATTCATAGAGATATTGCAGAAGGCTTACTGAGTCACAGACACTGGCCTTCTTTACAGGACTGCATATGAGGATGTCATCCACATATTTCAGCAGGGATGAACCAAATTCAGGTATCCACCCCTTGAGGGTGGTTTGCAAAATGATGGAAAACACTACTGGTGAATCCACAAAGCCCTGAAGCATTCTACACCAGGTTAAGGTCTGGTTTAAAAATTTGAAATGCAAAGATTGGCTGTGTCTCCTTGCATTCAATAAATCAATCACAGTAAAATACTCTGCATCGGGTGGTATATCGGTAAATATTGATGACACATCAGGCACTATTGGGGCAATCTGTACCACTAGGCTTTCAATTGCTGTAGGACCAATGCCACAAACAATTCCCCAGTATCTCCTATGGTTAGTGAGATATTAGCACTTGAACCCTGTTGGCTGAAAGCCAAATGTCCAAATTTTGCACATGACTTACCCTTAGCAAGAGATGTCAGTAGCAAAAAGAATTATCCAAATAGGATGTTTTGATCAAAAGTTAACCTCACCAATACACTATAAACCCAAAGCGAGGCTTGGAACGCACGTGCGGCCACCATTTTGACCGGAAACAGGAAGTAGATTGCGGTGACATGTAATTTTTACATTTTGGCCCAGCAGTAGGGTGAGGCCAGGTTAAAGAAGATCCTGAACAAGACGCAGAAAGCTCACTGGGCATGGGCTGGAATGGCATAACTGATGCAGAGGCCGACTGAATAGTATCTTCAGGTGTAGCGTCCAAGGGATATTAGGGACAGGCAAAGGTAAATGGTTATGCAAACTGAAGTGAATGATCGACTCAGGTTCATAGGTGGGCCCCTAATCCAGAGTGCCACATGACCTAGAGAGTACATCAGTCTGCCTATTGCAGGACACATCTCAGAGATCGCTATATACAGTGGGAAGAGCGGAAGATACTGGGATGGTGGCAACAGGAAGTTTCTCTTTTGGGGTAACCTTGAGTAGGCAGGAAGAGGAACAGGAGGAACCCCAAGCCAGGATCTGTCCAGCGGTCCAGTCAACATGTGGAGAATGGAGCCATAACCAAGGAAGACCTAATATGATAGTAGATGAAGCCTTAGGTAAGACAAGGGAGGATATCCACTCCTGGTGGAGTGTCCCTACTGACATCTTAACAGGAAGGGTCTGGAAGCAGAAAGGGCCCCCTGGGAGAACAGTGCCATCAATCGCCAAGACCACCAATGGCATTATAAGGGGCAAAAGGGTAATTCTCATGGAGGATGCAGTTTCCCAATCCATGAAATTGGCAGCAGCTCCAGAATCCAGATGTGCCGAGACTGAACTGAAGCGCCGACACGAAGGAACACAGAAAGGAGCAGACGAGAAGGTGAAGGTGATATTTCAGGGTCTAATACTCCACCTTTCAGATGTATTAGCCCTGAGCGTTTTTCCGGACGAAGAGATCAAGTGTCACAGAAATGACCTTTGGCTCCACAATAGAGGCACAGGCCCAGAGTTCTGCGTGTAGCGTGTTCTTCGGGAGATAACTTGGTCCAGCCTAGCTCCATAGATTCCTCAGCAGGCAGGGGGTGCTCCCTGGATCGAAGAGAAGGGACTGGGAGCTCAGGCTGCCTAAAGAACGGGGAGTGCTGCCGTCTTTTTTCCAGGGACCTCTCCTGAAAGCGAATATTGATCTGGTTACACAAGGTGATGACACTGTCCAGATCAGCAGGAAGGGATCTTCCTGCAAATTCATCCTTCCCTCTTTCAGAGAGGCCAGGTAAAAAGGTTGCAATTAGGGCCTCATTATTCCAGCTCAGTTCAGCTGTGAGGATACGGAACTGAAGAGCATACTGTCCCACAGAACGGACTCTTGACGGAGATGTAAAAGAGCGCTAGCCCCTGAGGAGACACGACCCGGCTCCTCGAAGATATTCCGAAAAAGTTTCAAGAAATCAGACAGGCTAGAAACCAGATCATTCAGTTCCTACAGAGGGGCAGCCCAAGGTAGCGCCTCGCCGGACAGGAGGGATATAATATATGCTACTTTCACATGATTAGGGAAGGACGTTTTGGGGCTGAAGTTCAAAATGAATTGTGCACTGGCTAAGGAACCCCCTACAAGCCTTGAAGTCCCCAGAGAAACGGGTCGGAGCTGGTAGTTATATTGAATGTGTGGCTGCAACTGGTGTGATAGGTGCAGCAGCAGATAGCGATTGAGGTTGTTGAACCGGTGGTCCTAATTAGGCCTGAACCTGTTCAAAACGGCATGCCAAATCCTAAAGGAATTGCATCGCCTGGGTCTGATGTGATTCCTGGGACTCAAGTCTGCGAACTAAGCCCTGCAACAGATCATCTGCGGGCAGCGGCACATCAGCTGGGTCCATGGCTGATCAAACTGTCAGGTCACCTGAGACCAGGTGACAGATGCACTCCATAGGAGTCGGAAGTGCACCGCTAGGTAGTGGACTTTAGTACTGACTGCTGCGGATTGTACCCAGAGAGATTCAGGGAGCAGGTCTACTGGATGACTAACACAGATCCCAGTGCGAACTAGGGCATAGATTCCCCAGGGCGTGGATTCTAAGAGCCAGCAGGTGTTCACCAGTGGTGAGGATGGACTTTGCTGCAGTCTGGCTCCAGGTCGCGGCCCCAGGGTCTCACAGCTCACGCTCACAGTAGACTACAGGAGAAGGAAGCAGCAAGGAACAACAAGGATAGTAAAGGGATAAAGCAGAGGTCAGGGCAACTAGCAGACAGGAACAACAGAGTACACGCCAAAGGTTCAGGGTAGGGATGAGCTTGTGTTCGAGTCGAACGTATGTTCGCCTCGAACATCGGCTGTTCACACGTTTGGCGAATACCGAATGTTATGGGCCGTTCGCTCCAAATTCATGTGGCGCTCACAGCCCACAATGCTCTGCGCCATCGCAGTGCATTGCTGGCTCATGATTGGCCAAGCATGCACTGTGACCCTGCATGCTTGGCCAATCACAGTTCTGACAGTGGGAGGCCTGTGGCCAATTATAGCTCAGGGGGTTTAGTACACAGTGGCAGCCTTGTGTAGTGTGTTCTGGCGTGCAGGGAGAGAAGGATAGGCAGGGACAGTTTGTTTTTTTCTCAGGAATCTGCAGGAGTTAGTGGGTGTTGTGTGCCTCCAGTGCAGTATACACCTGTATCTACCCTTTATTGCTGTTGTTCTCTAATACAGCCATCTGCAGGAGTTAGTGGGTGTTGTGTGCCTCCAGCACAGTATACACCTGTATCTACCCTTTATTGCTGTTGTTCTCTAATACAGCCATCTGCAGAAGTTAGTGGGTGTTGTGTGCCTCCAGCACAGCACAATATACACCTGTATCTACCCTTTATTGCTAGTGTTCTCTAATAGTGATGGACGAACTTCCGACGGGATGTTTCGTGAACGCAAACCGCGAACGCGGCCAAAAGTTTGCGAACTGCAAAGCGCGCGACAGACCCCATTGACTTTAATGGCAGGCAAACCTTAAAAACCTATGATACTGAAAAAGAACACAATGCCACGAAGGGCTTGGAGAGTGCTGCTCACCCCACACGAATGAAAAAATGGAACAAGTTCCCCCACAATCGGGGTTTTTAGGCAGCAAAAAACAACTAAACAACACAATATTATTCGCAATATTATTCAGAAATACTGGCCCATTCTAAAGGATGATCCGAAAATCGGATGCATTGTCCCTGCACGCCCTTCCATCTCTTTTAAAAGGGCCTCTTCGTTATATGACAAGTTGGTGCAGAGCGAATATAAAAGTGAAACTAAAAGATCTAAACACTGTTCGGTTGTTGGCTCTTTTCCCTGCAATCAGTGCTCGTGCTGTAAATACATCAGACGTGATAAGATGTTTCGCTTACCAAATGGTGCTACTTTTCGACCCATCCATTTTGCAAATTGCCAAACACGGGGTGTGGTATACCTCATGGAGTGTGAATGTGGGGCATACTATGTTGGTAAAACCAAACAAGAATTCCATCGTCGAATGTCCAAACATGTTTACAGCATGGAAATTGGCAATTATTATTTGCCAATAGGACGACATGCTGTAACAGTACACAACTATAGAATGCCCAAGATCACATTCACCGCCCTAGATCGAATACACATACCAGCTCGGGGGGGGGATTGGAATAAGACCCTACTCCAACACGAACAGAGGTGGATACATAAATTGGATGCCACCTCTTTTCCAGGACTCAACGAGTCGGTCTCCTTTGCTCCTTTTTTAAAGGGGTTTACCTCTGGAAGGACACAGTAGAGACCACCTGTTGACCCCTTTCTCATTCGGCCTCTTCTTCCCTATCACCTCTCAAGTAATTTCTTAGCGATACTTCCCAGCTATGTCTCTTTAAATTGTCATAAACATCTCAGCCATTGTTATTACATTCGGGTCCTAAATAATGTACCCAATATGGCTAATTCTTAACAGTTTGTACCTTTTATATGGTTAATTTTCTAGAAATATTACTTATTTTGCTGTTATATACTCTTTGTGGTTGCATATTTACTGTGGCCGTGCTCAAAGTAAAGGCATGCATCTGCATGTCAGTAAATGCATGTTATATATGTGAAATAATATGAAATTATGTAACATGACCGGTGAAACAAATGTGTGCTAATGTGGTGTTATGCTTTGATTTACCGTCTATGTCCTCCCCCCCCCCCCCCATGTCCTCTCCCCCCCCTTTTTTTTTATATCATTTTTATTATGATTTTTTTTCCCTTCCCATTCCTCTCACTCCCACACTCCCTGTCCTATCCAAACCCCGGAGGCTTAGTGGGGGTCTGGACTGATGCGGTGTATCTCAGCATTGGCACTACATGGTCTTTTGCCCCCCCGGGTGAATGCCATTCCCCACTATCATGGTCCATCCGCTAGTTGCTTTTGGGGGGGGTTGGTCCTATGTCGTGACTCCCCGGCAAGGGTAGGAGAGGCTCTGGTTATTTACACGAGCCCCTCCGCATGTCTCCCTTTGTTTTATTGGGCGGGCTGGCCCCGCCCAGTTATAAGGGACACTTATTCCCTTGCCGGCGGCATCCTTGGACACCTCCGGACGCATACCACACGCGCACCCGCACTTCAGCAGACGCACGTGACGTACTGACGTCACGCAGTTGCGACGGAAGTGACGTCATTTCGGGGCCGCTTTGCGGCCTTCCGGGACGCCGGGGCGGCCACACGCGGCCGGCCTGATTAGGCGGCCATGTGGCATTAGGCAAATACCGGCCATTAGACAGGTGGTCTACACCTGTGAGGAATCCCAGGGCTCAACATAAATATCCCTCCCTATAGGAAGTATACACTCATTGTCTACCACTACATGAGAAAGGACTTAGGAACCTCCAGCTCTCGGATGGTATGCTTGGCTATTTTCCTTCTTGACCTGTGCTTACCTATTTACTATATTTAAGTAACATTTTGAAATTTTTGTAGAATAATACTTTGATTGATTTATTCAATTACAGATCGGGTGACTCCATGCAATACGAGTCAGCGACTGCGTCTGTCACCTCTCCCGGGCTAGGTTTCTGGTCACAGTCCCCCCTTCCCTGTTTGGGAATTTCTTTATCAATCTTATTAATTCAGGTAATAGCCTTGATTCTTACTATAGACATTGCTCACCTAATCAGGTTAGCGTGTCCACTTTGGCTTCTGTTATTTGCTATTCTCTGTTTCATTTCTTTTATTTATTTATTTATTTAATGTCAACATTTTTTCACCTCTCCAGCACTTCCCCTCTTTCTATGTAACTTTTCACGCACAAGCTAGTATCATGTCCATCCACATACACCTGGTTCTCTTTAGGCACCTTGCTAATATTTATCTCCCACATCACTCATACATTTTCCACACCCATTCACTTTAGCATATATATGTTTACGTTGACTTATACACACACTTGTCACTTCCTCGCTGGCACTTTTCCCACTCAGCGTTTCTCTTTTGCACGTATCCTCTGTTGTTTTTGTTTGGTGTTTTTCCTCATTGATGTATGTATTTATTTACTTATTCATTTATACAGTTTTTTAATTGGTTTTTTGGTATTTCACCTTTTCCCTCCCTTCCCTATTTTTTCTTTCCTTTTCACGCGCACTGTTTTTAGGGTATTTTTCCTCCCCCTTTTTTTTTTTTTCAACCCTTGAGTGGGTTGAAACGCGTTTTCTACTGTTGTTATATTATACAGTGTTATCTATAGTTGTGTTTGTGCACATCCATTGACATTATTGTACTCTTCATATAGGAGTCCGTTTTTAATTGTTCAGGTGGAGCTCATGTTTTTACCTCTGTGCCATGTTGCTAGTTTTTCATGGTAATAAACATTAAAATATTTTTTATATTATTCTGATATGCATTTATCATTGTTTTTTGCTGCCTAAAAACCCCGATTGTGGGGGAACTTGTTCCATTTTTTCATTCGTGTGGGGTGAGCAGCACTCTCCAAGCCTTTCGTGGCAGTGTGTTCTTTTTCAGTATCACCAATATTGGGTGGGTAAACACCCTTTCCCCCCTTTTCCCCCCCTTTCCCCCCCCTTCCCCCCATTTTTTCCTTTTCCTCCTTTTCCCCCATCTCTGAACACAGGAGGGTTTAAACATGAGCTTGGCCTAGTAAAATCTTACTGAGGAATTGTATTTTCTTTGTATATTTGTATGTAATATGCTCACAGTGAATATGAATATGTTTCAGGGCAATGACTGGGATGCTTTGATGCTAGGTTATGAAACAGAGTTTGAGAAGAATGATCGAATAGACACAGAGATTACTACTCTGACCTCCGAATTGATGAGAGTACTCGAGAAGAAATCAGCACTATTCTGGCACATAAAATCATTTGATAGGTACAGTAATGAAAAGATCAACCCTTTAGGCCTCCGGGTTCAAATTTTTCCCAATATAGAATCAATTAGCAATGAATGTAAAATGGAATGGGAGGAAAACTTGAATGTTTGTTCCCAGCAAATGATGGTTATCCTTACCAAGGTATATACTAGGCAAATTGCACTCTCAGACAAAGAAATTCATACTTTAGAAACGGCTCTACAACCTTTTGCGCTACATACCCTATTTGTGGAATCCCGGACTAAACTCCGTGATGATCTATCAACCCACAACAAGAATATTCTGCGCAAAAAGGAGTCTAAATATTGGAGGGACAAATTTGCCTTCTCAGAAGGGCGTGCATATAAATGGAATACTAACACACAATCCTAGAAGAACATCAGTGGGAAACAATATTCCACTACTAAAAATATAACTAAATCTAAGGCCACGCCCAACTCCAGTGTAAAATCTACCCAAGCGCAGAAAGTGCGGGTAAAGTTTAAAAGAAACCGTACCAGTAAGGACTCCCCGGAGGGTAATACTAAGAAACGTATCACTGACAGCAATATAGCAGAGAGACCTGACAACCGTAGGGATCTGCAAACAGATCAATACGGTGTGATCATATCGGACGATCTTCCATACAAGCACTCTGATGTGATGGTTGATGCCACCCTTGGCAATGGGACAGGTACTGAGACAGAAAGGGAAATTGCAGTACCCTGTTTGGAAACATGTCAGAACTCTTTAAACCTGAGGCGGGGACTTTCCTCACCCCGACCGAACAAGGGAGTAGGAAATTTGGACGCATTTGTTACACGGATTCAAGTGAATCCCTCAGTGTAATTAATATTTCGTCCCACGCTCTGTCCCCGGCTGAAATTAGGGTTCTGGCGCGCGGCCTAACATTCTGCCCACAAGAAAGTTTTGATGCCTTTGGGGTCATCACAGACATACAACTTTTTGCATGCAGGCTTCTATTGAAGAGCCTGCATACCAATAATACCACTGATATCGATGCCACTGACTGGTCTAAGTTTAGTATGAGAGAATTCAAGGCCCTGCGGGACTTTGCACTTCTATATGAAGAAAACAACACTTTGGACCTGATAGATCAGATAGATCTGGAGATGCTATTGGACAATGCAAATGAATCCACATGCACTACTCCGTCGGTTTTTAAAAAACCCTCTGGCAAATTTCCACCCTTGAGTCTTAATTCAAATATTGATATATTTGTAAAACAAGTCTCGAGGGACATTCGTAAGTTGTCATGTGGGAAATCCCACCCTGACAATTTGAGTGAAGATGAAACCAAAGCCCTTGACACGCTGATGAAAAATGTCAATATTACAATAAAACCCTCAGATAAGGGACCTTATGGACAACACGGACTACTTACGTATGTGTCAAGACATACTAGATAACAAGGAGTGGTATAAGACCATCTCAAGTAAGCTAATACAGACTTTTTACAATAAATTCTATGCTTTGATAGATACAGCCCTTGCCAATGGTGGTATCACAAAGGATCAGCATGCCTTCATTAGAACTAAATATCCAAGGGCAGCCACTTTTTATAGCTTACCGAAGATCCATAAATGCCAATCACGACCTCCAGGCCGACTAATCGTTTCAGGGAAAGGAGGAATAGCTGAGAATCTCAGCAAAGTTATCGATTCATTTTTACAACCATTTGTTACGTGTATGCCCTCCTATGTGAAGGATACTACACATTTATTACAGACAATTGAAAATTGTACCTTGACTGAAAACTCCATCTTGGTGGCTATTGATGTGGAGGCGCTCTATAGCTCGATCCCACATACTAAGGGGATCGAGGTTATACGGAGCTTACTCCAACAGAGTGAGAGATACAAACATGAAGTGAACGAATTCATAGTGGATGGATTGAATTATATTTTACATCATAATTTTTTTCTATTCAATAACTCCCACTACCTCCAGGTGCAGGGCGTGGCCATGGGCACCTGTTGTGCTCCGGCCTACGCCAATCTGTACCTGGGGGAGTGGGAGAAGTCCCTCCTGGGTGATGGGGATCTTGACGGGTACACGCGTCACATTTCTATGTGGCGGCGGTATATCGACGATGTCCTCATCATCTGGGAGGGATTGAAGACTGCTTTATTGGAATTCAAATCCTGTATTAATATAAACAAGTACAATCTGAAGTTCACTATGACATATGACACTCAGAGCATTACCTTTTTGGACGTTGTGATGGGCTGTACCCCAGAGAACCTAATTTTCACCTCATTGTACCGTAAAAGTACCGCGGGCAACACGGTACTGCACGCGGATAGTTTTCACCCCATTCCCTTAAAACGGTCCATACCCTATGGTCAATACTTACGTCTCCGTAGGAACTGTTCAAATGATAGTCTCTTCAAAGAAGAGGCCTATAAGCTACAGATTAGATTCCTTGCACGAGGTTACAGCCGCTCATGCCTGCGTAGGGCTTATAACAAAGTGGTGATTTTGCCTCGCAGGGATCTCCTGTTCTCCAAAAAGAAACGTGGCGATCCTACTTTGGATCCACCTAGGATCACTATGCGTTTCACTAAACAACACAATATTATTCGCAATATTATTCAGAAATACTGGCCCATTCTAAAGGATGATCCGAAAATCGGATGCCTTGTCCCTGCACGCCTTTCCATCTCTTTTAAAAGGGCCTCTTCGTTATATGACAAGTTGGTGCAGAGCGAATATAAAAGTGAAACTAAAAGATCTAAACACTGTTCGGTTGTTGGCTCTTTTCCCTGCAATCATTGCTCGTGCTGTAAATACATCAGACGTGATAAGATGTTTCGCTTACCAAATGATGCTACTTTTCGACCCATCCATTTTGCAAATTGCCAAACACGGGGTGTGGTATACCTCATGGAGTGTGAATATGCGGCATACTATGTTGGTAAAACCAAACAAGAATTCCATCGTCGAATGTCCAAACATGTTTACAGCATGGAAATTGGCAATTATTATTTGCCAATAGGACGACATGCTGTAACAGTACACAACTATAGAATGCCCAAGATCACATTCACCGCCCTAGATCGAATACACATACCAGCTCGGGGGGGTGATTGGAATAAGACCCTACTCCAACACGAACAGAGGTGGATACATAAATTGGATGCCACCTCTTTTCCAGGACTCAACGAGTCGGTCTCCTTTGCTCCTTTTTAAAGGGGTTTACCTCTGGAAGGACACAGTAGAGACCACCTGTTGACCCCTTTCTCATTCGGCCTCTTCTTCCCTATCACCTCTCAAGTAATTTCTTAGCGATACTTCCCGGCTATGTCTCTTTAAATTGTCATAAACATCTCAGCCATTGTTATTACATTTGGGTCCTAAATAATGTACCCAATATGGCTAATTCTTAACAGTTTGTACCTTTTATATGGTTAATTTTCTAGAAATATTACTTATTTTGCTGTTATATACTCTTTGTGGTTGCATATTTACTGTGGCCGTGCTCAAAGTAAAGGCATGCATCTGCATGTCAGTAAATGCATGTTATATATGTGAAATAATATGAAATTATGTAACATGACCGGTGAAACAAATGTGTGCTAATGTGGTGTTATGCTTTGATTTACCGTCTATGTCCTCCCCCCCCCCCCCCCCCCATGTCCTCTCCCCCCCCTTTTTTTTTATATCATTTTTATTATGATTTTTTTTCCCTTCCCATTCCTCTCACTCCCACACTCCCTGTCCTATCCAAACCCCGGAGGCTTAGTGGGGGTCTGGACTGATGCGGTGTATCTCAGCATTGGCACTACATGGTCTTTTGCCCCCCCGGGTGAATGCCATTCCCCACTATCATGGTCCATCCGCTAGTTGTTTTGGGGGGGGTTGGTCCTATGTCGTGACTCCCCGGCAAGGGTAGGAGAGGCTCTGGTTATTTACAGGAGCCCCTCCCCATGTCTCCCTTTGTTTTATTGGGCGGGCTGGCCCCACCCAGTTATGAGGGACACTTATTCCCTTGGCGGCGGCATCCTTGGACACCTCCAGACGCATACCACACGCGCACCTGCACTTCAGCAGACGCGCGTGACGTACTGACGTCACGCAGTTGCGACGGAAGTGACGTCATTTCTGGGCCACTTTGCAGCCTTCTGGGACGCCGGGGACGCCACACGCGGCCGGCCTGATTAGGCGGCCATGTGGCATTAGGCAAATACCGGCCATTAGACAGGTGGTCTACACCTGTGAGGAATCCCAGGGCTCAACATAAATATCCCTCCCTATAGGAAGTATACACTCATTGTCTACCACTACATGAGAAAGGACTTAGGAACCTCCAGCTCTCGGATGGTATGCTTGGCTATTTTCCTTCTTGACCTGTGCTTACCTATTTACTATATTTAAGTAACATTTTGAAATTTTTGTAGAATAATACTTTGATTGATTTATTAAATTACAGATCGGGTGACTCCATACAATACGAGTCAGCGACTGCGTCTGTCACCTCTCTCGGGCTAGGTTTCTGGTCACAGTCCCCCCTTCCCTGTTTGGGAATTTCTTTATCAATCTTATTAATTCAGGTAATAGCCTTGATTCTTACTATAGACATTGCTCACCTAATCAGGTTAGCGTGTCCACTTTGGCTTCTGTTATTTGCTATTCTCTGTTTAATTTATTTTATTTATTTATTTAATGTCAACATTTTTTCACCTCTCCAGCACTTCCCCTCTTTCTATGTAACTCTTCACGCACAAGCTAGTATCATGTCCATCCACATACACCTGGTTCTCTTTAGGCACCTTGCTAATACTTATCTCCCACATCACTCATACATTTTCCACACCCATTCACTTTAGCATATAAATGTTTACGTTGACTCATACACACACTTGTCACTTCCTCGCTGGCACTTTTCCCACTCAGCGTTTCTATTTTGCACGTATCCTCTGTTGTTTTTGTTTGGTGTTTTTCCTCATTGATGTATGTATTTATTTACTTATTCATTTATACAGTTTTTTAATTGTTTTTTTGGTATTTCACCTTTTCCCTCCCTTCCCTATTTTTTCTTTCCTTTTCACGCGCACTGTTTTTAGGGTATTTTTCCTCCCCCTTTTTTTTTTTTTTTTTTTTTTTTTTTAGAAACCGAATCTATGAGCGTTTTTTCCTTTCCTCCTTCTCTTCCTTTTTAAAATATTCTATATATATATATATATATATATAAACATTTAGGGGTGATTATCCTCTATATACACAGATTATAGGTATGATAATAATTTCATGCTGTACATATAGCCTATGTCCATATGCTAAAATATATGTTCCTAATTTTATTTATATATTGGGATTCTATCATAGGTGTGACTCACCATATTGTCCGGCTGCCTATGTCCGCACCCACTTCCTATATCTATGAGTGGTGAGGTATCTGTGTGACCTCTCGTGAGCCACGCCTCTGGACCTCTGACTTTTTTCCCCCTGGCATCTTGGCGGTAATTGTGGACCGGGTAACATTCTGGATATGTAAAGGAAATTGAGGCACCACCTTGTGGGGGAACTCCACTAAAAGCACTATAACTTATTTTACTTCCTTGGAAGTGCACTATTGGGTAAATTATACTAACAAATATAAGGTATTCCCAGTATAAGTAACATTCGATATATTTATTTATTGCATCTTTGTTTTATAACAGACCATTTCTCTGAAGAAGACCCCCTGAGTGGGTTGAAACGCGTTAGGACTATACTTCTACTGTTGTTATATTATACAGTGTTATCTATAGTTGTGTCTGTTTGTGCACATCCATTGACATTATTGTACTCTTCATATAGGAGTCAGTTTTTAATTGTTCAGGTGGAGCACATGTTTTTACCTCTGTGCCATGTTGCTAGTTTTTCATGGTAATAAACATTAAATTATTTTTTATATTATTCTGATATGCATTTATCATTGTTTTTTGCTGCCTAAAAACCCCGATTGTGGGGGAACTTGTTCCATTTTAACCTTAAAAACCTATAGGTCATATTTTCAGCCACAAAATACTTAGTAGCTGTGCACACATAGTCCCACTACATGGACACTGACATAACAAAAGTATTAAGTGAATCTGGGATCGACAACGACAAGCATTCTTTTTTTATCTGTGAAATTTTGACAATTCAGGAGTGCATGAAGGCCATAGAGAGAGGCATGGTCAGGGCAGGCTATGAAGGGGGTGCAGGAGATAATCAGTGCTACAGTCAGGGCAGCGCAGTCCTGTGCCAGTGTCCCAGTGTGCCAACCTGTGCTTGAGCCCCTCCGTCTGCCCGGCTCTTACCCTACCTATGCAGGGCTCCACTGCGGTGGTCCGCAGGTGCCAGTCCAGTGCTGATCCTCAGCCATTGTGCTGGCACTGCCTGCTGATTGGCTTCTCCGCTACTATCTCCCTCACTGTCTGAAACCAGCTCCGCAATAGAGACTGAGCACTGACACCAGCACCGTGATAGAGAGCACTGACACCAGCACCGAGATAGAGAGCACTGACACCAGCACCGTGATAGGACTGACACCAGCACCGAGATAGAGAGCACTGACACCAGCACCAGCAGTCAGCAGCAGTGCACCAGAACCCTATATACTGTACACCTATACCAGTCCTTAAAAGGACCTTTGTGGACCTAATAGTAATAGCTAGTGATTAAACTGATTGTCCCTGCTCCACACAGCGTCCTGTCCCTACACTGACAAAAGACAGCTGCAGAACCGGTCAGCAGTGCACTCAGCAATCACCAGCACAGCAGTCAGCCGCAGTGCACCAGAACCCTATATACTGTACACCTATACCAGTCCTTAAAAGGACTTTTGTGGACCTAATAGTTAGCGATTTGTGTCACTACAGTCTGTCCCTGCTCCACACAGCAACCTCTCCCTACACTGACAAAAGACAGAATGTAAAATGGCCGCCAGATCAGGTCTATTTATAAGGTAGGGGGAATGTCCAATTGTCCATGTGCTGAAATGTCTCAATTGGCTGTTCTGTACCCCATGATGGATGTGTCATCATGGATCAAAGTTCTTTCACAATGTAAACGCATATGTCCACCGCGCGAACAGCGCCAGAAGTCTGCCGGTTTGGCGAATCACGAACACGCAAAATTTGCCGCAAACCGACCGCCGGGCGAACTGCAAGGCCATCCCTACTCCCCTCCTCTTCCTCTCTTGTAGGCACCCACGTGACATCACTAGACACGTCATCATCTACGTCACCTTCCCCACAGCTATAATTAGAGATCTCGGAGTAGGCAGCAACCCCGGGGACCAATCTCCTCCTTGGGCTGATCTGGGTTCTGTCGTCAGACTGCTGAGTGGCGGTTGTTGCTACCTCCTCTTCCTGATCCAATGCCAAGAGCGGTTGCGCATCGGCAATGTCTTGTGATGGATCGGAAAATAATTCCTGTGACTCAAGCGGAGGGTATATGATGGTGGTGGTGTTGGTGGTAGTGTCTTTGGGGGTGCACACAGCAGAGAGTGAAGAAGAGGGTACAGATCGAGAGGATGAGGAGGGTGGAGAAGAGTAAGGCTGAGTGAGCCACTCAACCAAGTCTGGTGCGTCCTTTGACGTAATCAAACACACCTTCTGCAATTTGCTACTTTGGCTCAAGCCTGTTGCTCCTGCCCTACCACCCCTTTGGAAGGGCCTGCCTCTTCCTCTGCCTGTCATTTTTTAAATGACCCTGTGACAAAAGTCTCTAGAGAAGTGCAGTATATGTGGAAGAAGGTATATAACACCCCGCTTCAATCTGTTGTTTTGGGGGGCCACTGGTCTATCGCACCAGTTATAATACTTTTTTCTAATTGCGTTTGTCACTCTTTGGACCCGTGTGAGAGCTTAGATTTTTCCATGGACTTGTCCTGCAACGAAAAAAAAAACCCACCAGTGTCAGCCCCTGCCAGCAAAAAATCAACACCAGATCGACATCAGGAGGGCACCCTCCCAGGACCAACCACCACCAGACATCTAACTCCTCCCCTCCCACCAAGGAGGGGAGTTCACCCGTGGAGCTAAATGTGGAATAGTAAGGGAACACCACCCCAGGGTTCCACTTACCTTAGAATGGCTGGTGCTGGCATCACCCGAAACCGAACGGGAACCATCAGTCTCAGACATCCCTTTGGTCCGAATGGTCGATTCACCACAAACTGCTCCTCTTAGTTGTCGCTACAGCGTGAATCGGGCAAACACCATAGTGACAGGAAACAGAATTGCGGGTGAACCGGACGTGACTTCGCCCATCGTAAAAGACATCGCCCATCATCGACCCAGTGTTGAGCTCCATGCTGACCACACTAACGAGGGGGAGACACGGACACTCCAGTGAGCACCTTCCCCAGGCAGCGCCAAAACGAATGTCCCAGGCCTCCGCTTTCCCCAAGGAAGGATGGGACGTGCCAGATACTGCAGGTAATGGACTCCCCAGCCTTGCTGCAATGTATGAGAGACCTCAATCTCTCCGGACATCCCTTCGGCCCAAACGATCGATTTGCTTTCAGGATAAAACTGGACTCAGCCTCCCCGGCTGAATTAAACCCAGGTTCCTAGCGATGTCTCCTCGCCGGAGGAAACACCACAACTGAAGGGCTGGAGTAAAGGAATGGTTTTAAAGATCTGGTGGAGGCGGTGTTTCCTGAGAAGGGAGGAGCCGAGATCTCTCAAGTGTGCTGTCCTGAAAGACGAAAGAGGGGAAAAAAATGATTAGAAAAATTTATCAACGTCCCCCAACCAGTGGGGAAAGTCCCAATTCGGAGAGCAAAGGAAAATCTGCGAGTCCGAGTGTGGGAGGAGGCACATTAGTACCGCTCCGCCCGTGGCACTCCAAACTTTAAATTTGTGAATGCAAAATAAACAGGTAACAGCACTATTATAAATTATAACATCAATCAATATGGGTTGAGCTGAATAAAGCTAAACTAAAACCAGTGCTTCAGGCAAAGTAAAACACAAGTAGACGGTGGGGAGCCATCCATAGTACTGGGCAGGATAGGGGAGGGACCAGGCTCCCAGTTGGAAGTGGCATAGGGAACAGGGGTTGACTGCAGAGGTTGAAGAAAAAGCCAGGCCAAATTACAGGCTTCGAACGAATCCTAAATAGGGAGGAGAGGGGAAGTGGCAGGCCTCAATAAATCTACATTTATTGCATATAACTTCCAATGCTACTTGGGGGGGGGGAGAGGGGGGTAGAGCCATGGCGAATGGATTAAAGTAGGGACCCGAAAGTCCAGGAAGTACAGAAAAATCTTGAGCGTTTCCAGAAGCCAGATAAAAGGGATCTGGTAGAAGGGTAGATCACAGACTGAGAAACCATGGGTGAGGAGTGAAGAGTCAGGAGGGTCAGTAGATTCAAATAGTGGAATGCGGGTAGGAGCCCCAAGAGGTCAATGGAGGTGTGAATTCAAGTGAGCATTAAAGCCATACGGGCTGAGTGGACCCAGTCCCTGTGAAGGGAATGTAGAAAAGGAAAAATGCAGACCCCCATCTCAGGGAGGAAGTCCTTCCTTGGCTTTATTGCTTTTAGGCTTTGACCATCATGACATGAGTGGGCTAGATGAAGGATGCGCTTAGTTAAACTGGAAGATGAGGTTTGCATTGGAGAGGGTGGATCCATAGAAATGAGGCCCAGTTTCTGTAACAAGGAGAATTGGAAGGGCTTGCCGTTGTACTCAAACTTCAAACTGAAGGGAAACAGCCACCAGTACTTGATCTTGTTCTGTGTAAGTATCATCAGTAGAGGTTTAAGCGCCCACCGTTTCGGGATCGTGTATGCTGAAACATCTGCAATAAACTGAACTGGGTGACCCGTAATTTGAATTTGCGGGGATGAACGAGCTTTCCGCATGACCTCTTCTTTGATGTGCAGTTTGACCACAACATCTCAGGGTAGACCATAAAGATGGGGGGGGGGGGCAATCAAGCTCCATTCTGTGTGCTCTCTCATCACCAATGAGGGATTTAGTGAGGGAGCGCACTGCTTCAGGTATGTCTGTAATAGTCTCAGGCAGTCCTTGGATCCTGAAGTTAAGCCTCATGGACCTATTTTCAAGGTCATCAATTTTAGCCATGGCTAAAATACGATCAGTATTTTGATTGACCCTTATGATTGTGGAATCTACTCTGTTCTCAATGGTTTCAATGCGAGTGCCTAGCATCTGGAGATTCATTTAATGTCAGAAGTTATTTTGGCTGCAGTTTGTGCTAACCCCCTATCTAACATTTCTACAAATCTAGAAAACAACATGGAGATATCCTGGTGTTGGGGGGGTGTGAGGCTCTCCTGTCTGGTATGTCATATTCTGACCAGGGGATGCTGCAGCAGAGGGGAACATCAGCATCTCATCCAAAGTTTGATTGATAAGGGACACTGTGGTGGCTGGAGACAATGGTCCCACAGTGGGTATAGTATTTGGGGCTCTGCCACATACCTCCTCATGAAGGGAGGGCCGCCATGGAGAAGAGGGAGAAGTGCCTGAGGAGACTACCTCATGCTGTGGCCATTCCGCCGCCATCTTGGGAGCCAGTGAGGACTCTGAGGAGGGTGAAAGCAAGGCTTCTAGGCTGCCCTTTCGCTATCCCAACCAGCTGGAGATTGTGCCCACAGGTTACCCCCTGAATCCAGAGCCGATATGTCCTATTGAGGGCGGAGGATGTTCCGCAAAGAAGAGCAGGGAGAAGCGACTGTGTAGACCACCTCGTGTAGTGCCCATTACGCCGTCCTCTGCTGATACAGTCCCTGAGGCAGTTCAAAACAGGGCTTCCCGCCCCCCCCCCACCACTTCAATCAGCCGAAAAGTGTTCCCACAGGCTCGCCCCGTAATCCGGTTCTGCTAGGTGGGAATCCAAGTGCCATTACTCCGTGCAGGGAGCCCTAAGCGAGCGAAGCGGGACGGAGCTCCAAGATCAGGCGTCCATCTCAGCCAGCTCCGCGCATGTGCCTGTCAGTCATTTTTTAAAATTGATTTTCTTTCCCAGATACAAAATAAGCATTTCAGATACATGCTTTCCAGATACAGTTATCATACACATATACATCCACAATAACCCCCCATTAAAAGGCAGAACAAAAAAAGGGGGGAAAAACCCCAAAACAAACATGCAAAGCAATATAGAATAATTTCCTCCTCTTACTCCCAATACCCCCACCCACACTCCATCATCTCCCCACCCCCACAAAAGCAGCATCACCCAAGGTCCCAAGCCACTATCCAATCTTTCCAGATGGCTTTGTATTTCCCTAGATTATTTCTGTGTAAATAAAAGAATTTCTCCTTTACTATAGTTTCTCTTATTTGTGTCCCACCATCGGGGTGTATATAGAGATCCATATCTGAGCTATCAATTTACGAGCCTGAAACAGGCATCTCGCTATTACAATATAACAAAATCTGGAGTCCTATGTTGTAATCAATCTTACATAAAGCTCCCTGGATTCCCTTCTAAGACCCTTAGCATCGGAGCAATTTCGCCTAATGCATATGAATTCCCCAATTGGAATCCCATTTTTCTGCCATATAGGATGATGGCTCTCAGCCTGTGATTTCGTGAGCGAGGATATTCCCACAAACAATTATGTAACGCTAAGCGTAAAGCTGCGACACGTAGCAGAGAAAATCTGTTGAACAGGGAGGGAAATCCCAATTCTAAGAAACAAGAAGAAGCTAATACAATCAGATTGATTACAACATATGGCAATCAATGGAATTCTGTGCGAAGAGCCCTTGAGAAACACTGGAGCATATTAAGAAATAATAAAGAGTTGGTAAAAATAGTGGGGGAAAGACCGACAATGGTAGCATGCAGATCTAAAAATTTGGGAGACATCCTGATACACTCAGAATATATTAGGCGGCAAAATCCCACATGGCTATCAGAGTACCTACGTTGTAGGGGGATGGTGCCATGCACAAAATGCCAAATATGTCCCTATGTAGAAAGGGCCACAAATTTTCATGATGCAGAAGGTAATCAAGAATTCGTAATAAAGGATTTAATAAATTGCTATCTATATCGCTATACATATATTGCTATCGTTATCTATATGATAACGTGTCCTTGTCCTAAAATATATATTGGCAAAACAAAGAGAGCTCTAAAGGTCCGTATAGGGGAACATCTGAGGGATATTAGGAAGGAGAGGGAGAGGCAGAGAGATAACAAAGAACAGAAGGAGGAAAGGCCGGTCGCTAAACAGTTTGCACAATATCATGAGGGAAAGACAGAAGGCTTTAAGGTCAAAGGAATCTATGCCTTGAAATTGTCGGCAAGAAGAGGTGACTTTGACCGCATTCTGTTACAAAAGGAGAAATGGTGGATTTTTACTTTAAAAAGTCTTGCACCTAAAGGAATGAATACGGAATTAAATTTACAATGCTTCCTTAATTAATTGAAGCTGTGAGCTATCTGCGGAATGCGCTTGCCTGTTCCTCTTTTGTTAGGGAGAATATACCCCCCCCCCCACCCCCTTTCCCTTCTCCCCTATTTTTCCCTCACCTTAAATGAGATTGTTTCTTCCTTCTTTAACTTAATCTCCCCTCTTTTTCCCCTCTTTCTTTCCTTTGCTTCCCCTTCTCCTTCTCCCTAAAGAAATTGTCTTAAGGTATTTCCCTAAGTTTGAAATATAAGTTTAGTAGGTTATAGATTATATACATTTCTTAGAGGTAAAATGTGAATGGATGTATATATCTGTCTGTCCTGTCAATATCTGTCTATTTAGAATAAAAATAGCAGTTTAAATATTCCCTCTCCACTCACAATGATCTATGGGCTAGGTAAATGGAATGCTCCCTGTCTTTGATAACAATAGGAAAGGGTTAATCTAAATGAAGTCTTTGACACCCTCTACCAGGTACATGCTAATTAAACACACTATGGGAGGAACAATGGTGTATAAGGAGACTACAAAAAGGAAATGTCATTTGAATTCCCATACGTCCAGTTGAAGCTATGTGATGCCACGTTGTGAAACGCGTTGACGTTTGTGTGGATAGTAGGCTCCCTTTTGGGCATGAATTAAAGTATTAGCAGTTTGGATCAGAAATATGGAATATCTGAATGAGTGAGCATCTGAACAGACACCTGTTTGAAAGGCTTCTGGCGCAGCTGATTGCAAAAGACCCTGGAGTGGATTCAGTATAACAGAGGTGGTGAGACTTGGATGTTATAAAACAAGTGGTGAAAGATCCTATAAACATTTATTGGACTTTTGATCAACTAAAATCGTTTGTGGAGAAAGATTGCATCCAAGTATTCAGCTTGTCTGATGAACGAACGGCCGCCTGAGAATCTCATATATATATTGACACAGCAAATTTGAGTGAAATCCCCAGGGTATGGTAAGCCAGTGTGTCTGAGAATCATTCATTTTTGGTGCAAGGCATCTTTTATGGAACTGCAGAATATATGGAACTTTTAAACAGTCACAGTATTATAGGAAAGTCTGACATGTGTGACAAATAGTGCACTTTAAATACGACAGAGTTTGAATATAATCAATTCACTGCCACTGATTGTTACATTTTCAGTATTGACTGTCATTTATGCCGCTGCTTGCAAAAGGCTAAAAGTGAAGGTGAAGGCTTCACATAATGTCGGGTTCAGGTTTTCTACCCTCTGCTACAAGTGATTAAGTAGAAGGAGACTCAGAGCTATAATAATTGACTGAACTAACTGAGAGATCTTCATGAGACTTTTATAATCACAAGCCTGTGATATTCCTATTTCAACTAAGGAGAATTGCTATGTAGGTTTAATGGAGGTACTAATGAGAGATTAGGACCGGTGACTGGTCATAATTATCCCCATTTCCAATTACTGCTACCTTGATGACCATACATGTGCAGATTTCCAAGATATTTTTATCTCACGCTTCCTAATAGAAGCGTAATATTGGAACCGCTGAATATATGGAACTTTCAGTCACAGTATCATAGGAAAGCCTGACACGTGTGACAAATAGTGCACTTTAAATACAACTGAGTTTGAATATATTCAATTCACTGCCACTGATTGTTACATTTTCAGTATTGACTGTCATTTATGCCGCTGCTTGCAAAAGGCTGAAAGTGAAGGCTTCACATAATTAAATGTCGGCTTCAGGTTTGCTACACTCTGCTACAAGTGATTAAGTAGAAGGAGACTCAGAGTTATAATAATTGACTGAACTGAGAGATCTTCATGAGACTGTTATAATCACGAGCCTGAGATATTCCTATTTCAACCGAAGAGAATTGCTATGTAGGTTTAATGGAGGTACTAATGAGAGATTAGGACTGTTTTCTGGTCATAATTATCCCCATTTCCAATTACTGCTACTTTGGTGACCATACATGTGCAGATTTCTGAGAGATTTTTATCTCATGCTTCCAAATAGAAGCGTAATATTGGTACAATTTGATCATACTTGGTATATTACCACATGTATGGCCATAGGAGGCGCCTCTATCTGTTTAAGGCTGGGTTCACACTGCTGCGGGGGGAGATCCGGATGTGATTCGCACCGCAAATCACATCCGATCTCCGTAGCGATGCGAGTTCAGCCATACAGATAGTATGGCTGAATTCGCATCGCTCCCGCAGCAAACTCGCACGGGACCCTTTTTTTTGGTCCGCAACAGAATCGGATCGCATGGGGGTTCACACCATGCGATGCGATTCCTGTGCGAGTCGGCAGATCGCACTGCGATATGCGGACGGATCTGGGTGTGTCATTAACATTAGGGATGAGCTTCGAGTTCGAGTCGAACTCATGTTCTACTCGAACATTGCCTGTTCGCCTGTTCAGCGAACAGTGAACAATTTGGGCTGTTCGCAGCAAATTCTAAAAGCCGGAACACCCTATACAAGTCTATGGGAGAAATCTAAAGTGCTCATTTTAAAGGGTAATATGCAGATTACTGTCCTAAAAAGTGTTTGGGGACCCGGGTCCTGCCCCAGGGGACATGGATCAATGCAAAAAAAAGTTTTAAAAACGGCCGTTTTTTCAGGAGCAGTGATTTTAATAATGATTAAAGTGAAACAATAAAAGTGTAATATTCCTTTAAATTTCACAAAGAAAGTGTCAAAATGGTTAAATAAGACAAACACACTTTTGAAAAATTCCTTTATTAAAAATGAATGGAAAAAAAAAAAAAAAAAGATTCCAGCGGTGCTAATCCACTCTTGCTATCCAGCGACGGATCTCCGGGGTCCAGCGATGGATGATCATATCCAGCGACGGGGGAATCTCTCAGTCCAGCGCTGTCCATACATCCTTCTTCTGTCTCCTCTCCGGAGACACTGCAGAGAGCACAGCGCTGACGTTTCTTATATTGGGAGGGCGGGGCCACCCGTCACCTGACCCCGCCCCTCTGACGCTGGAGAGGGGAGCCAGGGGTTCCCAGGGACGTGTGGGTGACCCCGCCCCCTCTGATGTAACGGAAACCTGAGAGATTCCCCCGTCGCTGGATATGATCATCCATCGCTGGACCCCGGAGATCCGTCGCTGGATAGCAAGAGTGGATTAGCACCGCTGGAATCTTTTTTTTTTTTTTTTTTTTTCATTCATTTTTAATAAAGGAATTTTTCAAAAGTGTGTTTGTCTTATTTAACCATTTTGACACTTTCTTTGTGAAATGGTAGGGGTACTTTTGTACCCCCTTACCATTTCAAACAGGGGGGGGGCCGGGATCTGGGGGTCCCCTTGTTAAAGGGGGCTTCCAGATTCTGATAAGCCCCCCGCCCGCAGACCCTCACAACCAACGGCCAGGGTTGTGAGGATGAGGCCCTTGTCCTTATCAACATGGGGACAAGGTGCTTTGAGGGGTCACAGACCCCCAAAGCATCCTCCCAATGTTGAGGGTATGTGGCCTGGTACGGTTCAGGAGGGAGGGGGGCGCTCTCTCGTCCCCCCCTCTTTTCCTGCGGCCTGCCAGGTTGCGTGCTCGGATAAAGGGTCTGATATGGATTTTTAGGGGGACCCCCACGTCAATTTTTTTTAAAAATTTGATGCGGGGTTCCCCTTAATATCCATATCAGACCTGAAGGGCCTGGTAATTGAATTTAGGGGAACCCCCACGCTTTTTTTTTTTTTTTTTTTTTTTTAATCAATGAATGAATGAATTGTCGGCTAATACAGAGAACACTCATTGAGTGTTCTCTGTATTACGGAGACCCGACAATTTAGCCGCAAGTGATTTTAAAAGACTTTTTTTCCTGCACAAATGACACTTTGTGCAGCGACAGTTCTAAGCACCAGAAACATGCGCCCCTTCACAGGCATACTATAGATACCCCCCAGCTACGAAATTTAAAGGAATATTACACTTTTATTGTTTCACTTTAATCATTATTAAAATCACTGCTCCTGAAAAAACGGCCGTTTTTAAAACTTTTTTTTTGCATTGATCCATGTCCCCTGGGGCAGGACCCGGGTCCCCAAACACTTTTTAGGACAATAACTTGCATATTACCCTTTAAAATGAGCACTTTAGATTGTGAACGTTTGAGTCCCATAGACTTTAATAGGGTTCTAAAGTTCACACGAAGTTTAGGTCTGTTCGCAGGTTCTGGTGCGAACCGAACAGGGGGGTGTTCGGCTCATCCCTAATTAACATATCATTGACACTCCCAGCCGTCCGCATAGGGCAGTGTGAACTGCCGGCGGGAGTAATGCGATGCGGGAAAACGCCGCGGATTCACGGCCTTCCCTGCATCGCAGCGGTGTGAACCCGGCCTTATTGTTGTATGTATGAGTATGTCTGGTTTTGTGTGCAGATAAGGATGATCTTTGGGTCATCTTTGGTTAATGTTGTGTAAACATCTAGGATCGATTGATGCAATTCAATCAAGGTTTATTGTTTTATGTATAGAAAGAAATAAAAATATTTTTGATATTAATCAAATGTCTTATGTGTTCACCGAAACCTAAGGTAGCTACTTTTCTTTTTTCCTGGTGTTGGTACGCAAGTTAAAAGTGGGACACAACAGCAGGGGAAAAGTCTCTTTTCTTTCTTTTTTTTTCTGACTATATGTTAGCTACGGCTTCAGCCTTGTAGACTCTGAGGAGTGACATAAGGACTTATTTATTTCAGAGGGGCCCACTGCCACTATTTGGATTTATTCGGTAGTGACAGTGGATATGGTCATGTAACGGTATAAATAGAACTATCCTATATAGGCCCTTATCGACCCACCATTTGAAGGCTAACACATTATGCCCTGGAGGGAAGCAAGGGTTGTTAAATATGTGGTTTAATTGTTGAGACCAAGGAGGTAGAGTATCGCAAGGAATCCCACAGTTTAAATGAATGCGATAGGGTTGGGGATAGGATTGCGGGTCTGTTTTTCTGGGGGGTCCACAGAAGGAAGTCTAGGGTAAAAGTAGGGACTGGCTGTTTCTCTATATGGACCCAGTCTGGTTTCTCATATTTGGAGTAAATCACGGATAATTGTGTCAGCCTAGCTGCTTGGTAATATCGGAACAGGTGTGGCAGTCCTAATCCACCTTTTTTCCTGTGGGCAAATAGAGTATTGTGGGCTAGTCTAAACCCTTTCTTACCCCAGATGAACTTTAGAATTTTGCTTTGGAGGGTAGAGATATGATCCTTACAAATGGGGATTGGGAGAGATCTAAACAGGTATAGCAATCTGGGCAATAGTGTCATCTTAACCGCGTGTATCCTACCTAGCCAAGATATGGGGAGTTGTGACCAAGTCTGCAGGTCTGTTTCTAGCTTAAGGTACATCGGGGGATAATTATGGCTGTATAAGGTCTCTATCTTAGCTGTAAGATTGATACCTAGGTATCTGATGGAGGAATCGCTCCATTGGAATTTAAAGTTTTGTTTTAAGAGATCTACAGTAGAGGAATTTAGGGAGACGTTGAGAGCTTGGGATTTACTGTCGTTCACCTGAAGGCATGACATCTTGGAGAAGGTAGCTAGCAGGGAACTTAGGTTGGGCAAGGAAGTTATGGGTGAGGATCAGTAGCATGATATCATCAGCAAAAGGGGCACATTTGTGAATATGAGAACCGCATGATACCCCCTTTATGTCTTGATTTTTGTCTTATAGCAATAGCAAGAGTCTCAATCGCCATTGCGAAGATTAGTGGGGATAATGGGCATCCTTGCCTGATCCCCTGCCTTATTTCTATGGGTTTAGAGTAAAAGCCTTGAATTCGGATCCTTGCTGTAGGGGTTGAGTATTAGGCCTTTAAAATGTTGTCCGAAGCCCCATTTGCAGAGGATAGCAAAAATGTAGGGCCAGGAGACTGAGTCGAAGGCTTTCTGTAGGTCTAGCGAGAGTAGCATGCCCGATTGTTTAGGGCCACCATCCCAGTTCGTTTGAAGAATAGACAAACGAACAATGGTTCTCCTTATCTGATCTGGGCCCTGTCAGCCTGGTATGAAACCCACCTGAGGCCGCGTACACACGGGCGGACTGTCCGCCCAACTAGGTTCGTCAAACAGTTTGACAAACAGTCCGTTCAAAATTTGCATGAGCGGACTTGACCACACACGACGAACGAACAGTCCGCTGAAAACTTGCGCGATGACGTGAACTGCACGTACGACGGGACGAGAGATTCGAAGTCCTATACACTGCAATGCAACCTTCGGCGTGTAAATCCTTTCTGAGCATGCGCGGAACTTAGTTTGACGAACAAGCCTACACATGAGCGGACTGTCCGCTCAAAGCAAGTTTCAGCGGACAGTCTTACGGAAATTCCGAAAAACTTTGTTCGTCAGACTGTCCGCTGAAACTGTCCGCTGAAGCCCACACACGAGCGGACTGTCCGCTGAAACACTGTTCAGCGGACAAAGTTGGACGAACAGTCCGCCCGTGTGTATGCGGCCTGATCCTTGTGCACATACGCATTAATAAAGTCTGCTATCCGGGTGGCTAGGATTTTGGTCAGTATTTTAATATCGCAATTAATCAAAGAGATAGGGCGATTAGTTCCCGACCTCTTCCGGATTCTTATCAGGTTTTGGGATGCCGGTTATCAGCGCTGCATTCAGCTGAGGATCAAGTGGGTTTCCCTTCCTGGCATGATTAAAAAAATTAGCAAGATAAGGGGCTAAGGTGTCAGCAAACTTTTTGTAATAAGGATTGGATAAGCCACCCGGCCCGGGGGCCAAGCCCGTTTTTAGGGTTTTGATTGCTGCTAAGACTTCCTCCGTTGTAAAAGGGGCTTCTAGTCTACCTCTATGGTCCGAAGAAAGTTGTGGGAGAGGAAGGTCGTTTAGGAATGCATCGATGGAATGATCAGTAGGGGCCGGGTTTGGTGAGTACAGTTTATTGTAGAACTCCACAAATGTATCAAGTATCCTTGAGGGGTTAGCTGTGGGGCCTTTTCCTGGGATTAGAATCTTTGGTAGCGCATGTGTTTTGAGTCTGGCAGACAATTCAGCGGCTAACATAGAGTCCATTTTATCACCTTGTGTATAGAATCGGTTTTGAGACCATCTTATTTGTTTTTCGGCTTTGGCTGTTAGGGCTAGGTTCAATTCCAGCCTGATCCTGTCCAGTTGAGGGAGCAAATTGTGGTCTGGATTTTGTTTGTCGTGTCTTAAGGGAATCATATTCTTTTTCTAATTTCTTAATGGCTCTCGTTCTTTTTTTAATGATAGATGACAGTCTGATGAGTTCCCCCCCCCCCCCCCCCTTATGAAGGCTTTATGAGCCACCCAAAGTGTTTCCGCCGAGACATCCTCAGTCATTAAATTTAAAGTACTCCTTAATAGAATCAGCTAGCGTTGAGACCCTAACGGGATCTGAGAGAATGGACTCAATGAGCCTCCATTGTTTCTGGCCCGGTCTATTGAAGTGGGAACGGATATTCATGACCACTAACAAATGGTCTGACAGGGTGGAATCAATCATTTTTGATTTGAGTATGAGGGGGATAGATGAGGATTTTACTAGAAGATGATCAATCCTGCCGTAAGAATTGTGGGGGTGGGAAAAGTGGGTGTAATCTCTTTTGGTGGGGTTTAGTTCTCTCCAGACATCCGCCAATACCTGTTCGTGTATTAATTTTGCTATTTTGAGGCTCTCATTAGAGGGACGAGTGAGTCGTGTTCCCAAGGGTCTAGATTTGTCTAGTCCCTGGTCAAAAGCCGCGTTGGAATCCCCCCTAGTATGACTGTCCCCTCTAGATGGGGAGTGAGGTGCAAGAAAAGACGTCTGAAGAAAGCTGTTCGTCCCTTGTTAGGGGAGTAGTAGGATATAAATTAATAGAGGTGGCATCCAATGTGCCTTCCACTTGCAGGTATCTACCGTTGGGATCTTTGGTTTCGGATATTACTTGAAAGTTACAGGATTTGGCAAAAACTATTACTACCCCCTTGGTCTTGTTTTCTGCGTTAGCAAGGAAGAATTTATTGTAGTGAGAGTGTAAATAAGTGGGATTATATTTGATAGGGAAGTGGGTTTCCTGTATAAGAAGGATGTCTATTTTGGAGGATTTATATGAGTTAAAGATTTTTTTACGCTTAAGAGGAGAGTTTATACCTTGTACATTGTGAGAAGCTACCCTCCAGGTATGTTTTGCACGATCAGCCATGGACCCTTAGATGGGGAGAGCTACTTTTAGGTACATCACTTACCCTCCCGGGGAGTAAAGAAGGTAGCGTTAGCCGAGAAAATCGTGGTCGTTCGTTGATTGTGAGAGCCCTTGTGATGAGTCGGAACTCCGTCAAATCTGCAAAATAGAAAGTTAGTGAGTGAAGCTCCGATGTAGGGAGGGGGAGAAAAGTATGAAAGAAATAGAAGCAAGTTGCAAAAAGAGTGTCCCCCCCGGTGGAAAAAAGACCAGGAGGGAAGGGAGGAGAACTGTGGTCATCTCACAGTCAATTGTGAGATATGTAAAAGAAATGCCAACCCTAGGGTTGGTCGTCCGACCCTTCCGACAACCTAGGTAGTTGAAAAGGTAGGAGGAGGCGCATGTGGCTCACGCCACGCCCCAGCACTTATTAACCCGCTGGGTTTAAACAGGTAACAAGATAACTAGGCAAAAGCCAACAGGTTTAAACAGCAAAACATTAAATGTGCCACCCAAGAGGCTTCAAGCCTCAATTACTATAGTCAGGTGTAAAATTATAGCTATAGGGGAAAAAAAAAAAGGAGGGGGGGGGAATGGGAAGAAGAAAAATGTAACTCAAGTCCTGGTGGGGGAATAATTGGGTATAAGGGAAGAAAATGGCCCCTTAGTCTAGGGGAAACAAAATGGTATCAGTGCCCCCATTGAGGGAGGACTGGGTGGCCTTTCGGCCCTCAAGGTCCAAGAAAAAATACTTCTAGGAACTACATCCCTGAGGAGAGTCAGAAAACAGGAGCATGGATAGTTAAGGGGGGTCCGTGGTTGGAAGATCTTCTGGATTTGGTTTTGCTCAACAGTGGGTTCGGAGATCCAGTTGGTGGAGGGCGTTTGTTGGAAATTGAGGTGGGAGCGGTAGTTTCCATTTCCATTTCTTGAGCAATCACATTCAATTTCAGAAGTAGCTTTTCTCCAGATTCGATTGTGGAAAAGGAGTGGGGCTGGTCCTTGAGTGTAAATCGTACAGCAAACGGGAAGGCCCATTTATACTTAATGTCTTTTTGGGCCATGGCCATCAGGAGCGGCTTCAAGGATCTTCTACTTTGGATGGTAGCGGGGGAGATGTCTGCAAATATTTGCACTGGGTGTCCTTGGCAGGAGATTTGCGGAAGGGTCTGGCTTGTTTCATCACCGCCTCCTTCACAGCATAATAAAGAGGTTTAGCAATGATGTGTCTGGGAGACCCGTCCTTCCTGGGGGGTCCCATGGCTCTGTGGACTCTTTCTAGCTCCAGGCGAGCTGCTGGAATGTTGGGGACAAGAGCCCAGATTAAATCCTGTGTTGCCGTTGAGACAACTGTAATAGATTCTGATTCTAAAGTTCAGTCTCCTGGACCTATTTTCCAGGTCGTCAATGCGTGTGAATGATGTATCTAATTGATCCTGCAAAGTTTGGATGAGACCAGTGCTTTGATGATCCCATATTTTGCAAATCTGCTCTGATTTCTCCCATTATGGCTGCTGCGTTCACCGCGAGACCCCTATCCAGGAGTGTTGAGAACTTGATAAACAGTTCTTCCAGGGATAGCTGGGAGATTTGTGTGGTTGGGCCCTGAGGACCAGGGGTGAGCATGGCAGGGGGGGCAGCTGAGGATAAGGCTTGGTCCCCAAAGGCCTGATTAAGTAGTGTTTCCATCGAGGCAGGGGAGGGGGGTCTGGGCAGGGGACACCAAACAGTGTGGCCCTGCTGTGAAATGAAGAATAGCCGGAGCTATGACAGATTTGTGATCTGGTGTAAGTTCCAGGTGCTGTGGAGAGGGCTGAGAGGCTGTGGCTGCTGCGGTGGCCATCTTGTGACTCCCTGATAGCGTGGTGGAGCTAAACTCCCTCTGTAGGTTCCTCCTGGCCCCCGTTCTGTGCATACAAGGGGGTCTGATTGGGCAGGGGGGTAAGAAGTACCTCTAAAAGCGCTCGTTTGGCCCTGGCGTTTGGCGGTGGAAGTGTCTCCTCGTGAATGTTTATACTCCGGCGGCCATCTTGGTACACCCCGCAGTAAGATATTCGGCCTCCTCGGGGCCTGCGGCCGTCCTGGATCGTGTGCAGTGCGCGAGTTCGGTAACTGGGCTGGGTGGCCTGCTAGCAGTGCGAAGCTCCTGGCTTACGTGGCCATATTGGAACCCCCCGCGCATGCGCACTGGTGTTTTACATTTTAAGCTAAAGTTTTATCTACATAAGGTTTGTCAATTAAAACTGGGACCTGTTTTAACTGCAGATTGCCAATTGCTTCCCAGATCCCGGGAGGGATCTGATGTCTTTGTGAAAGTGTTTTTTCAGAACTTGTAATAAATTATTTTTTAACATTTAAAGGTCCCTTTGGTGCGCTGTTCTTTTCTGTTTTTGTTATGGCTCTTAACCCACTAAGTTCCGAGTGGTCAACAGTTGCACAATGTTACTGATCTAATGTCACCAACATTATTAAATAGTGGTTTCTTTCACAGTAAACCACTTCTTGATAAGTCTTTTCAGCGATCGCATGAACTGTCTTTATTTCTGTGTTATTACTCATTGATTGCCCTCTGCTGCCTGTGCAGCCGCTGCAGCATGGCCAATGTTGAGTTACACCTGGTGGGCATGTCACAGATAAGGCAATTCTTGGGCAGGTTCAACTCCTTTTGGAGCTCAGCCAGCCGAGCACTAGCATTATATGACCATCAGAAATGAACACAGACTTTCCTGGCCTGCCTCAGGACATCCTGTAAGCCCGGGTACCTGCCCAAGAACCGCTGCACCACCAAGTTAAGCACGTGAGCCACACAGTGCACATGGGTCAGTTGTCCCTGTCAGAGAGCGGAGAGGAGGTTGGTGCCATAGTCGCAAACCACCATTCCTGGCTTAAGCTGGCTTGGCATCAACCACCTCTCAGCCTGCCCCTGCAGAGCTGACAGAATATCTGCCCCAGTGTGGCTCCTGTCCCCCAAGCACACCAGCGCAAGCACGGCATGGCATCTTTTTGCCTGGGTACTTGCGTAGCCCCTTCAAAGCCCCCTTGAAAGCACCGCTGGTTCCATGGACAAAGCACAGGAAGAGGCCATGGAGGAAGAAGAAGAGGAGGAGGAGGAGGGGGTGGAGGAGTGAGGTGTGTCACAACCAGTAGTAGCATTTTTGGGGCGTGGTGGTGGAACAACCTCCAACACTACTGCACCTTGTCCTGCATCCTTCCCAGTTGCCAGAAGAGTGACCCAATGCGCTGTGAAAGATAGGTAACATCACTGTCCACGCCTGCTGGACCATGAGTCAGCGGTAATATACACCTTACCGCTGACCGCCCTGTCCAGAGAGGCATGGACATTGCCTTCCACATGCCGCTAGAGAGCCGGATTTGCCTTCCTTGAGAAAAAGTGGCATTTGGGAACCTGCCACTGAGGAACCACACATTGCACAAACTCACGGAAGGGGGTCGAGTCTACCAACTTAATAGGCAGCAGTTGAAGTGCTAGCAATTTAGCCAAGCTAGCATTCAACCGCTGGGCATGTGGATGACTGGGAGTGAAATTCTTTTGACGGTCCACCAGCTGGGGCAGGGAAATTTGCCTGGTACAATGGGACGTCTGTGTACTGCTAGCAGAGTGCCCGCAAGTACTTGGCTGTGACACACCTAATTCTACACCTTCATTCCTCTCAGAGCAGGTTTCAGAGAGGACTGAAGGTATAGTGTGGTTGGAGATCCCAACTGATGAGGAGCAAGGAGAGGTTTGCTTTGTTCTTTGGTGTGGGTCTTTAAGGTACGCTTGCCAACAAGCTGCATGGCAGGTCAACATATGTCTGGTCAAGCATGTGGTGCCCAAGCGGCTGATGTTTTGGCCATGCGAGATACGCTTGAGACATATGCTGCAAATAGCAGTGGTGTGATCTGATGCACTTGTCTTAAAAAAGGCCCACACCAAAGACCTTTTGGAACAACCCGCATAAGCAGCGCCCTGCACAGGCGGAGCTCTGCGGTCTGATTCAGTCGGAGTGCTGCCCTAAAGCTGGCCCCTGGAGGGCATCCTGCCTCATTGGAGATGTGCCTCCTCCTCCTCCTCTTCCTCCTCTCTCCTATCAGGCACCCACTTGGAGTCAGTGACCTCATCATCCTCTCCCTCTTCATCACTGAAGCAAACCTGGCAGTATGCTGCAGCTGGTAGAATGACTGCCAGATTGCTGTCCTTCTTGAGAATCCCCTCTCTGGGCTCACACTACTGCCTTCCTCTAGCTGGGTATCATCATCAGAACCTTCAAAACACTGGGCATCCTCCTGGAGCATGTACCCAACACTGTGCTAAAAAAGTTTGGGGGACTCCTCAGGAGGAAAAGGTGGGGCAAGGGAAGGGGAATAACTGATGCCATTGAGCAGAGAGTGAATTGGCAGCTGCTTTGCCAAAGTACCCTGAGCCTGGGTGAGAGAGGATGAGGAGGATGGGGATGGCTTGTTCATCCACTCTACCAAGTCTTTGGCATGTTGCGGCTCAACGCGGCCAGCTGCTGAAAAAAAGGACAAGCGTGTCCCATGGCCACGTGATGATGAGGATGCACCGTGTCCACAACCAGCACTGTTGCCTCTAGACACAGAGCCTGCTTGCCCTCTTTTATTGGCTTGTGACTGTCTGCCACTCCTTGTTGGCTTTCCAAACATACTAATGGCTTGCAGGGAGATGTAGCTGCACAAAGCTGGGACGTATATACTGATACTGCAGGCAGGCAGTTGATTCTGCTAGCTGCAGTATTTTAGTATGGAAACACCAGGGGGTCTAGGGAAGGAGTGACTGATGCCATTGAGACGAGGGAAGAGGACGCGTTGGCAGCTGCTTTGCCAGTAACCTGAGCCTGGGTGAGAGAGGATGAGGAGGATGAGAAGGGCTTGGTCATCCACTCTACCAAGTCTTTGGCATGTTGCGGCTCAACGCGGCCAACTGCCGAAAAAAAACAAGCGTGTCCCATGGCTACGTGATGAGGATGCACCGTGTCCACGACCAGCACTGTTGCCTCTAGACACAGAGCCTGCTTGCCCTCTTTTATTGGCTCGTGACTGTCTGCCTCTCCTTGTTGGCCTTCCAGACATACTAACGGCCTGCAGGGAGATGAGAACACCAGCAATTGGGGTAGCTTTAGGTGCACACTGAGCAGATGACACAGTACACCGACTGTAATTACTGCAGCTGCCTGCCTGTGGTATAGGATCTGAAGAACACAAGCAATTGGGGTAGCTTCAAGTGTATACTGTGCATGTGGCACAATACACTGACTGTAACTTCTGCAGCTGCCTGTGGTATAGGAACAGAACAACACGAGCAATTGGGGGTAGCTTCAGGTGTATACTGGGCAGCACAGTGGTGTAGTGGTTAGCAGTAAGAAGGTCGCTGGTTCAAATCCCAACCACGATACTACCTGCCTGGAGTTTGCATGTTCTCCCTGTGCCTGCGTGGGTTTCCTCCGGGTACTCTGGTTTCCTCCCACAATCCAAAGACATGCAGGTAGGTTAATTGGCTACTGTCCAAAATTGGCCCTAGTATATGAATGGGGACCTTGGATTGTGGGCTACTTGAGGGTAGGGACCAATGTAAGTGTGCAATGTACAGGGATAGGGACAATTGTAGACACTCAATCAGGTTGAACTGGATGGACTGGTGTCTTTATTCAACCTAACTAACTATGAACTATTAAATACTGTGCAGGAGGCACAATACACTGACTGTAATTGCTGCAGATGCCTGTGGTATAGGAACAGAACAACACCAGCAATTGGAGGTAGCTTCAGGAGTATACTGTGCAGGGGGCACAATACACCAACTGTAACTGCTGCAGCTGCCTGTGTTATAGGAACAGAACAACACCAGCAATTGGGGGTAGCTTCAGGTGTATACTGTGCAGTTGGCACAATACACCAACTGTAACTGCTGCAGCTGCCTGTGGTATAGGAAAAGAACAACACAACAAATTTGGGGGTAGCTTCAGGTGTATACTGTGCAGGAGACACAATACACCCCACTGTAACTACGCTAGGTTCAATCACAAGAAATGAAGACACTGTCCCTGCCTATCCTTCTCTCTATGAACGCCGCAACACACTACACAAGGCCGCAGCGCAGGCGGGCTTATATAGTGTGGGCATGTACTAAACCCCCTGAGCTATAATTGGCTCTCCTCGCTGCTGGCGATGTGATTGGCCGAGCATGCGGATCACAGTGCACGCTTGACCAATCATCAGCCAGCAATGCACTGCGATGGCGAGGTGCATTGTGGGCCGTTAGCACCGCACGAATATGCCACGAATGGCCCACAAAGTTCTGGCTTTACCAAATGGCCGAACACCCAACTCATCCCTAAACATGATATAATTTATTTAGATCCTGGGTAAGGGTGTTCATTTTGGTTGTCTTTTGACGTTTCCTGATAGTGGCTAATTCTATTACAGTCTTGGAGGACTGTCTTATGGGCACCCCACAGTATGGATGGGGAGATTTCATCCACATCATTTAGCCTGAAGTACTCTTCTAGTTGATCTGCTACTTGCGAGGTTATCTCTGGGTCTGCAAGCAGGGAATCATTCAATCACCAGGAGGCTTTAATGGGGGAGAGTCCTATAGGGGATGTACACGGTGGTCTGACCAAGGGCAGGTATGAATAGCGACTGAGGATGAATTAGCAAGTATAATTGGGGAGCTAAAGATGTAATCTAGTCTGGCGTAGCTGTCATGTGGGAGTCCCTAGCTATCTTAGTAAGGATTTGAAGAAAGCAATAGCCACGCATTCCGCCTTACTTCTGTCCAAACCAGAGTGAGCTACTAAATTAAAATCCCCTCCAACCAACAGATGCGTCAAATTGTACCTCTCCAGCACCTGAAAAAAAAATCGGAAAAAGGAGCTTTGTGAGTCGTTATGGGCATAAACATTTGCAATAGTTAATGCACGTCCTTGTAGATCGCCCTGAAGGATCAGGAAACTACTGGCAGGATCCTTATACATATGTTTAAAGAGAAAGTAAACCCTGATGGGTTCACTTCCTCTTCGTCTCCCTGCAAAAGTAAAGCATAAGTTGTAAGGCTGGCCGCAGGCCAGCCTGTATTTGTGGGAGGAGCCCGGGCGCTATTTAAGCCTCCCTCTCTGTCCGTGACGGCGTCTGTGACCATTTCCGGGTCACAACATCATTTCCGGTATCGTGTTTCCGGTTTGCATTCCAGCCGTGGTTCTTGCAAACCGCAGCGCCAAGCCTATCGTGGAGCGAGGCTGACGGACAGGCGGGAGGTAGGTGGCGTTGGGGGGGGTGGGGGAGGATGGCGCTGATGGCATTTGTGGTGCGGATGGTGCCGATGGTGGGGCATATTTCGATGTGGAGATAACCACTGGTGGATCACATGGGGGCATGTTTTCTGGGCACGTCCGCATTTCCAAGCACGGCCGCCGTTCCGAGGGGGGAGGGGGGCACATCCATTAGGGGAGCTGCAGCTGGCAGCTCTCCCCCCCAAGCTGGCTTGGTCAGTCTGCAGTTCCTTTTCCTATCAGGTGCGCTGCTTGGTTCAGTATCAGGGTACATGGCAGTGCCCCGGTCGCATATGTCTCAGCCAATGCTAAGCACTTGCACAGTCACGCATGTAACAGGTGGGTATCATCGGCCATGAGTGGTACATTGGAGCAGTTCATCACAGCGTTCACTCAAGCACGCGTCAGTGCTTGTTCATTCATTCATTCATTCTTCGCATCACTCATTCAGGTCCTGAGCATGACACATGTGGTTGGTATTTTTCCTACACATTTAAGATTCCTCATCAGTCATAGGTAGACAGGGTTATGGCGGGGGCAGCTACTTAGCTGTCTGTTGGTTATATCGTGGGGGGAGGGTCGTTGGGGGGGGGGGTGGGTTGCTTGGCAACCACTTGGGGCATTACAGGGCGGTCAGGCGCATGCAGGGGCGTTTGGGGCATGCGGCACCTTCATTGTGGGCTCAGTCGGTGGGGGGGGGGGGGGTGGGAGTGTTGGGGGCATCTGATGGCCATCCAGGCTTTGTACCTTTTTCCAAGGTTTCACGTTTGTTCCACAGGTTCTGTTCCTAGCTCAGGCGTTGTCTGATTATCAGGAAGCCGTGCTTTGCTTGCCATTATCAGGTGTGTTCAGGGATGGGGGGGGGGTGTCAGGGTTAGCGGGGGTTTTTCAGGCGTTTCATTTCTTCAGCAGGGTAAGTAATGTGCTTGATTTTCTGTCCGTGTTAACTCATGTTAGGTACACTACCTTGCGGGTGATTCGTTCGTCTTGTCGCAACTTTTCGCAATCAGCAGGTGCGTGTGTTTCTTTCAGGTTTCATGGGTTCCATACATGGGGCAGGTCAGGTTTCATCTCGTCGTTAGATCCTTACGGGCCAGGATTCACTTCGTTTTCATAGATTACAGGCTCGCGGCCAACATTTCATACGTCATACGTTGCACTTCACTTCATCGGTATGTAGTTTCTCATGTTCTTGTGCTTTTACCGCAGATTCATCATGTCACATGTATCTGAGAGTGACGAATTTGCGTTCATTCCGCCATCTGTCACCGGGGGGTCTGTGCATGGCAGAACCCCTTCATTGAGGAGCTGGACGGTGCCCAGGCTCACGGCAGAGCTTCATCGCAGGGGAATTTCTTTTCCAGCCACGGCCAGGAAGGCTGAACTTTTTAGACTATTGCAATCCAGCACGGTTCAGCCACTCCCCGATAACAGCATGTCGCAGGTTTCGGTGCAGAATTCTCTTACGCAGATTCATGCTTTGTTGAACACATTATCTACTTCCATGTCCCAGATGCAGGATAGAATGGAGGTGGTGGAAGCGCATGCTCCAGTCCTTTCCGGTGCTCTCACAGGTAACGTGGCCGTTGCCCTGCCTATCACAGCTCCATCTCCTTTGGCAGCTCCCCCATCTGTGTCACCGTCTCACTTCATTCCTGCCAATTTGAAGAGAGACATTTTGGATGGGAATGATGTGAATCTAGCCTCCTTACTAATTGCATCGCAAGACATTACTGAGAATAAATCTTATGCTTGCGGTGAGGTGTCAGTTGTGCTGAAAGTCAAAGACCCCAGACTCAATCGCAAACTCAATGTGGCTGAGTTTGTGCTGGCTTTCAGCATCTTCCGGGACATCATTTGCGCGGTCAGTCCGGATAGGAGGGTGGAGTTGGATCTATATCTCCACAAGGTGGTAGATCTGGCTCACAAGTATGGGGGTTGCAGTTTCTATGACTACCACCGTTCCTTTTCGGCCAAGGTGGTGGCCACTTGGACTCAGTTCCAGGTGGTCATGTGTTGGAGCAACGTTGACATGGAGCTTTTTTGCAGGCATTTTGCCAATCAAAAATCCCCGGTATGCAGCTCCTGTCAGTCTTCAACGCATACCGCTGCTTGGTGTCCTGTGGTTGAGGCCCCGGGTCCGTCAGGGGTTAGCAGTCTCTTCCATGGGACCTTCAGGCCAGGTGGATAAACTGGGTAGGACCATTCATTTTTTAGGGAAATCACAGGTTTGCAACAATTTCAATCATGCTGGCTGCAATTACAACCAGTGTAGACTCCTGCATGTGTGTACCAATTGTTTCCGTGCTCATCCCAAATCTTCCTGTATGGTCAAACCATTTGGGACCACATGACTAGGCCAGGTGAATGCTGCTGCTTTAGGGGGTTATTTAGAGGATCACCCATCCACGGTGGTTAGGGATTTTCTGTTGAATGGCTTCACGGTTGGGTTCCATACAGGGTTGATCACGTTGCCTACGGAAACGTTTGAGTGTAGAAACCTTGTGTCTGCTGACCAACATGCCTCTTTAGTTGATCATTTGTTGGGAGTAGAAGTTGCCAAAGGTTTTGTGATCGGGCCTTTTTCTTCCTCTCCGTTCGGCATGTGGAGGGTTAGCCCCATTGGGGTTGTATGTGGCAAATTTTCAAATAAATACCGTCTCATCTACGATTTGTCCGCTCCTCATTGTTCACTGATTCCTTCGGAAGAGTTTTCTTTGAAGTATTCTTCGGTTGATTCAGCCATTCAGCTCATCCTTCAGTTTGGTCAAGGGGCTTGGTTATCCAAGGCGGACGTTGCTGATGCGTTCAAGTTACTCCCAATCAGTGCGGCACTCTGGCAATGGCATGGCATCAGGTGGCGGGACTGTTACTATTTTGCCACAAAATTAACTTTTGGGGCCAAAAGCAGTCCCTGTTTGTTCAACATTTTCGCTCAGGCTCTCCATTGGATCCTGGGTCATCACAAAGGCTGCCAGGGGGTGGTGCACTATCTTGATGATTTTTTACTCGTGGAGGATCCATCCAGGGCTCCTAGGGACCTGCAGCATCTCATGGATTTGTTCACAGAGCTAAACGTGCCATTGGCTGTCCACAAAGTGGAAGGTCTCGCCAATGTCATAAATTTTTTAGGCATCACGCTGGATTCCAGGCGCATGATTGCAAGTTTGCCCAAGGTGAAGCTGGACAGAATACGTCTGACCATCCATGCGTTTGTCTGTTCTCCCGTCTGTTCAAAAAAGGAGTTGCAGTCACTCTTGGGCATGCTCAATCATGCGATGCGAATCATTCCGCAAGGCAGGGATTTTGTTTCCAGACTTTTGGCCCTCTTGCCCCTCATCCAGGATGTGGACGCTCGTGTCAGCTTGCAAGCTGACGCACGCGCCGACCTGATCATGTGGGATCACTTTCTGCGGGACTGGAATGGCATTTCGTTGCTTGTGCCGCAGCCTTCCAGCTCTTCACCCAGGGTGTTCTCGGATGCAGCTGCGTCAGGAGGGTTTGCGGCCATGTGTGGGGTGGAATGGCTGGCTGGTCGTTGGCCTCGGGAGGTGTTTCAGTTGCCTAAATTTGCTCAGACTTCGGCTTTATTTGAAATCTACCCAATTGTGGCTGCAGCTGTCACTTGGGGGCCGGTCTGGACGGGAAGTTCTGTTATTTTTTTCACGGACAATCAGGCCACGGCCAACATCATCAACAAAGGCAGGTCAGGGTCCCTGGCCATCATGGCTTTCATGCACAGATTGACATGGTTGGGGTTGACTCACAGGTTCCATTTTCAGGGGGAATTCATCAGTGGGGATTTCAACAGGGCTGCCGATGCTGTCACGTTTCAAATTCAGTCAATTTTTCTTACAGCATCTGGAAGCAGAACGGATGGGCAAGCCAGTCCCTCCTTTTTGCCTTCTCACCATGGACTGACAAGATTCTGGACACAGGCGATCGGTTTGGCCAACGCATCCTTATCCAGCAATATGTTTAAAGCCTAAAGCCTCAGATTTTTGAGGTTGCATCCTTCCAGCAGCCCGTGGGATATCCGTTCTGTCATGGCATTTGCGGCCTATTGCCACAGCGAGTTGGCTTTATCCGCCAGTACCATCAAGTCTTATCTCGCAGGCATTCAGCATTTCAGGTCCATCCAAGACCCTGCTAGTCCATCTATTTTTGCCACTCACCCTCTCAAAGCCTTGCTGAGGGGTGTGCAGAAATCTCAGGGTCAAGCCCGGGCGGCCAGGCTGCCCATTTCCGGTCGGATGGTTCGGGACATTTCGGATTTACTTTCGGCATCCCCTTTTGGCGTAGGTCCCAGTCTGGTGATCAAAGCAGCGGTGTATTTAAGTTTCTTTGGGTTCCTCAGACCAGGGGAGGTGTCACGGGTCAGCAATCGTGCACCTTTTCTGTTCAAGGGTAGTCTTAGCAGGTTCTCGGACCACTTCGCTCTGCAGCTTAACAATAACAAGACCAAGCAGGTGGGTCAGGGTCATGTAGTTAAGTTTTATGGTACCAGCAGTAGGTGGTGTCCACTCCAGGTACTTGATGCGCTTGGCGCGTTTTTTGCTGCATCTCCTTCGCACAGCCCTTTGTTACCATTTCCATCCGATCCATTGACATCCAAACAGTTTCATAGTTTCATAGTTAGTTTCATAGTTAGTAAGGTTGAATAAAGACACCAGTCCATCCAGTTCAACCTGAGCGAGTGTCTACAATAGACCCCATCCCTGTACATTGCACACTCACATTGGTCCCTACCCTCAATGCACCCACAATCCAAGGTCCCCATTCATATACTAGGGCCAATTTTGGACAGAAGCCAATTAACCTACCTGCATGTCTTTGGAGTGTGGGAGGAAACCGGAGTACCCGGAGGAAACCCACGCAGGCACAGGGAGAACATGCAAACTCCAGGCAGGTAGTGTCGTGGTTGGGATTTGAACCAGCGATCCTTCTTACTGCTAGGTGAGAGTGCCAACCACTAAACCACTGTGCCGCCCCCAGTTCATGACACATGTTAGGTTATTAATCGCCAAGTTGGGGTTGGACCCCAAATCATTTACGGGTCATTCATTCAGAATCGGGGCAGCATCTGCCGCGTCCAAACAGAGGGTGCCCCCTCATATCATTAAGCACATGGGGCGCTGGAATTCCTCCTGTTTTAGCAGGTATATCCCCGATCCACAGGAAGAAGTCAGCAGGGCGTTCGCCTCTTTGTTAAATGAATCTCGGTTTGTGCAGCACCATTAAACACTCTATTTATTCATCTATCCACATGTCTTTTTGCCCTCTTTTCAGGTATACTGACCTACAGGCCGAGGCACAATGCAGGTCTTAATTAGGTTGCTCTCAGGTGTCGAGGAGGGCTCTGATTACAAGTTGTAAGGCTGGCCGCAGGCCAGCCTTTATTTGTGGGAGGAGCCCGGGCGCTATTTAAGCCTCCCTCTCTGTCCGTGACGGCGTCTGTGACTATTTCCGGGTACCCACCCTCCCGGTTCCCCACTTTCTCGGTTTTTACAATCAAGCAGTTATTCATACAAGGTATGCCCTCTTTTCAGGTATACTGACCTACAGGCCGAGGCACAATGCAGGTCTTAGTTAGGTTGCTCTCAGGTGTCGAGGAGGGCTCTGATTACAATTATGCTTTACCTGACACAGGAGCGTGCAGTGCCACTGATGTCCCCTGTAGCACGAAGCGTCCATTTTCTACCGGGTATCGCTGCTCCAGGGCTGTGAGTGGCCGGAGCAGTGATGACGTCACTCCCACGCATGTGCACTGGAGCTGCCACTAATGGAATATCGCCGTTAGCAGCGGCATACTCAGTGTGCCTGCGCGTCGCTGTCTTTTTGCAAATATCTCCTAAACCATGTAGGTTTAGGAGATATTTCATGGACCTACAGGTAAGCCTTAATCTAGGCTTACCTGTTGGCCAAAGTGTTCTGTAATAGGGATGGCCTTGTGGTTCGCACGGCGGTCGTTTCGCAGCAAAATGTTCGCGATTCGCCAAACCGGCGGACTTCTGGCGCTGTTCGCCCGGCGGACATATGCGTTTACATTGTGAAAGAACTTTGACCCATGATGACACATCCATCATGGGGTACAGGACAGCCAATTGAGACATTTCAGCACATGGACAACTGGACATTCCCCCTACCTTATAAATAGACCTAATCTGGCGGCCATTTTACATTCTGTCTTTTGTCAGTGTAGGGAGAGGTTGCTGTGTGGAGCAGGGACAGACTATAGTGACACAAATCGCTAGCTATTAGGTCCACAAAAGTCCTTTTAAGGACTGGTATAGGTGTACAATATATAGGGTTCTGGTGCACTGCTGCTGACTGCTGTGCTGGTGATTGCTGAGTGCACTTCTGACTGATTCTGCAGCTGTCTTTTGTCAGTGTAGGGACAGGACGCTGTGTGGAGCAGGGACAGTCAGTTTAATCACTAGCTATTACTATTAGGTACCCAAAGGGTCCTTTTAAGGACTGGTATAAGTGTACAATATATAGGGTTGTACATGTATAATATACTTTCTTTCAAAAGAGACTGTTGACCGATTCTGCAGCTGTCTTTTATCAGTGTAGGGACTGAGGGACAGTCTGCAAATCATGACAGTGTACAGTATATAGGGTTGTACACGTATAATATACTTTATTTCAAATATAGAAAGAATATTATACTTAACTGCTGACCGATTCTGCAGCTGTCTTTTATTAGTGTAGGGACTGAGGGACAGTCTGCAATAGGGATGAGCCGAACACCCCCCGGTTCGGTTCGCACCAGAACTTGCGAACGGACCCCAAATACGTACGAACTTTAGAACCCCATTGAAGTCTATGGAACTCGAACATTCGAAATTAAAAGTGCTAATTTTAACGGCTAATATGCAAGATACTGTCCTAAAAAGGGTTTGGGGACCTGGCTCCTGCCCCAGGGGACATGGGTCAATGCCTAAAATGTTTTTAAAAATGGCCGTTTTGGCGGGAGCACTGATTTTAATGACGATTAAAGTGAAAAAAAAAAGTGAAATATTCCTTTAAATATGGTGCCCGGGGGGTGTCTGTAGTATGCCTGTGAAGTGCCACGTGTTTCCCGTGTTTAGAACAGTCCCTGCACAAAATTACATTAAACGGAAATAACATAATTTAAAACTGCTTGCGGTTTTAATGTTATATCTGGTTCCTGCAATATGGTTGAAAATCATTGAGAAAAATGGCATGGGTAGCCCTCCCTGCCCATTACCAGCCCCTTTGGGTCTTGTACGCATATTAAGGGGAACCCCGTACCCATATTAAAAAAAGGAAATGCGTGTGGCCCCCAGGCCCTATATACTCAGAACAGCAGTATACAGGCGGTGCAAACAAGACAGGGACTGTGTAGGTTTGTTGTGTTAAGTTGAATCTGTTTGTAATTTTCAACTGGTACATTTTTAAAGTGTAGCTCCAGTCAAAAAAACGATTTTTAAGCTTTTTGGAAGACATAGGGAAGGGTTATCACCCCTGTATAATTTGTTTTGTCGTCCATCTTTTTCATCTCACTTGCTGTTGTCTCCTTCAGTTTGCAAGTAGGAGATGTTTGTAAGTTGGATGTTTGAAAGTAGTGGCCTGCCCTATATGCTCTGCAGAAATGGCGGAACAAGGTGTTGGTTTTGCCACAACATTGTAAGCCCTCAAAGTGACTCTTGGTGGGCGCTGGAGCGCCCTGCTGTGAACGATTATATCAAGAATTGTAATTACATGCCATTGTTGAACAGTGGTAGAAAAATTGACCTTTGGTGGTTGTGGTGCTGGTGCCACAACACTATAAGTCCTCACAGTTACTCTGGGTGGGCACAGGAACGGGCCCTCCTGTGAAATATTATATCAAGAATTGTAATTACATGTCCCTGTTAAACAGGGGCAGAAAAATTGGGCCTTAGGCACTGGTGCTGGTGCCACCACACTGCAACCTCTCCCATATACTCTATTTTTATTGCAGGAATTGGCCCTGCTGCAAAGCATTGCATCAAAAATTGTAATTAAACGCCCCTGTTAAACAGGGGCAGAAAAATTGGGCTGATGGCATCAACCAGAACCAGAAATGTTCTTCCAACATATCAGCGGAGGAGGAAGAGGATAGACAATCAACATAACAGGACAGTCACTCAGCATCAGCATAGGCAGTCTTGAAGGGATGTGGTATTTCAAAAAAAATTATTCCGTTACATCAGCTTCAGGTGCTTGGTAGCTGTGGGTGATCCAAGACTGATTCATCTTGATGAAGGTCAGTCGATCAACTGATTCGGTGGACAGGCGCACCCTGTGATCGGTAACAAAGCCACCAGCAGCACTGAAGGTGCGTTCCGAAAGAACGCTGGATGCAGGACAGGCCAGTAGCTCAATTGCATACTGTGCAAGCTCTGGCCAGTGATCCATCCTCAAGACCCAGTAAGCCAGAGGATTTTCGGTGGGAAAGGTGTCCAAGTCTGACCTTGCCCCTAGGTATTCCTGCACCATGTAAATCAGACGCTGGCGATGGGTGCTGGAACCGATCATACCTTGGGGCTGCGGACTAAAAAATTGTCTGAAAGCATCAGTCAGACGGCCACCTTCTCCACCGCTCCTTCTGACCGATGCCTCAGCAACACGTTGTCCAGGACCAGGAGTTTGTAACCTCCCAGTCTCTGGGAACGCGTTGCACAGACCTTTCTGCAAGGCCTCCCGGAGATGTCTCATCCTCTGCTCCCTCTGCAATGGCAAGATAAGGTCGGCAACCTTACCCTTGTACCGTGGATCAAGGAGAGTGGCCAGCCAGTAATGGTCCCTCTCCTTGATCCGAAGAATACGAGGATCCTTCCGCAGGCTTTGCAGGATCAGGGAGGCCATGCAGCGTAGGTTAGCTGAGGCATTCGGTCCGGAGTCCTCTGGGTCACTAAGGACAACATGATCCGCAGCTACCTCCTCCCAGCCACGTACAAGTCCACGTGTTTCTTGGGACTGTAAATCCTCCCTACAAGACTGCTGCTGATGCTGAGTGCCAACCTCCACCTCCATGCTGACACAATCCTCTTCCTCTTCCTCTTCCTCTTCCTCTTCCTCTTCCTCTTCCTCTTCCTCTTCCTCTTCCTCTTCCTCTTCCTCATCCTCATCCTCATCCTCTTCCTGTGTGATGGGTGGCACAGCGGGAACACTGTCTGGATAAAGGGGGCCTTGAGAGGCAAGGAAGTCCATCTCTTCCTGCCTCTGTTCTGCCTCAAGTGCCCTGTCCATTATTCCACGCAGCGTATGCTCCAAGAGGTGGACAAGAGGTACAGTGTCACTGATGCATGCACTGTCACTGCTCCCCATCCTTGTGGCCTCCTCAAATGGTGACAGGACAGTGCATGCATCCCTGATCATGCCCCACTGCCGTAGTGAGAAAAAACCGAGCTCCCCTGACCCTGTCCTGGTGCCGTAGTCACACAGGTACTCATTGATGGCCCTCTGCTGCGTGTGCAGCCGCTGCAGCATGGCCAACGTTGAGTTCCACCTGGTGGGCATGTCACATATAAGGCGGTTCTTGGGCAGGTTCAACTCCTTTTGGAGCTCAGCCAGCCAAGCACAGGCATTAAATGATCGGCGGAAATGCACACAGACTTTCCTGGCCTGCTTCAGTACATCCTGTAAGCCGGGGTACCTGCCCAAGAACCGCTGCACCACCAGGTTAAGGACGTGAGCTACACAGGGCACATGGGTCAGCTGTCCCTGTCGGAGGGCGGAGAGGAGGTTGGTGCCATTGTCGCAAACCACCATTCCTGGCTTAAGCTGGCGTGGCGTCAACCACCTCTCGGCCTGCCCCTGCAGAGCTGACAAAACATCCGCCCCAGTGTGGCTCCTGTCCCCCAAACAAACCAGCGCAAGCACGGCATGGCATCGTTTTGCCTGCGTACTTGCGTAGCCCCTGGAACGCCTACGGAGCACTGCTGGTTCTGAGGACAGAGCACTGGAAGAGGCCATGGAGGAAGAAGAGGAGGGGATGGAGGAGAGAGGTGTGTCACAACCAATAGTAGCATTTTGGAGGCGTGGTGGCGGAACAACCTCCAACACTACTGCACCTTGTCCTGCATCCTTCCCAGCTGCCAGAAGAGTGACCCAATGGGCCGTGAAAGACAGGTAACGTCCCTGTCCATGCCTGCTGGACCATGAGTCAGCGGTAATATGCACCTTACCACTGACCGCCCTGTCCAGCGAGGCAAGGACATTGCCTTCCACATGCTAGTAAAGAGCTGGAATCGCCTTCCGTGAGAAAAAGTGGCGTTTGGGGACCTGCCACTGAGGAACCGCACATTGTACAAACTCACGGAAGGGGGCAGAGTCTACCAACTGAAAAGGCAGCTGTGGAAGTGCTAGCAATTTAGCCAAGCTAGCATTCAACCGCTGGGCATGTGGATGGCTGGGTGTGAACTTCTTTTGCCGGTCCAGCAGCTGGGGCAGGGACATTTGCCTGCTATAATCGGACGTGGGTGTACTGCTAGCAGAGTGCCCGGAAGCACTTTGCTGTGACACACCTAATTCTACACCTTCATTGCTCTCAGAGCAGGTTTCAGAGAGGACTGAAGGTCTAGTGGGGTTGGAGATGCCAGCTGATGAGGAGCAAGGAGAGGTCCGCTTTGTTCTTTGGTGTGGGTCTTTGAGGTACGCTTGCCAACGAGCTGCATGGCAGGTCAACATATGTCTGGTCAAGCATGTGGTGCCCAAGCGGCTGATGTTTTGGCCACGCGAGATACGCCTGAGACATATGTTGCAAATAGCAGCGGTGCGATCTGATGCACTCGTCTCCAAAAAGGCCCACACCAAAGAACTTTTAGAATAACGCGCAGAGGCAGCGCCATGCACAGGCGGAGCTCTGCGGTGTGATTCAGTCGATGTGCTGCCCCTAAGCTGGCCCCCGGAGGGCATTCTGCCTCGTTGGACATGTGCCTCCTCCTCCTCTCTCCTACCAGGCACCCACGTGGAGTCAGTGCCCTCATCATTCCCTCCCTCTTCATCGCTGTAGCAAACCTGCCAATATGCTGCAGCTTGTGGAACATGACTGCCAGATTGCTGTCCTTCTTGAGCATCCCCTCTCTCTACATTCACGCTACTGCCTTCCTCTAGCTGAGTGTCATCATCAGGGCCTACAAAACACTGGGCATCCTCCTGGAGCATGTACCCAACACTGTGCATAAAGAGTTCAGGAGACTCCTCAGGAGGACGTGGTGGGTCTAGGGAAGGAGTCACTGATGATGACATTGAGACGAGGGAAGACGATGCGTTGGCAGCTGCTTTGCTAGTACCCTGAGACTGGGTGAGAGAGGATGAGGAGGATGAAGAGGGCTTGGTCATCCACTCTACCAAGTCGTTGCGATGTTGCGGTTCAACATGTCCAGCTGCCGAAAAGGACAAGCGTGTCCCATGGCCACGTGCTGATGACAATGCACCGCGTCCACGACCAGCACTGTTGTCTCTAGACACAGAGCCTGCTTGCCCTCTTTTATCGGCTCGTGCCTGTCTGCCTCTCCTTGCTGGCCTTCCAGACATGGTAATGGCCTGGTAATGGCCTGAGTTGGGTAAAACAGCAGTTGGGTAGTGTATATTGTGCTGGAGGCACACAACACCCACTAACTCCTGCAGATGCCTTTATTATAGAACACCAGGGATAAAGGGGTATATACAGATGTATACTGTGCTGTGCTGGAGGCACACACAACTTCCAATAACTCCTGCAGATGGCAAGTGGGCTCAAATAGAGAACAGCTATGTAGGTGGATATAGCGGTGTGTACTGGGTACAGAGCACGCAGACAGCACGCACAAGCTCCTAACACTACTGACTGCAAGCTCTATTATAAAAGATAGATCACTAGCTATATAGGTGAGGTGAATATAGCGGTGTATACTGCGGTACGGGCACGCAGACAACAACCACTACAGAAGAGCAAGATCGAAAATCGGCCGATAACGATCGGTGTATACTGTGTTGAAGGTACACAGGACACCCACTAACTCCTTCAGACGCCAACACACTACACAAGGCCGCCGCGCTGGCGGCCTTGTATAGTGTGGGGCGTGTACTACACAGCCTGAGCTATGATTGGCCACAGGCATCCTGCCTGTGGCCAATTATGGCTCTCCTCGCTGCTGGCGCTGTGATTGGCCAAGCATGCAGGGTCACAGTGCATGCTTGGCCAATCATGAGCCAGCAATGCACTGCGATGACGCAGTGCATTGTGGGCCGTGAGCGCCACACGAATTTGGCGCGAACGGCCCATAACGTTCGGAATTCGCCGAACGGGCGAACAGCCGATGTTCAAGTCGAACGTATGTTCGACTCGAACACGAAGCTCATCCCTAGTCTGCAAATCATAAGCTACTAGGTCCACAAAGGTCCCTTTAAGGACTGGTATAGGTGTACTATTTGGTGTGCAGTATATAGGGGTGTAATACACGTATAAAATACTTGCACATATAGAAAGCATTGTATAGTGCATTTCCACTGTGCAGCATTTTGACTGCTGAGCGGTTCTGCAGCAATACTACAAAGAGTGACAAACGCACTTAAAAAAAAGTATTATAACTGGTGTGATAGACCAGTGGCCCCCAAAAACGACAGATTGATGCAGGGTGTTATATACCTTCTTCCACAAACATACTGCACTTCTCCAGAGACTTTTGTCACAGGGTCATTGAAAAAATGATAGGCAGAGGAAGAGGCAGGCCCTTCCGCAGGGGTGGTAGGGGTAGGGCAGGAGCAAAAGGCTTGAGCCAAAGGGGCAAATTGCAGAAGGTGCGTGCGATTACGTCAAAGGACGCACCAGACTTGGTTGAGTGGCTCACTCAGCCTTACTCTTCTGCACCCTCCTCTCAGTGCTCTCTATCTTGGTGCTGGTGTCAGTGCTCTCTCTCTATCTCGGTGCTGGTGTGGTGTCAGTGCTCTCTATCTCGTGCTGGTGTGGTCTCAGTGCTCTCTATCACGGTGCTGGTGTCCGTGCTCTCTATCTCGGTGCTGGTGTCAGTGCTCTCTATCTCGGTGCTGGTGTCAGTGCTCTCTATCTCGGTGCTGGTGTCGGTGCTCTCTATCTCGGTGCTGGTGTCGGTGCTCTCTATCTCGGTGCTGGTGTCGGTGCTCTCTATCAGGGTGCTGGTGTCAGTGCTAAGTCTCTATCACGGTGCTGGTTTCAGACAGTGAGGGAGATAGCAGCAGAGAAGCCAATCAGCAGGCAGTGCCAGCACCATGGCTGAGGATCAGCACTGGACTGGCACCTCCGGACCACCGCAGTGGAGCCCTGCATATGTGGGGGTAAGGGCCGGGCAGAGGGAGGGGCTCAAGCACAGGTTGGCACACTGGGACACTGGCACAGGACTGCGCTGCCCTGACTGTGGCACTGATGCTTGTTGTTATCGATCCCAGATTCACTTAATACTTTTGTTATGTCAGTGTCCATGTGGTGGGACTATGTGTGCACAGCTAGTAAGTATTTTGTGGCTGAAAATATGACCTGTAGGTTTTTAAGGTTCGCCTGCCATTAAAGTCAATGGGGCCCACCGCGAACTTTGCGGTTCGCAAACTTTTGGCCGCGTTCGCGAAACGTCCCGTCGGAAGTTCGTGCATCACTAGTCTGTAAGGGTTTACAACCACTTTATTAAAATTACTATACTATTTGATATTAAAGATTGCAACTCCCCTAGTCTTGGAATCGAAAAGTTGTATAAAAGTATATGATTTATCTAAGAATTTTGGATGGGTAGTGGAGTAGAATTGGGTCTCTTGCATCAGGATGATATCTGCCCCTAGGTTTTTGTAGTACTTAAAGGCCTTCTTCAGCTTCTGAGGGGAATTGAAGCCTCTCACATTATGGGATATTATTCGCAAACCCATTCTAAATGGAACATCTCGGGGCGCATATGTGTGTTATAAAATGCGTTGGAAGGTGGGGTAGACAGGGGCCAATGACCAATTTGCAAGACTGGCGCATAAGGCCAAAAGCTTGGTTCAATTATATAAGAGTTCAACACTGTGGGAGCTGCCAGGAGCCCTGGGAAAGATGACCCTGCCCCACAGAGCGTTTTATAACATATACGTGAATGTTCCTTAATAGCACTGGTGGCTAGCTCTATTAACTCAGGAAAGGAAAAAAAATGAATAATACAGAACCTTAAAACCATTTGAAATAACTAAACTCTAAGGAGCCAGGGTGGGAAGACCTGCATAACCAAGTTCAGTGGACTATTTAGTCCACTATTCAACATACACTTAAGTTCACACTTGGAGAAAAAGAAAAGAAAAAAGGGGGGTGGGGGGATGGGTATGTGGGCGAACCTGGGATCTCCCCCTTTAGGTAAGAGGTGGGAGAGATATATATTGATAGGAACAACAGTGGGTGGGGGGCTGTTCAAGCGGGTGAGAAAAGACACTTGCTAGAGCGTAGAAGACAAAAATGGTAAGTTCAGTGCCAAAAATAGAAGAGTAAAAAAAAAAAACCTTGATTTCCAACCATCATCCGTGTGTAAAGCGGGAGTTGATCCCTTCTGGCCATCCAGAATTAGGTGACCTGATCTCTTGAGCTTTGGTGGTTCCGCTTGTGATGAAGTAGTCCATATTTCTTCATCTGTCTCCTTTTATCCAGAGTCGCAGGGGAGATGTCTGGGTATATTTGAATCGTGACCCCGTCTAGTTGGATACGAGGGGGTATTAAGAGATGCTCGCAGGATTTCCTCCTTTACGAGAAAGTCTTTCAGGCACATCACAGGATCTCTAGGGGGTTTTTCACGCAGAAGTTTAGGTCTTAAAGCTCTATGGATCCTGCCACATATGAATGAGACCTCAGCCTGGTCTGGGAGCATGAGATGAAACAGCTTCTTAATGGCCACTGATAAATCAGTTACTGTCTCAGGCACTCCACGCACCCTGATGTTGTTTCTTCTGTTACGTAAATAAATAAAAAACCACAACTAAAAAGGGAAGTTAATTGGATTAAGAAACAACCGGAAGTGACGCATAGAGATGTTTGTAACACCGCACATTGTTTGATCTGCCTGACGTTTTCAGCATTGTTGTAAGTAGCCATTTTTTAAACATAAATAAACCTATTTGAGACATATTACGCTATGGGATCTTCCTGTTTATTCCTCGCTTTCATTTGTCGTGGATGAACGGGCAAACTAACCAACTGGGAGCCATTATTGCAATACAGGACTCTTAAGGATATCATCCCTGGTTACCACACTCAGGAGGACTCATCATTAGAAATATCTGAGTGGCATTTCTTACCCATTTAGAGGTAAGCGCATAGAGAGCACTGAGTGGCGCACACAAAGAGTACACAGCGGATGTCACCTGAAGAGTTTGTCTGTCACATTGCTGCACACCAGCACTTTTTGCACTAATTTGCACATTTACTGTTTATGGATGGACTTTTATGGGTATCACTACTCAATATAAATAGGACTGTATTGGTACACCTACACACTTAAAGGCATACACATAGGATCATTTGATATACAGAACTTTATGATAATCTTGCACCATTTTGCACTATTTAGTGTTCATTCAATTAATTATTATTTAATGTTTAGCATTTGATGATTATTTGCACGATTTTGCACTATATTAACTGTTTGTTTTAATTATTTGCACAGCAGCAGCTATTTTATTCACTTTATAAATTTATGTTAACGTGTTGTGCATTTTTTGAAAATAATTTATTTGCGCAGTTTGCACAGCAGCTAAATAATCGCATGTACAGCAAATAATTTATTTGCGTAGTTTGCACAGTAGCATTTTGCACAGCAGCTAAATTTATTGCATGCACAGCAAATTATTTATTTGCGTAATTTGCACAGTAGCATTTTGCACAGCAACTAAATAATCGCATGCACAGCAAATAATTGTTTTGCATAGTTTGCACAGTAGCATTTTGCACAGCAACTAAATAATCGCATGCACAGCAAATAATTTATTTATGTAGTTTGCACAGTAGCAGTTTTGCACAGCAGCTAAATAATTGCATGCAAAGCAGCAATTTGCATTAGGATTCACCAATAGTATTTATATATTATTGATTTATTTCACTTTATCTATGAAGTAGAATACATATCAAACAAGGATTTTCCATCTTTGTAGTAATATTTGGTATATAGTTTGAGCTGATCACCTTTTTTATTTATTGATGTTCAAGTGCATGGTATACACTTTAGGTCTAGCAGCAATCTAATCGACATACCACATTCAGATATTTTTCACTTTGATAGCGCGAGGGAACCCCATTTTTCTATTTCTTCTGTTACGGTTGTCTAAATCTTCAAGGTGGCTTTGTAATTGAAGAGCCGTGTCTGATAGAACCTCATGATCTTTGTGAAGGTCTACATAGGCAAGATGTAGTTCATCATGTTTAGTTTCTAACATGTCCATCTGCCCACCTAGTGCTGCAAGTCAGGGTGTTAATATATTTATGTAATTCTGCTTGAAATTTATGGGCCAGCCTGCCATACATAGAGGACAAACTGTCTTCCAGGTCAGCCTTAGTGAGATGAGGGGAATGCACACTTAGTTCCGATGAGGCTGAAGGAGAGGTCACTGGATCACGGATGCCTGAAGGAGCTTGTGATGGCTGGTCACCATCTTGTGACATTGCGGTCTGTTCCCGTACACGGAGTAGGTAGTTCGTTAGGGACCACTGATCGGCTTTTTGTTTGTTTTTTTTAGACGTCGACATGCACCGCAGGTCCCGCAGGAGTGCTCGGGCGGTCAGGGAGAGAATCTTGTGCTAAATGGCCCTTGGGAGTTGGAGCTCCGAGGGAAGCGGAGCCTTTCACCAACTCCTAGCTTCCATCCAGCTTCATGCCATGCATGTGCCTGGATGCCAATTACTTAAAAGGAACACATATTTACATTCACAAGAACCCTACATATTTTAATAATATTTTTACAATATTCAGTCAGCTGCTATATCCTGCTCTATGGATGTGGATGCCAGTTCTAGCCAGCGGTCCCAAATTTTATGATATTTCGCTGGGCAATTCCTATGCTTATGCTTATAGATAATTTTTTTTTATACAGTAGAGATTGATTGACAGTAACCATCCATTCCTAGAGTGTTGGTACATCAGCCCAAAGCCATTTTCTGCCCATCAGAAGCCTGGCTGCATATAGTGTTTCCTGCATTAAGATATGATGGTGTTTATCCTGTTCTTGCTCGGGGAGTATCCCCAGTAGGCATTGCTTGGGCCAGAGAGTTAGCAGGGAGCCCATTTTGTCATGTAGGAATTTGATTGGTTGTTCCCAGTAACTCTGGATGGCCAGATTAGATGGTAGAAGGAGCTGTTAAGCCGCGTACACACGTAGCCGTCTGTCCGATGTACTTAGTCTGGCGGACTTCCCGCCAGACTGTCCGTCGGACTTTCCAAACGGGCTACTTGCCCACACACGGCACTTTTTCAGCGGACTAATACGGCGTACTAAGTCCGCCATACTATCCGCCCTACTTTTGAAATGAACGGATTTGCCCACACACGCGGAGAAAAGTCCGCTCATTTCGAGCGCGTCTCCAGGTAGGCGGGGCCCGTGAAGGATACGTCGCTGGCCCCGCCGCCTGGTATGGACTTAAAGGGGACTTAAAATCGGCGTGGGGGTCCCCCCAAAGTCCACAACAGACCCTTGTCCGAGCACGCTACCCGGCCGGCCAGGAAAGGAGGGGCGAGCGAGCGCCCCCCCTCCTAAGCCGTACCAGGCCGCGTGCCCTCAACATGGGGGGTGCCTTGGGGAAGGGGGGGCCGTGCGGCCCCCCCACCCCAAAGCACCTTGTCCCCATGTTGATGAGGAGAAGGGCCTCTTCCCGACAACCCTGGCCGTTGGTTGTCGGGGTCTGCGAGCGGGGGGCTTATCGGAATCCGGGAGCCCCCTTTAATAAGGGGGCCCCCGGATACCGGCCCCCCACCCTATGTGAATGAGTATCATTACTACCCATTCACCTGTAAAATAAAGTACAAAAAAAACACAACACAAGGTAAAATAATTTATTGCACAGCTCCGGGGGTCTTCTCGCCGGACTCCTCCGCTATCTTCTTGTAGCTCTTTTACTAGAGGAGGAACCCGGCATTCTTCTTCATCGCCGCGGCCTCTTCTTCCGACTTCGGGGGTCTTGTCCCCCTCTTCGGTTCTTCTGCCGGGCCACCGCGCCTTCTTATAGCTCTTTTACAGGCGGTGGCCCGGTCTTCTGTTGCCGCCGCCGCCGCCTTCCGTTCTTCTTCTTCTTCTTCTCCTTCTCCTGGAGCTGCCAGGGATGCGCTGCGACTTGTATAGGGACAAGGGGCGGTGTCACATGGGTTGATGTCATACCAGGCGGCGGGGCCAGCGACGTCTCCTTCGCGGGCCCCGCCTACCTGGAGACCCGCTCGAAATGAGCGGACTTTTCTCTGGGCGGGAAATTTCCTTTCATTTCAAAAGTACGGCGGACTGGCATACACACGGCCGGATTGTCCGCCGAAATGCGAGTCCGGCGGGAAGATTGGAGTGTAAAACTACATTCTAAGTCCGCCGTACTTTCGGGTCAAAAAAGTATGCCGGATGCTACACACGGGGGGATTGTCCGGCGGACTTGAGTTTGCCGGACTTTTCCACCCGCTTGTTTGATCGTGTGTACGCCGCATTAGTCACTATATTTAGGGTAGGAGGGATCCCATTGAGCTTTGTATCTCACTAGGCGGGCTGGAGTCAAGTAAGATCTGTGGAGTATATATAAGTGTGTAATCCTGTTGGATCGCTTTGGAGAAACAAACTTACTGGCTGCTGGGGCATCCATCCACTCTTCCCCCTCCAGCTCCCCCACATCCACCACCCAACTGTTTTTCAACCCGCAAGCCAAGTCTGACGCTTCAGGTAGTATAAGGTTGGAGTAACAAATAGGAGGTCAATTTTTTCGAGTCTACTCCCAGGAGAACGTCCACTAAGTGTAAAGCAGTGAGATCGGGGGTAGAGTTTCTAAATTGGGACCGCAGTGCATGGCAGAGCTGGAGAAAGCGAAAGAACATTGGGTTGGGAAGGTCAGCGGTTAATTTAAGATCCTGATACGATTTAACTCCAGCACTGTTTTTTACCTGATGAAGAGATATATATATATATAACCTCATTGGTTATCCCCACTGTGGAGTGCCTTCAATAGCAAGCCTCTTGATCACTTCCCAGTTATCGTCCTATTAATGTACCATTAATGTGAGCTGTACAAATGAAAATTATTAGCAGGGGTTCCCTGAGGCTAGAAAGTTATATTAAGGGTTCCTCCATGTTAAAAAGGACTGTTGTGTGATTGTTGTGCTGTATCATCAGCTCAGTTGTTAATTGTTGTTAACCACTTCAGCTCCAGAAGATTTACCCCCCTTCCTGACTAGGCCATTTTCTGCAATTTCACTGCGTTACTTTAACTGACAATTGCGTGGCCGTGGAACACTGTACCCAAATAGAAATTTGGACTTATTTTTTATCCACAATAAAGGTTTCTTTTGGTGGCATTTTATCACCTCTGTGTGTTTTTTTTTTTTTGTGCTATAAACAAAAAACAAAGACTGAAAGTTTTGAAAAAAACAAAACAATATTTTTTACTTTCTGCTATAAAACACATTCAATAAAAACAAAATGTAAAAAAATCTAATTTCTTCATCAATTTAGGCCAATGTGTATTCTGCTACATATTTTTGGCTCCCATAAGCGTATATTGATTGGTTTGCGCACTCGTGCACGATACCTGAAAGTGCAGCATCACGTATATACATACGTGATCGTGTGCAGCACAACAGCCCTGTTGCCAGTAAAACTGCTACTGGTATAGGGCGGTTGGCAAGTGGTTCATTTATATCAGACTCATAGGTGTGCGGTACAGGGTGTGCTAGATGTGCACACCCTAATCACCCCATGTACATTTGCATTATCCAGGGGCAGCACCAGGTTAGTGGTCAGGGGTGCCAGTGGCCAGTGTAAATGCCCCCATTATATTAAAGGCTAGGTTCAACTTTAGGAACACGTTACACCCATATTTAGGGTGTAACCTAATATGCTCCCAATCAGCTGGCCTCCCCCCCCCCCCCCACCACCACTAAAGCCTCTTCCCAGTGACAGCAGGTGGTGCTCATGTGTGTTTGAGCTTTGGGGTCCACACCCTAATGCAATAGGCTGCGCACACCTATGATCAGACTGTATTGTGTGGAGGTGCTCCCATGTTCTCTGTATTGCAGCAGTTGGCTGACACAGGACAAGATGGCCAATCCAATTGCATGCAGATTAGTACCAATGTGTGAAAGTTCTTAGGCATTGACAAATCTCATTGTCAGACAGAGGGTGTGTAAATATAGCTCACAGAATAGCTTGGGACATCTCAGAGGAATGGGGAAATCATTTAAGTTACCAAACAACCATCGGAGAAATGAGGAAATTACCCAGGCTACCACACAGCCATCGGAGTACATCAGACTGGATCAACATTTACATTTGCCTGCGTGTGTCTTTTGATGGCTGATGGTAAGATATCATGAGTGGGTGTTTGTACTAACTATAGAAGGAATATTGCCTTGTTTAGCTAACCTGTAACTGATGGCGAGAGCAGTGTATGTGGTCTTCAAATCCTGTGTACCAGTCTACTTGAGAGCCAAGTGTACTGATCAGAGGTGTCAGGCATAAGGTTTCCCAGAAGCCTGTAATTTCTGGATGGTGGCAGATGAAATATTAGCATGTGCTTGATGTGGTGTTTATAGCTACTACCATTGTCCGCATTGGGGAAGCTTGGGATCCTTGTGATAATTGTCCATGCTGTTTGACTTCCAAACACGATTAACGGGCAGTGATACCTTATAGACCATGCAGATCCCTTGTTCATTTATTCCCCCAGTAACCCTCTGATCCGTGACATGCAATGCCAGTATGGGTGGTTGTGAATTTAAAATGTTAGCCTAGGTTCACACCACTCTAGCACCTCATATGATGTCTTTAATATGTTTCAGTGACCAGACCTGTGTCTGAAGCTTTATTCCAATGTTAAGAGAATGGCTAGACTGCTACTAAATTTGATGGATGGGACTCTGACTATCCTTTTTTATCAACAAAAATGTCTACCCACTATTGAGGATCCATGAGTTTTTCGCACATGACATCTAACCCTTTAAAAGACAATAGTTCTCACAGCTGGACATTTGAAAGACAGTTTGCTCTGTGGGGAATTTCTTGAGATACTGGTATTCCGTTCCTTTCACTGGTGTCACCTCATGCAAGCTGTTTCTTTATGTTTTTAAGTATATTGGTCAGCATCTGTAACAGAGGTGTATTTATTGATTTCTTCCTTAAGAAGCGGGTGCGTGTCTCGTTAAACACGTTGAAGAAGTTATATTATATAGTTATATAAGTTATATATTTACTTCCATGAACTCTGTGACATGTATTCTCTATGCGTGCCTTCTGAATTACAGAGGAGAGGAGACATTTCAGGAAAAGTCAGCATAGGAATCCCGGATTTGCAAACAGCAAGGTACCATGGGATCAGAGGTGGCTCTAGGCTCTGTGAGGCCTTAGGCAAAACTTAGACATGAGGTCTCAGTCACGTCCCTAAATAGGGAAAAAATAATTGAAGAGATAAAAATTAATTGTACAAATTGCATATATTAACCACTTCAGACCTGGAAGGATTTACCCCCTTAATGACCAGGGCATTTTGTGCGATACGGCACTGCGTTGATTTAACTGACAATTGTGCGGTTATGTGACACTGTACATATTTAATTCCATGACACTGTACCCAAACAAAATTGAGGTCCTTTTTTTCCCCACAAATAGAGCTTTCTTTTGGTGGTTGTTGATCACCTTTGCGGTTTTAATTTTTTGCTCTATGAACAAATATAATATGTATTCTTCTACATATTTTTGGTAAAAAAATAAATAAAAATCACAATAAGCATATATTGATTGGTTTCGTTTGTGCAAAATTTATAGCGTCTACAAAGTAGGGGATATATTTATGGCATTTGTATTAAAAAAATTTTTTTTTAACTAGTAATGGTGGTGATCAGCGATTTTTAGCGGTACTGCGACATTGCGGTAGACAGATCAGACACTTTTGACACTTTTTGAGACCAGTGACATGACATATGTAGGACCTAGGCACAGTTGCCTACAGGTATATTTACCATAACCTGTACCCTCCAAAACCCCCATTTTAGAAACGACTCGACTCAAAGGTGTGGAGTAAATGGCCAGTTGGCCTTTTATTAACACATATAAAGTAATTTAAATAACATCTATAAATGTAACCATTAATTTCAAAATCGGTCAACTGTGTCATGTGTAAGGGAAAACCCCTAACCAACTGGTCACTGTGAAAACTTCTTGAACTTTGAACTTTTTGCCCCCAGTCAAACACCCCTGACTCAGAGGCGGTACCAAACCATCACAGTGACCTACCCCCTTTATTTAACCCTTTCAGGTTAAGCCCTTGTAACCTGGAAGTACCATAACCACTGGGTATGACATGTTCCATACATGTACCTCTCTCGCCTCTTAAAACGACCCCAACATCTGCCATGACCTAAACAGCCCTATACTCATCCTTTTATTAAACATAACATGGGCAGGTGGGTGGGAATCTCTTCCTCCCCCGAATGGACTGACGTCACTTCCTTGTTCCTCTGAACTCTTTTTTTGTCTGAGCGCCGCCCAGCCCCTAATACACTCCCATTCTGTTAAAGCACCCACTGCTATCTTAAAGCGGCAACATCGGCCCACCCTGTCATGCCGTCCCTGCGCTGATCTCTGCTCTTTGCTCCGGTACTCACTTTATTACAGTGATCAGAGCTAAAAATAGCCACTGATTACTGTACAAATGACACTGGCAGGGAAGGGGTTAACACCAGGGGGCGAGCAAGGGGTTAAGTGTGACCTAGGGAGGTGTTTCTAACTGTGGGGGGAGTGGATTGACTAGGAGTGGAGATCTCTGTTCCTAATCACTAGGAACAGACGATCACACTGTACTCCCCTGTCAGAATGGGGATCTGTTTGTTTACAGAGCCAGAACGGGATCTGTGCCAGAGCCGATGTGTGTGGCGGACATCGCGGCCACACACATCGGCTCTGGCGCCACCTGCTAGAGCCATTAAAGGGACCGCCACACTGGTACAGCGATTTGCGAAGCCGCACCAACCTGCCGCAGTATACCATCACCTCCGTTGGCTGGATCCCTGGCTTGATACCCGCTGAAGTTTCCTGATTCTTCACCATCCCTGGCTGGTGAGAATACTGCTCTGGTACTTACTTCTGCTACTCACTGTGGTCCCTGGTAATAAGGCAGTTGGGCCTTTAGTGGAGATAACTTTCCCTCTACCTCCGACCACGACAGATTCTCCGGCCAGCAGAACCGTCGCTTCTGATTGGACTGCAAGCCGCAGTCCCAACCCTGTGCTTGCTCTCTTGCTTCTGGATAGGCCTTCAGACAGCCTAGCAGCCAAATGTGCCGAGGATAGGCTCAAATTCCAGCCTAGCAGCCTTGGCAATACAACACATGTCTACCCAGACAGCTGTCCAGGTGGCACAGAATACCGATCCCCTGACTTCACCCAAATATATAGGTTCTCCCAGCAGGCCAAAGGTTTCAAGAAAACACCTGCCCATTGGCTGAGATGCCCCATATACCCATAATCTGACCTTGCATTTCCCCTCTCATATCTAATGCCACCAGGTACCCAGCCACTGAGTGGCATGGTATATTTAGGCGCAACCTTGCCTAAACTCCAGGGTGCTACATCTATATACAGATATACAGTAATCCTCAATCCCCCACAAGTCTAATAATGCATTATGCTTGAATCCTCCTCCCCTTTTTCTTTTCACCACTTCAATACCAGGCACTTTTATTGCTGAGAAATGTGATGCGTACAGACAGCTTTGGAGCACAGCATAGGAGCACAACATAGGCTCCATGTTAGACAAAGCACAGCCTTACAAAAAAAAAAATCATTCATGATATACAGATTACAGCACACCTCAGTGGTTCGTAAGTGATCACACACAGCACATTGCTATACCTAGGTTAAAAGTAGAGCAGTTCTATGCAGCTACCAACTATTTAAAAAGGAACACGTATATACATCCACAAAAACCCTACATATTTGAATAATATTTTAACAATATTCAGCTGCTCTATGGACGTGGATGCCAGTTTTAGCCAGTGGTCCAAAATTTTATGATATTTCGCTGCGCAGTTTCTGTGCTTGCAGATCATTTTTTTTACACGGTAGGAATTGATAGTTTTAATCCTGTTCTTGCTCGGGCAGTATGCATTGCTTGGGGCAGAAGGTTAGTGGACAGCCCATTTTGTCATATAGGAATTTGATCAGTTGTTCCCAGTAACTCTGGATGGCTGGACAATACCAGATTAGATGGTAGAAGGAGCTGTTATGGTCACTACATTTAGGGCAGGAAGGGTTCTTATTGAGCTTTGTATCTCGCTAGGCGGGCTGAAGTCATGTAAGATTTGTGGAGTATGTATACAAGTGTGTAATCCTGTTTGATAGCTTGGAGAAACCAACTTACTGGTTGCTAGGGCATCCATCCACTCGTCCTCCTCCAGCTCCTGCAAATCCGCCACCCAACTGTTTTTCAACCCGCAAGCCAAGTCTGACGCTGAAGGTAGTATAAGGTTGGAGTAACAAATAGAGGTCTACTCCCAGGAGAACATCCACTAAGTATAAAGAAGTGAGGTAGAGTTTCCAAATTGGGACTGCAGTGCGTGGCGGAGCTGGAGAAAGCTAAAGAACATGGATTTGGGTGGGTGAAAGATTAATTTAAGATCCTGATATGATTTCACTCTAGCACTGTTCATTACCTGATAAAGATATATAACCCCTCGGTTAATCCAGATGTCAACATTCGGCAGGCTGAGTAGTTCTGGGAGATTGGAATTATCCCATAGTGGCGTGTGGGCGTAAATGAGAGAGGCCTTCAGCCGACACATTGCCAGTGCCCAAATCTTGCAATGGTGATGGACCAATCCCCTGCATCCCCCCATTCTGGTTAAATTACGTGTGTCACTAAGTAGGATCTGAAAGGGGTGCGTAACTTGGGTAGGAGCTGTGGAGCATGCTAAAGTGAGCGTTTGTCTTCCTTGTTGAAGTAGAATATTTATACAAATGAGCAGCCAGGTAATAGGCATTGAGATCGGGTAGGGCAGTTCCACCCAATTCCGTGGGGTTTTTCAGGGCTTGCCAAGATAGCTTTTGATGGGAATTACCCCAAACAAATTAAAACGATGGACTCCATTCTTAATTAAATACCTGAAATGGCAGATAAGTTGGGGAGTATCATAAAATATATAGGAGCTTGGGCAACAGGATCATCTTTATCAAATTGATGCGGCCCATGACCCCAAGGGGAAGACATGCCTAGATTTGGGTTTTGGATTAAATTAACCTGTATAGGAGTTCTACATTCAATCTAGTATTTTCTTCCAGGGGAATGAGTGACTTGGATTACCACATATTTAATTTTGGTTGCTCGTATCAAAGGGAGGTGTGCTTGATCAATGTTTGGGGAACCCCGGTCTAGGGGGAGAATCTGGGACTTATCCAAGTTAATTTGGAGGCCAGAGAATGCCCCAAAGCATTCAATAAGATTCAGAGCTGCTGACAGAGAATGACCTGCATCTTCCAGATACAACAACATATCATCAGCATAGAGGCTAATGGTTTCTACCAGGGATCTTGACCTAAGGCCAAAAAGTTAGAGGGGTTTTTAAACTAGGCGACGGGGGAGAGGGTCCAGAGGTAGAGCTAGTCAGCGTGGAACATATTCCAGAGGTTAGTATTGGGGGCATTAATGGTAGGTTGACCAAAGACCACTGGGAGTATGCTATAGGCCCCTCTAACCTGAGGGAGGAAGGGGACACAGATCTCCTATCACAATTTTGATTAGCAGAAACAATGGGAAGTGTTATCATAATGGGGGATTTTAAATATCCAGACATGGGAACCACACATTCATCTAAGGCTCGCCAGTTCCTAAACATCTTTCAGGACAATTTTATGGGTCAGATGGTAGATTCACCAACTAGAAATAAAGCATTACTGGATCTACTGATTACCAACAATACAGACCTGATCACAGATGTGGAAATACGGGGCAATTTAGGTAACAGCGATCACAGGTCAATTGGCTTCAGTATAAATCACACAAATAGGAAACATAAGGGGAATACAAAGACACTGAATTTCAAAAGAGCTAACTTTCCTAAAATACGACCCTTACTAGAAGGCATAAATTGGGATAA